>NW_021703779.1:41175987-41414849 GCF_005190385.1 Monodon monoceros
GTGTTAAAGTCCCCTACTATGAATGTGTTACTGTTGATTTCCGTTTTTATGGCTGTTAGTATTTGCCTTATGTATTGAGGTGCTCCTATGTTGGGTGCATAAATATTTACAATTGTTATATCTTCTTCTTGGATCGATCCCTTGATCATTATGTAGTGTCCTTCTTTGTCTCTTCTAACAGTCTTTATTTTAAAGTATATTTTGTCTGATATGAAAATTGCTACTCCAGCGTTCTTTTGGTTTCTATTTGCATGAAGTATCTTTTTCCATCCCCTTACTTTCAGTCTGTATGTGTCTCTAGGTCTGAAGTGGATCTCTTGTAGACAGCAAATATATGGGTCTTGTTTTTGTATCCATTCAGCCAATCTGTGTCTTTTGGTGGGAGCATTTAGTCCATTTACATTTAAGGTAATTATCGATATGTATGTTCCTATTCCCATTTTCTTAATTGTTTTGGGTTCGTTATTGTAGGTCTTTTACTTCTCTTGTGTTTCTTGCCTAGAGAAGTTCCTTTAGCAGTTGTTGTAAAGCTGGTTTGGTGGTGCTGAACTCTCTGAGCTTTTGCTTGTCTGTAAAGGTTTTAATTTCTCCATCACATCTGAATGAGATCCTTGTTGGGTAGAGTAATCTTGGTTGCAGGTTTTTCTCCTTCATCACTTTAAATATGTCCTGCCACTCCCTTCTGGCTTGCAGAGTTTCTGCTGAAAGATCAGCTGTTAACCTTATGAGGATTCCCTTGTGTGTTATTTGTTTTTCCCTTGCTGCTTTTAATATGCTTTCTTTGTATTTAATTTTTGACAGTTTGATTAATATGTGTCTTGGTGTATTTCTCCTTGGGTTTATGCTGTATGGGACTCTCTGTGCTTCCTGGACTTGATTAAGTATTTCCTTTCCCATATTAGGGAAGTTTTCAACTATAATCTCTTCAAATATTTTCTCATTCCCTTTCGTTTCCTCTTCTTTTTCTGGAACCCCTATTATTCAAATGCTGTTGTGTTTAATGTTGCCCCAGAGGTCTCTGAGACTGTCCTCAGTTCTTTTCATTCTTTTTTCTTTATTCTGCTCTGCAGTAGTTATTTCCACTATTTTATCTTCCAGGTCACTTATCCGTTTTTCTGCCTCAGTTGTTCTGCTATCGATCCCATCTAGTGTACTTTTCATTTCATTTATTGTGTTGTTCATCATTGTTTGTTTCATCTTTAGGTCTTCTAGGCCCTTGTTAAATGTTTCTTGCATTTTGTCTCTTCTATTTCCATGATTTTGGATCATCTTTACTATCATTATTCTGAATTCTTTTTCAGGTAGACTGCCTATTTCCTCTTCATTTTTTAGGTCTGGTGGGTTTTTATCTTGCTCCTTCATCTGCAGTGTGTTTTTCTGTCTTCTCATTTTGCTTATCTTACTGTGTTTGGGGTCTCCTTTTTGCAGGCTGCAGGTTCATAGTTCCCGTTGTTTTTGGTATCTATCCCCAGTGGCTAAGGTTGGTTCAGTGGGTTTTGTAGGCTTCCTGGTGGAGGGGACTAGTGCCTGTGTTCTGGTGGATGAGGCTGGGTTTTGTCTCTCTGGTGGGCAGGTCCACGTCTGGCGGTGTGTTTTGGGGTGTCTGTGGCCTTATTATGATTTTAGGCAGCCTCTCTGCTAATGGGTGGGTTTGTGTTCCTGTTTTGCTAGTTGTTTGGCATAGGGTGTCCAGCACTGTAACTTGCTGGTTGTTGAGTGAGGGTGGGTGCTGGCATTGAGATGGAGATCTCTTGGAGATTTTCACCGTTTGATATTATGTGGAGCTGGGAGGTCTCTTGTGGACCAGTGTCCTGAAGTTGGCTCTCCCACCTTAGAGGCACACCACTGACTCCTGGCTGCAGCACCAAGATCGTTTCATCCACACGGCTCAGAATAAAAGGGAGAAAAAGTAGAAAGAAAGAATTAGTAGAAGTAGGAAGAAAGAAAGAAGGAAAGAAAGAAAGAAAGGAGGGAAGGAAGGAAGGAAGGAAGGAAAAAATAAGAACAGAAGGAAAGAAGGAAAGAAAATAAGAAAGAAAGGAGGGAGGGAGTGATGGTGGGAGGAAGGAAGGAGGGAAGGAAGGAAAAAAGAAAGAAAGAAAGAAAGAAGATAAAGTAAAATAAAATAAAATATAATAAAGTTATTAAATTAAAATAATAATTATTAAGAAAAAAAATTTTTAAAAAAACCAGACGGATAGAACCTTAGGACAAATGGTGGAAGCAAAGCTATACAGACAAAATCTCATACAGAAGCATACACAGACACACTCACAAAAATAGGAAAATGGGAAAAAATCATAAATTGTGCTCTCAAAGTCCACCTCCTCAATTTGGGATGATTTGTTGTCTAAAGGAGGTAAGGAAGGCAGGAAGAAAGAAAGAACGAAAGAACGAAAGAACGAAAGAACGAAAGAAAGAAAGAAAGAAAGAAAGAAGATAAAGTAAAATAAAATAAAGTTATTAAAATTATTAAGAAAAAAAATTTTAAAAACAAGAATTGGACGGATAGAACCCTAGGACAAATGGTGGAAGCAAAGCTGTACAGTCAAAATCTCACACAGAAGCATACACATACACACTCACAAAAAGAGGAAAAGGGGAAAAAATCATAAATCTTGCTCTCAAAGTCTACTTCCTCAATTTGGGATGATTCGTTGTCTATTCATGTATTCCACAGATGCAGGGTACATCAAGTTGTTTGTGGAGCTTTAATCCACCGCTTCTGAGGCTGCTGGGAGAGATTTCCCTTTCTCTTCTTTGTTCTCACAGCTCCCAGGGGCTCAGCTTTGGATTTGGCCCCGCCTCTGCGAGTAGGTCACAGGAGGGCGTCTGTTCTTCGCTCAGACAGGACAGGGTTAAAGGAGCCGCTGGCTCACTCAGGCCTGGGGAGGGAGGGGCACGGAATGCGGGGCGAGCCTTCGGCGTCAGAGGCCGGTGTGACGCTGCACCAGCCTGTGGCGCACCGTACGTTCTCCCGGGAAAATTGTCCCTGGATCCCGGGACCCTGGCAGTGGCGGGCTGCACAGGCTCCCCGGAAGAGGGGTGTGGATAGTGACCTGTACACGCACACAGGCTTCTTGATGGCACCAGCAGCAGCCTTAGCGTCTCCTGCCCATCTCTGGGGTCCGCACTTTTATCCGCGCCTTGTGCCCGTCTCTGGAGCTCCTTTAAGCAGCGCTCTTAATCCCCTGTCTTCGCGCACCAGGAAACAAAGAGGGAAGAAAAAGTCTCTTGCCTCTTCAGCAGCTCCAGACCTTTTCCCGGACTCCCTCCCGGCTAGCCGTGGTGCACTAACCCCTTCAGGCTGTGTTCACGCCGCCAACCGCAGTCCTCTCCCTGCGCTCCGACTGAAGCCCGAGCCTCAGCTCCCAGCCCCGCCCGCCCTAGCGGGTGAGCAGACAAGCCTCTCGGGCTGGTGAGTGCCGGTCGGCACCGATCCTCTGTGTGGGAATCTCTCTGCTCTGCCCTCCGCACCCCTGTTGCTGTGCTCTCCTCCGCGGCACTGAAGCTTTCCCCCTCCGCCACCCACAGTCTCCGCCCGCGAAGGGGCTTCCTAGTGTGTGGAAGCCTTTCCTCCTTCACAGCTCCCTCCCACTGGTGCAGGTCCCATCCCTATTCTTTTGCCTCTGTTTTTCCTTTTGCCCTACCCAGGTACGAGGGGAGTTTCTTGCCTTTTGGGAGGTCTGAGGTCTTCTGCCAGCGTTCAGCAGGTGTTCTGTAGGAGTTGTTCCACGTGTAGATGTATTTCTGGTGTATCTGTGGGGAGGAAGGTGATCTCCGCATCTTACTCTTCCGCCATCTTCCCCTCGTCCTCCCGAGTGTTAGCTCTTTTCTAAATGTTTGATAGAATTCACTCGTGAAGTCATCTGGTCCTGGACTTTTGTTTGTTGGAAAATTTTTAATCACAGTTTCAATTTCATTACTTGTGATTGGTGTGTTTATATTTTCTATTTCTTCCTGAATCAGTCTTGGAAGTTATACGTTTCTAAGAATTTGTCCACTTCTTCCAGGTTGTCCATTTTGTTGGCATAGAGTTGCTTGTAGTAGTCTCTTAGGGTGCTTTGTATTTCTGTGGTGTCCATTGTAACTTCTCCTTTTTCATTTCTAATTTTATTGATTTGAGTCCTCTCCCTCTTTTCCTTGATGAGTCTGGCTAATGGTTTATCAATTTCGTTTATCTTCTCAAAGAACAAGGTTTTACTTTTATTGATCTTTGCTATTATTTTCTTTGTTTCTATTTCATTTATTTCTGCTCTGATCCTTATTTCTTTCCTTCTACTAACTTTGGGTTTTGTTTGTTCTTCTTTCTCTAGTTACTTTAGTTGTAAGGTTAGATTGTTTATTTCAGACTTTTCTTGTTTCTTGAGGTAGGCTTGTATTGCTATAACCTTCCTTATTAGCACTGTTTTTGCTGCATCCCATAGGTTTTGGATTGTCGTGTTTTTGTTGTCATTTTTCTCTAGGTATTTTTTGATTTCTTCTTTGATTTCTTCAGTGATCTCTTGGTTATTTAGTAACATATTGTTTAGCCTCCATATGTTTGTGTTTTTAACGTTTTTTTCCCTGTAACTGATATCTAGTCTCATAGCATTGTGGCCAGAAAAATGCTTGATATGATTTCAATTTTCTTAAATTTACTATGGCTTGATTTGTGACCCAAGATGTGATCTGTCCTGGAGAATGTTCCATGCACACTTGAGAAGAAAGTGTAATCTGCTGTTTTGGGATGGAATGTCCTATAAATATCAATTAAATCTATCTGGTCTATTGTGTCATTTAAAGCTTGTGTTTCCTTATTAATTTTCTGTTTGGATGATCTGTCCATTGGTGTAAGTGAGATAGTAAAGTTCCCCACTATTATTGTGTTACTGTTGATCTCCTCTTTTATAGCTGTTAGCATTTGCCTTATATATTGAGGTGCTCCTATGTTGGGCACATATATATTTATAATTGTTATATCTTCTTCTTGGATTGATCATTATGTAGTGTCCTTCCTTGTCTCTTGTAACATTCTTTGTTTTAAAGTCTATTTTATCTGATATGAGTATTGCTACTCCAGCTTTCTTTTGATTTCCATTTGCATGGAATATCTTTTTCCATCCCCTCACTTTCATTCTGTATGTGTCCCCAGGTCTGAAGTGTGTCCCTTTGTAGACAGCATATGTAGGGGTCTTTTTTTTTTTTTTTTTTTTTTTTTTTGTGGTTCACGGGCCTCTCACTGTTGTGGCCTCTCCCGTTGCAGAGCGCAGGCTCCAGACGCACAGGCTCAGCAGCCATGGCTCACGGGCCCAGCCGCTCCACGGCATATGGGATTTTCCCAGACCAAGGCACGAACCCATGTCCCCTGCATCGGCAGGCGGACTGTCAACCACTGCGCCACCAGGGAAGCCCCTGGCATCTTGTTTTTGTATCCATTCAGCGAGCCTGTGTCTTTTGATTTGAGCATTTAACCCATTCACGTTTAAGGTAATTATCGATGTGTATGTTCCTATTACCATTTTCTTAATTGTTATGGGTTTGTTTTTGTAAGTCCTTCTCTTCTCTTGTGTTTCCCACTTAGAGAAGTTCCTTTAGCATTTGTTGTAGCGCTGGTTTGGTGGTGCTGAATTCTCTTAGCTTTTGCTTATCTGTAAAGCTTTTGATTTGTCTGTCGAATATGAATGAAATCATGCTGGGTAGAGTACTCTTGATTGTAGGTTTTCCCCTTTCATCACTTTAAATATATCATGTTACTCCCTTCTGTCTTGTACAGTTTCTGCTGAGAAATCAGTTGTTAACCTTATGAGAGTTCCCTTGTATGTTATTTGTTGTTTTTCCCTTGTTGCTTTCAATAACTTTTCTTTGTCTTTAATTTTTGTCAGTTTGATTATTATGTATCTCAGTGTGTTTCTCCTTGGATTTATCCTGTATGGGACTCTCTGCACTTCCTGGACTTGGGTGGCTATTTCCTTTCCCCTGTTAGGGAAGTTTTTGACTATAATCTCTTCAAATATTTTCTCAGGTCCTTTCTCTCTCTCTTCTCCTTCTGGGACCCCTATCATGCGAGTGTTGGTGCATTTAATGTTGTCCCAGAGGTCTCCTAGGCTGTTTTCACTTCTTTTCATTCTTTTTTCTTTATTCTGTTCCACAGCAGTGAATTCCACCGTTCTGTCTTCCAGGTCACTTATGTGTTCTTCTGCCTCAGTTATTCTGCTATTGATTCCTTCTAGTGTATCTTTCATTTCAGTTATTGTATTGTTCAAGTCTGTTTGTTTGTTCTTTGATTCTTCTAGGTGTTTGTTCTTTAATTCTTCTAGGTCTTTGTTAAACATTTCTTGCATCTTTTCTATCTTTGTCTTCATTCTTTTTCCGAGGTCCTGGATCATCTTCACTATCATTATTCTGAATTCTTTTTCTGGAACATTGCCTATCTCCACTTCATTTAGTTGTTTTTCTGGGGTTTTATCTTGTTCCTTCATCTGGTACATAGCCTTCTGCCTTTTCATCTTATCTATCTTTCTGTGAATGTGGTTTTTGTTCCACAGGCTGCAGGATTGTAGTTCTTCTTCCTTCTTCTGACTGCCCTCTGGTGGATGAGGCTATCTAAGAGGCTTGGAATGAGTATTCTTATCAGTGTCCTAAAAATAGTGGTTGAGCTCAATAAGCTTGCTGATTACATTAAAATGTTTGCATTGTTAACACCTTAGGAGAAAACAGGGGACTAGGAACACATACAAAGGGAAGTGCAATTAAGGAAATACTTGGCACAATAAGGTCTTTGTGCCATAACAGAGTCCTATCTTCATAACAAGCAGAAATATATTGCTAACAGAAACATGTGAAAAAGTCCCTGTTTGCTACATTTGGCTTTGGTCAGACCCTTTGATTTAAACAGTACTCAAATTCTTTTTTTTGAGGGAGATGAATGTAACTCATTTAATCATAACACATAACATTGTTAGGCATTAATTATGTGCCAAACACTGTGCTTTACATGTATTCTCTCATTTTCAAATATGTTTTGGTGTGAAATACACAAAAAATATATAAGTTATAGGCACATTTTACCAAATGGTTAAAAAGTAAAATGTGACCTATTAGGTGCTCTCTAATGACCTATATGGAAATGGAGTCTAGAAGAGAGTGGATATATGTATATGTATGGCTGATTCACTTTGCTGTACAGCAGAAACTAACACACCATTGTAAAGCAGTTATACTCCAATAAAGATGTTTTAAAAAATCACGTAAATGAAACTTAAAATTGTGATGACTTCTTTCAACTACCCAAGTTAATTCTTTAATAATTGTTCTGACCTCTGTATTTTGTTCAGAAAAAATTCAATCTAATTTAAATAAATAGAAGTACCTACAAAAAAAAGGTAATTAAAAAAATAAAAAGTAAACTGTATCCACACAAAAACTTGCACTAAGATGTTTTTAGAAGTTTCATGCATAATTGCTAAAACTTGGAAGCAACCAAGATGTCTTTCAGTAGGTGATGAGTGAATAAATAAACTGTGATACACCCAGACAATAGGATATTATTGAGTGATAAAAAGAAATGAGCTGTCAAGCCTGCATGGAGGAACCTTAAATGTCTATTGCTAATGGAAAGAATCTAGTCTGAAAAGGCTGCATACTGTTTGATTTCAATTAAATGACATTCTGGAAAAAGAAAGACTGTGGAGACAGAAAAACATCAGTGGTTGCTAAGGATTACAGGGGAGGGAGGGAGGAATAGGTTGAGTACAGAGGATTTTTAGGGCAGCAAAACTATTTTGTATGATACTATGATAGTGGATGCATGTCATTATACATCTGTCTAAACCCATAGAATATACAAGACCAAGAATGAAGCCTAATATAATCTGTGGGCTTTGGGTGATTATGAAACATCAGTGTAGGTTCACTGATTGTAACAAATGTACAATCTAATGGGGGATGTTGATAGTGAAGGGAGCTGTGCATGTGTAGGATTAGCGGGTATACGGAAATGCTCTGCATTTCTGCTCAATTTTGCTGTGAACCTAAAACTGCTCTCATAATAAAGTCTATTAAAGTTTTTTAAAAAGTAAATGTCTGTGTTTACTAAGCAGGTCAGGAAAGAGAACATTATAGTCACCCTTTAAAAGCAACCCCTGCCATGGATCCCTAGTTCCTCCCCTTCCATCCCCCACCAGAGGTAACCACTACCCTGACTTTTATGCTAATCATTTCATTTAATTTCTTTTCTTTTCTTTTGGCTGTACTGCAGCATGCAGAATCTTAGTTCCTCAACCAGGAATTGAACCCGTGCCCCCCTGCAGTGGAAGTGCAGAGTCCTAACCACTGCACCTCCAGGGAATTCCCTATGTTAATCATTTCTTGCTTTTCTTCATGGTTTTATGACCTAAGAATACAACCCTAAAAATATAGTGTGTTTTTGTTTTTTAAATATATGTGTATAAATGAAGTCACATTGTATATAATATTCTGTGAATTGTCTTTTTAATGCTCAACAATATGTGAGATTCATCCATGTTGTTATGTATAGAAATAGTTTGTCCATTTTTTTAAAAATTAATATATTTATTTTTGGCTGCGTTGGGTCTTCATTGCTGCACGCGGTCTCTCTGTAGTTGCGGAGAGCGGGGGCTACTCTTTGTTGCAGTGAGCAAGCTTCTCATTGTGGTGGCTTCTCGTTGTGGAGCACGGGCTCTAGGCGCATGGGCCTCAGCAGTTGTGGCTTATGGGCTCTAGAGAGCAGGCTCAGTAGTTGTGGCGCACAGGCTTAGTTGCTCCACTGCATGTGGGAATCCTCCCAGACCAGGGATAGAACCCGTGTCCCCTGCATTAGCAGGTGGATTCTCAACCACTGCACCACGAGGGAAGCCCAGTTTGTCCATTTTTCTTGCTGTATAGTATCCCATTTTATGACTGTGCCATAACTTTTATACATTTTATGGTTCATGAGCATTAGTGCTGCGATGAACATTTTTGTAGGTATAATTGTAGTACACATTCACATGCCTTTCTGTTGGAAGTACACCTAGGAGTAGAACTGCTATGTTAACATACCTGTGTTGCTTCAATATCATTAAATAATGCCAGGTTCCAGTTCTAGGTGAGATGCAATAAGCATACTCTGCCTGTCTCACCCACTGAATGCAGCTATAAAGCCTGGAGCAGTTACTTTCAGGACTCTGAAAAGAAAATGAGAGTAGGCACATTAGGGAAAAGACTAGAACTCAAAGTATCACTGAACTGATGGTGAGTTTACCTCTTTTTTACCTCCCTCTGGCATCCCCTGGCAGCCTGAACCCATAAGTGCTGACAGAGAGAGCCCCAAAAGAACTCCTCTAGTTCAGGCTTGAAGAATGGGAAAGGAATCTTCTAAAACTCAAATAACGTATGGAAATTCCCAGTTATGTTTCTCTTTTCTTTTCTTTTTTTTTTTTGTTCTCCTAAACCAAGCCTGAAAGTAATATTATGGTGGCAATAGTAATGTTTCTGCATTCCACTTAAAATATATTGATTCTAAGCAATGCAGGGGAGAGTGGGCATTCTTACCTTGTTCCTGATCTCAGGAAAAAGCATTAAGACTTTTACCATTAGGTGTGATGTTAGCTATAGGGTTTAGTGTGTGTGTGTGTGTGTGTGTGTGTGTGTGTGTGTGCATGCCCTTTATCAGATTATGGAAGGTTCTTGTACTTCCAGTTTGCTGAGGGTTTGTTTGTATTTTTCATGAACAGATGTTGAATTCTGTCAAATTCTTTTCTGCATAAATTGATGTGATCATATGATTTGTCATCTTTTAATATGATGTAATTCATTGATCGATTTTGAATATTGACTCAGCCTTGCATTCCCAGGATGAATCTCATGTGGTTATGGCAAATTTTTCATCATGTTATGTACAAATAGGGCTAGTACAGAAAGTCCTAGTCAATGCAATAGGCAAGACAAATATAGAGAAAGATATGGATTGGAAAGAAAGAGAAAAAAACACTTCCTATTTATAGACAACATGATAGTTGTCTGTGTAGAAAATCCCAAAAAATCCACAAAATGACTTATAACTAATAAGTGAATTTAGCAGGGTCACTGAACACAAGGCTGACACACAAAGATCAATTCTATTTTTTATACTAGTAATAGACAACTGCAATAGAAGTTAAAAACAGTACCATTCATCATTCACCATAATTAAGTGGGATTTATCCCTGAGATGCAAGGGTGATTCAACATACACAAATGAATAATATGACACTATATTGATAAAATGAAAGATAAAAAATATATGATCATCTCCATAGGTGCAGAAAAAGCATTTGACAAAGTGCAACATCCTCTCATGATTAAAAAAAAAAACACTCAAGAAATTGCCTATAGGTAGAACACACCTCATCTCAATGAAGGCAACATATGACAAACCCACAGACAACATCATACTTAATGATGAAAGCTTGAAAGCTTTTCCTCTTAGATTGGGAATAAGACAAGGATGCCCACTCTCACCACTCTTATTCAGTATAATACTGGAAGTCCTAGCCAGAGAAATCAGGCAAGAAAAAGAAATAAAAGGCATACAAATGGAAAGGAAGAAGTAAAATTGTCTTTGTTTTCAGATTATATAATCTTTATATAGAAAATCCTAAAGACTTCACAACAAAACCTGCTAGAACTAATCAACAAATTCAATAAAATTGCAGGATACAAAATCAACATACAGAAAACAGTTGTGTTTCATACACTAACAACAAAACATCTGAAAAGGATATAAAGAAAACTTTCCCATTCACAGGAGCATCAAAAACACTAAAGTACTTAGGAATAAATCTAACCAAGGAGGTAAAAGATACATACATTAAAAACTACACAACTTTGATGAGAGAAATTGAAGAAGACATGAACAAATCCATGTTCATGGATCAGAAGAATTAATATTGTTAAAATGTCCATATTACCGAAAGTCACCTATAGATTCAATGCAACCCCTATCAAAATTCCAATGGCATTTTTCTAGAAATAGAAAAAAATCCTAAAATTTGTATGGAGACATACACACACACAAACCAAATAGCCAAAGCAACATTGAGAAAGAAGAACAAAGCTGGAGGTATCACATGTCTTGATTTCAAACTATACTACAAAGCTATAGTAAATAAAACATTATGGTTCTGGTATGAAAATAGACACATAGACAAAAGGAACAGAATGAAGAGCCCAGCAATAAACATACAAATATGTAGTCAACTAATATTTGACAAGAGAACCAAAAATAATCAATGAGGAAAGGATAGTCTCTTCAAGAAATGATACTGGGAAAACTGGATAACCACATGCAGAAGAATGAAATTGGACCCCTGTCTTATACCACTCACAAAAATTAACTCAAAATGGATTAAAGTCTTAAATTTAAGACCTAAAGCCATAAAACTCCTAGAAGAAAAAATAGGGGAAAATCTCCTCAGCATTGGTCTCAGCAGTGATTTCCTGGATATGACAGCAAAAGCTCAATCAACAAAAGCAAAAATTAACAAATGGGACTACATCACACTAAACAGCTTCTGCACAGAAAAAGAAACAACCAAAAAAATGAAAAGGCGACCTATGAAATGGGACAGAATATTTGCAAATTATATATCTGATAAGGAGTTAATACCCAAAGTGCATAAAGAACACATACAACTCAATAGCAAAAAAAACCCTAACAACCCAATTAAAAAATGGACAGAGGAACTAAACAGTTTTCCAAATAAAATATACAAATGGCCAACAGATACATGAAAAGATGCTTAACATCACTAATCACCAGGGAAATGCAAATCAAAACTACAATGAGATATCACCTCACACCAGTTAGAATGGCTATCATCAAAAAAGACAAGTGACACCAAGTTTTGGTGAGGGTGTGGAGAAAAGGGAATCCTAGTAAACTGTTGGTGGAAATGTAAATTGATACAGTCACTACGGAAAACAGTATGGAGGTTCCTCAAAATTAAAAATAGAACTACCATATGATACAGCAATTCCATTTCTGGGTATCTATCTAAAGAAAATGAAAACACTAATTTGAAAAGATATGTGCACACCTATGTTTATTTGCAGCATTATTCACAGTTGTCAAGATATGGAAACAACCTAACTATCCATCAACAGATGAATGGATAAAGAAGATGTGGTATATATATATATATATACAATGGAATACTATTCAGTCATAAGAAAGAAGGAAGTTCTGCCATTTGCAACAATACAGATGGACCTTCAGGACATTATGTTAAGTGAAATAAATCAGAGAAAGGCAAATATTATATGGATTCTAAAAATGTCAAACTCAGAGAAACAGAGAGTAGAATTGTTGTTACCAGGGGTGGGGGGTGAGGGAAATGGGGAGATATTGGTCAAAGGCTACAAACTTCCAGTTATAAGATGCGCAAGTTCTGGAGCTCTAATGTACAGCATGGTGATTATAGCTAATAAAACTGTATCATATACTTGAAAGTTGCTAAGAGAGCAGATCTTAAATGTTCTCACCACAAAAAAAGAAATGGTAATTATGTGATGGGATAGGGTGGTAGCTAATGCTATGGTGGTAATCATTTTGCAATTTATAAATGTATCAAATCAACACATTGCGCACCTTAAAGTTACACAGTATTATGGGCCAATTGTAGCTGGGGGGGAAAGTACTATTCACAATGTCTCCAAAAATGAAATACTTCGGTATAAATCTGACAAAACATGTACAGAGGGACTTCCCTGGTGGCACAGTAGTTAAGAATCCACCTTCCAATGCAGAGGACACGAGTTTGAGCCCTGGTCCGGGAAAACACCACATGCCGCGGAGCAACTAAGCCCGTGCGCCACAACTACTGAGCCTGCGCTCTAGAGCCCACAAGCCACAACTACTGAGCCCGCATGCCACAACTACTGAAGCCCACACACCTAGAGCCCGTGCTCCGCAAAAAGAAAAGCCACCGCAATGAGAAGCCCGCACACCACAATGAAGAGTAGCCCTCGCTTGCGGCAATAGAGAAAGCCCCCGTGCAGCAACAAAGAACCAGTGCAGCCAAAAATAAATAAATTTATTAAAAACAAAACATGTAGAGAATGTGCATGCTGGATGGCTCTATTGCAAAGCAGGAGAGGACAGTGATGGAGATGGAATGTGAGCAAAGGGCAGCCTCTGCCAAACCATCTGCTCCACCAGAGGGAAGCATTTCCCCTAGTATACCTCCCGGATAGTACTCTGATGCTTATCCCTGCTTTTGCTTACCTAGTCTTCATTTCGGTACACTTCCTCAGAACATGTTCAGTCTTGACTGCTAAGGTATCTATTGGCACAACATTGCTGCATGACAAATTACCCCAAAACTCAGTGGCTTAAAAACAGTAAGCACGTACTTAGCTCAGAACTGTGGCTCAGCAAATGTAGACTGGACCCAGATTGTGTGTGGTGGTGGTGGAGGAGGGGGTCCTCTGTTTTTCACTGGGATCACTCTTCTCTCTGGAGATAGATTAGCTGTCAGCTTATCTCAGATAGCCTTGGATAGTACTGGGGTGACTTGACTCTGCCTCACATGTATTTCATCCTCCAGCAGGCCAGCCTGGGCATGTTCTCAGAGGAACAAGAGCAGAATCAGATACATGCAAGTGCTTTTTAATGCCTCTGCATGCCTCACATCTGCTAACGTTCCATTGGCCCAAGAAAGTCACATAGCTAAACTTGGAATCAAGGGGTACAGAAATATGCTCAGTCACTGCAATGAGAGTAGCCTCAAAGTTACTTGTCAAAGGGTATGGATACTGGGAGGAGTTATTAATTGGGGCCATTAATGCAATTAATCTACTAAAACCATGGTGTCAGAGTCTCATCTTTGGTACCCACCCTGGTCTCAATCCATTTGTGACCTCTGTCATCGTTCTTAGACATTGTTTTTACATTATCATTGCTCCTTCTAACAAATTCCCCCAGGATTAGCTCTAGAGCTGGTCTAAGACCCCCAGAGATGTCTGGGTCACTGACTTTCATTACATTCTCACAGCTCTGAGCTCTGAAAAGCAGTTGGCTCAGGCTGGGTTGGTCTAGCTGAGATGAGAGCAAGAAATAAAGGCTGTGTACATGTCTGAGTATTCTGATCTGAACTATACTCTGTCACCATATTGCTGAGCTTCCAGAAGCTTGGATGTGAGGTTACTTCTCTCAGACTTACTACGTACAGCTGTGTGTCCACCGGTAAGGTCCTTTTGGGGATCTGGAACTAAACACCTCCCTCTGTCATTGAATGTCATTGAAAATACTACTGATTTCTAGCTGTGTATCTGACTATGCTAAATTCTTTTTGTGTTCTTTAGTTCAGTCAACAACTGCATGTTCTCTCTTTCCATCTGAACCAAATTGTTGACTTTCCTCAATACTATGAATACGTGATTCCTAAAGTGATCTAAAACACTATGGTTGTCTTCTTCCCATGACAATTGACCCTCAACTACTGACCCTGCCTTCAGTAAATACTTAATGTTGGTGAGCCCTGTGTTTCAAGCTGAGCACCCAAAGTATATACCAAAGAGCCACATTAGGAGTTGGATGGTGGGATGGGGCTCCAAGCTCAATCCATGAAGTAAAAGCTGAGTGGAGATTAAAGCTAGGTCAACCTTGGCTTAAAAGAGAGATATACCATGACTAAGCAAGGAACGCATGAGATTCCCAGTTTGGGGCCCAGTCACGGACAAAGTTGATAGGAGATAACATGGAGATAAAGTTCAGGAGTGCAGATAATGTTGCATGTTGTGTTCTCTAAGAAGCAGACTCTGAGACAGAGTTTAGCATACAGAATATTTATTAAAGAGTGTCCTTGCAAATGTGAATGAAAAATGTTGCCTGCCATGTCAGTAAACAAAGGATGTTGCAGCCATCAAGCCACTACAGCTGCCCGCCTCCATGGTGCGCCCTAAGGGAACTCAGGATGGAGACAAAAGGATTGGGCTGCCCACTGCCAAGCTCTCAGCCACTACAGCCACCCCAGAGGGTGCACCCTAAGGGAACTCAGGATGGGAAAGCACAGGATACTGGCCCTGGATGGCTAGGGTGCATATCAAAGGAACGATTTCAGTGAGCCCAGACTCTTGCATCTTCTCATACATAGAAAAGCACCACATTTCTTAACCTGAGATGTCTGGTTTTCTTTAATCAACAGTAATCTTTTGAAGTTCTGACTGCCTGGTCTTTGTTGCAAAAACTCCTATATGTCCTGGCTCCTCCCTTACCTCTTTGGGGCAGTCCCTCAGAGCTATCTGAGAGGCTGCATCCCAGGCTCAAGTCCTCAGTTTTGTCCACCAAATAAAACATAGTTCTCAACTTTTAGGTTGTGAACTTTTTCAGTCGACACAAACAACACCTGGAACAAAAAGGGAAGGGAGAAGAACTGGGCAGAGAGACAAGTCAAGCTGCAAAATAGGCCCAAGAACATCAAGCAACTCTATGGACCATGATGGAGATAAAATGGCCCCTCAGAGTTGTCCTGGACTGGGCCAAAATGGCCAGGCCATCTACTCCTGCATCCATCAGTCATTGGATGCGAGCATTGAGCAAAGCTGTCTACCCACAACACACTTAGCAACTGGGCCGACAAGCTCTTCCCTCTTCCTCCTCTTAGAGGTGTAAGTCACTGATCCTGGAAATTTGCCTAAGTCAATCTTAAACACAGGGCCCCTGAGCTCAGTATCTGATGGCAATTCTACTGTGTTCTTTTCATTCATCTCTGAGGTTACAGTTCATTTTTTTCATCATTTTTGTCCAGTCTAATGTATTGCTTAAAAATCATGATATAATCCTTCAGAGATAAATATATAAAGCTTAACACACTGTGGCAATTTAAAAACATGCTGTATTAGTCAGAGTTCTCTAGAGAAACAGAACCAATAGGATATATATGTTAGGGAACGTTGACCAAAACCACCCACCTTGGCTCGATGATAACCACTTGCATGAGTTGTCTCACAACAGGAGGTCCTGATGAGAAACATGGTGCTGCCAGGAGAATTTGGGCGGGGCCAAAAAGAGGGAGGAAATGCCAGCCCATAATATTGTCCTACCACACTCCCAGAATCCTTCTTGCTGGAATCCATCTTGGCTGAGAGGTGCTCACACCACCAGGCAGGACCCCGAGTCAGACCAAATGTGGGCACAAGCAAAATGATTGGCCAGAGACAACCGGAAAGCTAACATCATTACTGTAAAACCTGAGACTGTGAGCCACGTGACAGAGCGGTCCTCCTGGGTTCCCTTACCCTCCTGCTCTCTGCCCAGGTGCCCCCTCTCAATAAAGTCTTTTGCTTTGTCAGCATGTGTGTCTCCTCGGACAATTCATTTCTGAGTGTTAGACAAGAGCCCACTCTCAGGCCCTGGAAGTGGTCCCCATCCTGCGCTATGTGTGTGTGTGTGTGTGTGTGTGTGTGTGTGTGTGTATATATATATATATATATATATATATATATATGAAGAGATTTATTATAAGGAATTGGCTCACACAATTCTGAAGGCTGAGAAGTCCCACGATGTACTCTCTGCAAGCTGGAGACCCAGGAAAGCTGGAGGTGTAATTCAATCCAACTCCAAAAGCCTGAGAACCAGGAGCACCAATGGTGCAGAAGATTAATACCCAGCTCAAACAGTCAGGAAGGACCGAATTCTTCCTCCATCCTTTTGTTCTATTCAGGCCCTCAACAGATTGGACGATGCTCATCCACTGTGGGGAGGGCAAACCACTTTATTGAGCTCACCAATTCAAATGCTAACTTCATATGGAAGCATCCTCATAGACACACTCAGAAATAATGTTTAGGCAAATATCTGGGCACCCCATGATCCAGTCAAGTTGACACATAAAATTAACCATCACACATGTCCACAAATTCTTTGATTCTCCTTCCATCAAGACGTATGGCCTCTGTCTCCTTTCTTTGAACTGGGGTGGGCTTGTGATTGACTTGTAATCAATAGAATGAGACAAATGTGATGCTGTATGCTTGTGAAGCCAGGTCAGAAAAGGCAATGCAGCTTCTACCTTGTTCCCTGGGACACTAACCTTAAAGCCCTGACTCACCATGTAAAAGGTCCGACTACCCTGAGGCCACCATGCTGTGTGGCAGCACAGCCCACATGGAAAGGACACAGGGTAGAGTTCTGTCAACATCTCCAGCCTAGGTCCCAGCCAACAGCCAGCATCAATAGGCAGACACGAGAATGGAGATGCCTTCCTATGACCCCAGCCCCCAGACTTTGAGTTACCCCAGCCCAGTCTTCCCAGCTGAGGCCGTAGACATGGTGGAGCAGAGACAAATGACTCCCACTGTGCTCCGTCAGAATCCCTGACCCACAAAATTAGTGGGCAGAATAAAATGATTATTGTAAGCCATTAAGTTTGGGGGTAATTTGTTATCGAGCAATTGGATACATTTGCTCGATAACAACATGGGATACAAAGCTTCTTGTGATAAATTCTCGGGTCTGTCCCTGAACTGTTACAGAATAGGCTCTCATGCATCTTTTGGCTCTGCAGAGCCTGGAAATGACCTAGAGAAACTCTCCCTTTTGGAGAATTAGAAAGGAGAATTTCTGGATTAAAAGCATCATTTTTAGGAGTTCACTATGTGCTTTTTGCTTCAAGAGGCAAGTATATGACAACTGAATCCAGGTCATCCTAAAAAGTCCAAGAGTGAAGATGACTCAGAGAAGGGGGACATCAGTCTTCCACCACACAGGTTTAGTTCCTGATCCTAAATTAATGTTTTACAATTTAATCTGGTTGCCATTCGGCTCGTGTTTATTTTTACATCGACTAAACATAAAATACAGGTTGGTCCAGTTGTGTTAGTCACAAAATATATCAAGCAATCTTAGTTAAATAGTTTTAAAGCTAAGAATTTTCTCTCGTATAAGATAATCTCTTTTAGTTAATGTTTCCAGACACCCTCAAATGAGCAGTGCATATCAGTGCTTGAAAAATCCAAATGAAAGAAGTTCTTTTATCTTCATAGCAGCTAGCATGATTTATCTTGCTAACAAGCAGAAGTGAGGAATTCCACTTGAGGTTTTAATTAAAATGTAAGGACTCTTTGAATAGAAGGGATTGAAAACCGCCATCTCCAACGAGTCAGAATGCAGCCAATGTAACAAGCAAGGCCTCTTGAAATTTAAGAGCCAAGTTTTCCTGGTGTTCAATATAGGTGACAGTCTATAGGCTGCATGAATGAAAATATCTACCTCATTACCCAGAATGTCACCCCAACTACTGTAATGAGGTACTTTAGGGAAATTGTTGAAATCACTTGCCAGAAACATCCCTCAAGTTTTTCAACTAATCTCTGAAAAGCTTTGTGGAACAGCCAATTTCACACTCAGGTCAACTGTATTCTTTTAAACCCGTGAAGTCATCAAGTTATACTAAAAATCAAACCTGTGTATTGCAAATAATTTCATTTCCTGCTTGCTGACATTGGAAATATTCTCAAGAACACTGTGGCAAGATGAGCTGAAGGAAGAAAAGCCTCGAAGAGATATTCCCTCTCACTCAGTCAGTGGGCAGTATTTGCTCCTGAGGTCACAAGGCTGAAAAAAATGAAAAGAGAAAATATGCATTGAAGGCTTAGAGGTGGCAGGAACTGTTATTATCAGAGAGAAAACTAAAGCCAAGAGAGATAAGTAACCTGCCAGAGATCATGTAATCAGGAAGGGCCAGGGCCAAACTTTGAACACAAGCACCTTTAATTAAGAAGCAATACTGCTTCTTGGAGCAGAGCTTATGAACAAAAAAGGGGGGGAGGGTGCAGAAAGAGTAGAAAACAGAAGAATGCAGAAGACTAGTGTGGACAAAAAAATGTCACCTGCCATATCAGGAAACAAAGGATGTTGCGGCCATCAAGCCATCTGCCACTGCAGCTGACCCTGACAGTGCACCCTGAGGGGACTCAGCATGGAGAAAAAGCAGGATACTGGCCCTAGATGGTTAAGGTACATATCAAAGGAATAATTTCAGTGAGCCCAGACTCTTGCATCTTCCCATACACAGAGAAGCGCTAAATTGCTTAACTTGAGATGTTTGTTTTTTCTTTAATTAACAGTAATCTTTTGATGTTCCGACTACCTGGCTTTTGTTGCAAAATCTCCTGGTTCCTCCATTACCTCTTTGGAGCAGCTCCCCAGATGACCTGAGAGCCTGTGTCCCAGGCTGAGGTCCTCTGTAAGTCCCCTGAATAACACATAACTCGCAACTTTTCGGTTGCGCATTGTTTTTCAGTCGACACTGGGGTTACCGCCTATCACATCTGAGGAAAAACTGCAATCAAGTAGATCACAAGCTGGTTGCTTTGCCTCTTTCTCTTCCATTTCTTCCACCTGTTTCCACCCACCAATTCTAGCATTTGTCCGATGCCTTCTTGTTAACCCATTCACTCCCTGCTTCTCTAGTCATGTAGCCCACGCATTTCCTTTGTTTTTTTTAAGAAGATGATATTACTTTTTTTCTCTTTTTTTTGGCCATGCCACACGGCACGTGGGATCTTAGTTCCCCCACCAGGGATCGAACCCGCGTCCCCTGCATCCCTGCATTGGAAGTGCGGAGTCAACCACTGGACCACCAGGGAAGTCCTGCCCACCCGCTTACTTTTAACACAGAGACCCAACCCACACTATACTAGTTGTTAGGAAGCCGTGACAAGGTAAGAGATTTCCATACTAGAACTGTGTAAATTGCAAAGTGCCGTTTAAATGAGAGGTATTATTTTTTATACTAAATTGATGTCATATCCTGTCCTACCACCCTGCCTGGAATGGCCTATCACTCCTTAAGGGAGTTCCAGAAGAGATAGAACCTTATTTACCATCTTAATATTTTTAAGTGTACAGTTCAGTCGTGTTGTGCAACCAACCTCTAGGACTTTTTCATCTCACAAAACCAAAGTACTATACCCATAAACAACAGCTCCCCACTTCCCCTCCCTTCAGCCCCTGGCGGCCACCATTCTACCTTCTGTCTCTGTGAATCTGATTCCTCTAGATACCTCAGATAAGTAAAATCATACAGTATTTGTCTTTTTGTGACTGACCTATCTCACTTAGCATAATGTCCTCAAGGTCCATCTGCGTCATAACATGTATTGGAATTTCCTTTTTTTAAGGCTAAATAATACTCCACTGTCTGTATATAATGCATTTTGTTTATCAGTTCATTCGCTGGTGGACGTTTAGGTTGCTTCCACTTATTCTTACAGCTTTTAAAAATCAGTGCTCATGCAAAAAGGAATAACCCCCCCTTTCTGACCTGCTTCCTACTCTGCACTGTCATCTGTGTGTCAGAGACTGACCCACTGCCTGCTCTTTCTCCTATGCCCTCCCTCCTGTGCCTCCCTTCCTTTCTTAGCCTTGCATACATACCTGCTCCCTATCAATCAACCAGGGTTCTGGGCCTTTCATTTGATTTATTTATTTTTAAAATTTTTATTGATATAATTGACATATAACATTGTGTAAATTTCAAGTGACACTGTGTTGATTTGATACATTTATATATTACAGTATGATTACCACTGTAGCATTAGCAAACACCTCTATCATGTCACATAATTATTTCTTTTTTGCGGTGGGAACAATTAAGGTTTAGTCTCTTAAAAGGAAACTCTGGTATACTAGGAATGGTGGGAATGTAAATTGGTGCAGCCACTATGGAAAACAGTATGGAGGTTCCTTAAAAAACTAAAAATAGAACTACCATATGGTCCAGTAATTCCACTCCTGGGTATATATCCAAAGAAAATGAAAACACTAATTCAAAATGATACAATATGATCTAGCAGTTGCACTTCTCGGTATTTTTCCAACGAAAACAAAAGCACTAATTTAAAAAGATACATGTATAAAATAGATAAACAACAAGGTCCTACAGTATAGCACAGGGAACTATATTCAATATCCTGTGATAAACCATAATGGAAAAGAATATGAAAAAGAATATATATATATCTGAATCACTTTGCTGTACACCAGAAACTAACAAAACATTGTAAATCAGCTATACTTCAATAAAAGTAAATAAAAATAAAAAGATACATGCACCCCTAAAAAAAGATACATGCACTCCAATGTTCATAGCAGCACTATTTGCAATAGCCAAGATATGGAAGGAACCCAAGTGTCCGTCAACAGATGAATGGATAAAGAAGATGTGGTGTGTGTGTGTGTGTGTGTCTGTGTGTGTGTGTATGCAATGGAATACTAGTAAGCCATAAAAAGAATGAAATTTGCAACAACGTGGATGGACCTGGAGGGTATTATGCTTATTGAAATAAGTCAGACAAAGACAAATACTGTATGTTATCATTTATATGATGAAATAAAAAACAAACGAATGTATATAACAAAACAGAAACAGACTCACAGATATAGAGAACAAACTAGTGGTTGCCAGTGGGGAGAGGGAAGGGGAGGGGCAAAATAGGGGTAGAGGATTAAGAGACACAAGCTAGTATGTATAGAATAAGTATGCTACAAGGATACATTGTACAGCACAAGGAATACAGCCAATATTTTATAATAACTTTAAATGGAGTATAATCTATAAAAATTTTGATTCACTATGTTGTACATTTGAAACTAATATTGTAAATCAATTATACCTCAATTTTAAAAATTAAAATTTTTAAAAAATTTCTAAAAATCTAGTGTCTTAGCAACTTTGGAGTTTATAATACAGTACTGTTGACTATAATCACGATGCTGTGTGGGCCTTTCATTTTAGACACCAGACTCTAACCCTGGGCTTCTGGAAGACTCTGTCACTCGTTCCTTTTCTGCTGAGAAACACATCATACCCTCTTCCAGCTCCCCACAGCTGCTGGTTCCTAAGCCCAAAGGCTCAGCTAGGGCTTTTCCAGGTCAGTGAATTCTCCTGATGTGGCCCCCTGCTGCCACCTGCTGGCTATAGTCATCAATGCTTCTATGAGCCTGTTTCCTATTCAAGGTTAGCCCTTCCCACCTCATCGTCCATCATGGGATAAAACTTCCAACTACTTAAATTTTTTTCTCTTCAGTATTTTCACCCTACATGCTTTTAAAAGAAAGACCCTGTAGATAATCTACACACCCTCTTATCAGCCTTGTCCAAATATATAGGGAAAAAAATCTCTCTGTATTTGGTCACTTCATTTTGCAAAAGGACACAGAAAATTCCCAAACTGTATATCAGCTCCCCTTATCTCCCTGGAAGCAGTTATATTATAATCAAATAAGTTGAATATGGGTAAATCTATAAAATATCAAGTACCAACTTTTCTTTGAAACTCATAAAACATTTCAAAAATCTTTTGAAAACATTTCAAAATAAAACAAGATTGTTTATTGTTAACACAGGCATAAAAATGAAACTTATAGAATTACAACAAGAATTACTTTACAGAGTCTTGGATCATTTGGAAATAAGGCAAGACAAGAATGGAGCATAGATCCTCTATTTATGGATGAAACTAATTTGTGAATGGGCAAATCTGAAAACACATAATGGTCCAAGCCCCAGGTTTTGGGGGTAAGGGATTAAAATTGTGTTACTGACTATATCTTTATACATTATAAAATGTTTATTTCCCCCTGGCTTCCTATCTTACCTTCCCACTTCACATTGGACTTATTGTCTCCATCACATGTACTTGATAGGCATCCATCCTGCTATGACATCCTGTCATGATAGGTGTGGTCAGTGGCACTGGATATATATTTTTAAGGGTGGTGTAAGGGTTGAGGTGAGAGGTGGCTGGGTGTCACAGTTGATGGTAGAGTCCAAGTAATGTGCTGGGGATTCAGCCTTGAGAAATATAGTGGCTTTCTTGTGGTTAGGGAGAAGGAATTAGATTGAAGTTTAATCTAAGGGATACGAAAGGAAGGAGCCAGATTTCAGTTAGTGGTGGCTTCAGAATTTGCTTTGATAAGAAGGGGCTAGAGTGACAATCTGTAGTGAAGGAAGGTCTTCTAGGGTTCCATCTTAGAGCTGAATTTGTCTAACAATTTACATAAAATTGAGAAAATGTTGCTCATCACTCAAAAATGGGAGGAGCTGATAAGGTTTTAGGGGGGCTTCAATTCCTCCATTGGTCACTGCATTCTGCTGCATTGTACTGTCGACGGAAGAAAAATGTACAACCTAAAAGTTGCGAGTTATATATTATTCGGGGATCTTACTGAGGACTATAGCCTGGGAGACAGGCTCTCAGATAACTCTGAGGAACCACTCCAAAGAGGTAAGGGATGAGTCAGGATATATAGGAGTTTTTGCTGAAAAAAAATGTAGTCAAACATCAAAAGATTACTGCTAATTACAAAAAAACAGACATCTCAAATTAATGATTTTAATGCTTTTCTTTGTATGAGAAGATGCAAGAGCCTGGGCTCCTTGAAATCATTCCTTTGATATGCATCTTAACTATCTAGGGCCAGTATCCTGTTTTTCTCCATCCTGAAGTCCCCTCAGGGTGCACTGTCGGGACAGAGGAAGAAGGGCAGCTACAGTGGCTGTTTGCGGGCAACATTTGTTGTTTACTAGAATGGCAGACAACATTTTTTGTCTGCACTGCTCTGGTAGGAAGTAAAGGTGAGAAATTGGACTCAGTTCCAAGCAAGGGGTCAGTCAAACATCCCTGTGTGGAGACTTCTCTTCTAGCTAGGTTGAGCTAAAGAAATAAAATAAAATTACATAAAACTTGTGTTGTCTGAAGCTTTAGCTCTCTGCTGGGACTCTGGAGCTACACCAAGATTGTGAGTGGGGCGTCAAGCTGTGGATGTTGCCCTGAAATGTGAGAAAAGAAGGTCTTTAGTAAGTGTTATCATGAAAGTGCCATCATGGATTTGATACTTTCAGGTGGAGGGGCCAGGTGGATCAGCCCATGCATCACCAGGTGGACTTGCTCTTGACGCTACCAGGGGGAAGACATATGCTAGTAGCTGAAATCAGTGTGAAACATCTCAAGAAATACTGTCAATGGAAGCAACCTAAGTGTCCATTGACAGATGAACGGATAAAGAAGATGTGGTACATATCTACAATGGAATAGTACTCAGCCATCAAAAGGAATGAGATAATGCCATTTGCAGCAACATGGATGGACCCAGAGATTATCATACTAAGTGAAGTAAGGCAGACAGAAAAAGACAAATATCATATGATATCACTTATATGTGGAATCTAAACAAATGACACAAACGAACTTATTTACAAAACAGAAATAGACTCACAGACATAGAAAACAAATTTATGGTAACCAAAGGGGAAAGGAGAGTGTGGGGAGGGATAAATTAGGAGTTTGGGATTAACATATACACACTACTAAGTATAAAATAGATAACCAACAAGGACCTACTGTATATCACAGGGAACTATACTCAATATCTTGTAATAATCTATAAGGGAAAGGAATCTGAAAAAGTATATATATATATATATATATATATATATATATATACACACACATATATATATACATATATATACACACACACATATATATATATGATATGTATATATCACTGAATCCCTTTGCTGTACACCTGAAACTAACACAATATTGTAACCAACTATACTTCAATTAAAAAAAAGAAAAAGAAAATAAAAAAGAAGACTATCAAATCCTACTACAATAAGAACAATTATTGATCAAATTCAATACCACAAAAAAATGTTAAGCCCTGCCTGGTCAATGACTTAGTGATTCTGAGCACTTATTATGTACTCTGCTCTAGCATACATTGTTTCATTTAATCCTCACAACAATCCTATGAAATCTGTAGCATACCATCCTATTATCATCATCATCAGGAAAATGAAGCTCAGGAAATTAACTTGCCTGTGGTCGCAAGGTCCCTGGGATTCAAACTCCAGCAGTCTAACTTCAAAGCTCATGCTCTTAAACAGTCATGTTTTGCCTTCTGAGACCCCCATGTTTAGTTATAAAACTGTAAAGATGCTTTAAAAGTTCATTACAATACATGTGCACCTCACTTTAGAATAAGCATTTATGGTGACATCATTGGTTACCTACCCAGCATCTACCCCTTATGCTGCTTCTTGAAGGAACCCAATTTTATTTAAGTATCTGCCTCCTTTTGTTCGGCCTATGTAATTTGGGTGAAGGTAGCTCAACTTGAAGGGTGGGTCCTGAGAAGTCTAGGCCAGTTGTGCTAATTCCTTTGCCCTTGCCAGGGATGCAAAAATACTAGGCTTAAATCAATCAATCCAGCATTTCACCTGGAAAATGTTATTGCTCCAGAGGTGGGCTTGTGACCCAAACTGCTCTAAAAGCTGTCAAGTAGAGAATATTTATTATTTGGTTTGATTAAAGACTCTCTCTCTCCCTCTCCCTCTCTCTCTCTCTTTTTCTCTCTTTCTCTCTCTCTCTCTCTCTCCCCAACCTCTGTCTCTCTCAATCTCTCTGTCTCCGTCTCTTACACACACACATATACAGCTGTCGAAATGACATTCCACCTCACATCACCCATCCCAGGAAAGAACTGAAAAACTAAACCTATACCAACCCTTCCAACTGAAAGCTTTGCAGCAGTTTCACTTAAAGAAAACTTCAACCTGGGAGAAGACCAAAGTCCCATGCTCTTCTCTTCTCCTTGCCCTATGACAACTCCAATCCTGCTTTGGCTCAGGTCGTTGCCTAACTTTGCAGTGCTCCCTGATGTGCATCAGCTGTATAAAGCCTTTATCCTCTATTTGAGTCATTTTTTTCATTGACACTATCCAGCTGTCCCAACAAAATGTATTAAAGATTCCATTCAGCAGTATTCCAAAGAAGGGGCAGGTGGGAGCTGTCCACCCAGTTGCTGGAGTGAGGAGGGAATTTTATCATTTTATCCCTGACATTGTTTACAGTCAACGATGCCTGATGATGACAAAAATCAAGTTGATTTAGTCAGTCTTGTTATTGTTTTAAATTCTCTATAACAATGAACCCCTTATTGTTTATACCTGAGGTGAGCCATTCCCACTGTCCCACCTCCCTGGCTTGCTACCCCAGAGCTGATCTTTTTTCTCCTCCTGTTTCAAGATAGCACTTTTATTATATGTCAATTTCCATTTCTGAAATTTCTCTTCTACTCCATTTGTCCATCTATTCATATGCTAGTTCCACTTTTAAGTTTTTATAAAGTGTTTTATTATCTGATCATTCTGGTCCCCCATCATTGTTCCCTTTTTTTTTTTCAGATTTTTTTCTTGCTATTTTTTTTTCCATGTGAATTTCAGGATCAGCTTGTTTAGTTCCAATCCTCAACTTCTTTACAGTTTTTTTTTTCCTTGAGGGTTTCTCTTTAGCTGATAATTGAGACTTGTGGCTTCTGGTTTTAACTATATTTTAATCAAGTTTGAAGTAGAATATTTGAAGTTTACAGTCATTCATTGAACATTACAAGGTCATCTGCCAATTTGGGGGGAAATTTCTCACTCTATTATGATTTTTAAGTTGTTAAGATTTTTAAAAAAATTATTAGTTCTTTGAATAGGTAAAAAACTCTGTTGGTACAAAATTCAAAAGGAACAAAATGGTTTATGGTGAAAAGCCTCCTCCCCACTGCTGTCTCCAAGACACCCAGTTTTCCTCTCCTGAGACAATCTGTGTTGCCAGCTTTTTTCAGGTAGTCTAGGCCTATACAAGCAAATATATGGATTTTTCTTTATTCTCTTTTTATATAAATGGTAGCACACTTTATGCCCTGTTCTGCACCATGCCTTTCCATGTAACAATATTTTTGAGGAAATCGTTCCAAATTAGTACCTAAAAAGCTTACTCCCCTTTCCCATGGACACATAGTATTTCATTGAATAAATGTACCACAAAGTACCACTATTGCTGTTCATATAAGTTGTTTAAAGATCTATTGTTATTATATACTGTATGATTCCATTTGTATGCAATTCTAATTATTGCAAGCTAATCCATGGTGACAGCAAGCAGATCAGTGGTTGCCTGGGGATTGGAGGTAGGGGGTTGTGACATCTGTCAAAATTCATTGAGTTGTGCACTTTAGATGGATGCAGTTTATTTTACTTAAATTACACCCCATTAAAATTGCTTTTAACAAGAAAAATTAAAAAGAAAACCATCAAAAACTAAATTTAAAATAAAAGAACAAAAAATTCAAAAAGAAGAAAACTTGCTTTTAATGAATCTATTGCTATTACAAGCAATGCTATAATAAATAACTTTTACATATGCGTCCATTCCCTCTATCTCCACCTGTTTTCTCAATTATTAATTATGACTTAACAGCGTCTCATTTTGTTTCCTTTTGAAAATAATGTTTTTGATAAAAAATCCAAAAAAGATATTCATTTGTTTATTTGGTCGTTCATTTGTTTTTCCTTGTCTGTCTCCGCTCACTCCCTGCCCCCAGGAAAGAACAGGACCTTTGTCTCATTCACCATCTTATACCCAGAGCACAGAATGGTGCCTAGCACAGAGAATGTGCTCAATAAAAATCTCTGTTGAAAGAAGGAGCATTAAAGTGTATATTTTCAGGCTTTATTCCTAGGGATTGAGTCAGTACGTCTGTGATCAGTTCTGGGAACCTGTATTTTTAATACGCTCCCCCAGGTAATTCTGGTCATCAACCAGGTTTAGAACAATGCTTTAATTCAGCCCAACCCAACTTCTCACCCAGGTTAACTTCCTCCGTCCTGCATACCACACCCCTTCTTAAAACATTGCAGTGCTGTGGTAGATTGCTTCCAAAGATTGCCACAGCAATCCTGCCCATCCTGAATGCCTTTTGCAATGTGATTTTTTCACCTCTTCCTATCAAGAGGTGGAGCCTATTTCTCTCCCCTTGAATCTTGTCTGGTTTCATGACTTGCTTTGACAATGCAATATGATGTAAACGATGCTGTGCCAGTTCAAGGCCTAGGTCTTAAATGGTATTGCAGCCTCCATTCTTGCTCTTTTGGAAACTATATGGAGGAAAACTGAGGCATGTAGCCAAAAGCCTCCACCGAGGTCCCAGGTGGGACTGGGCAGGAACAGACTTCAAAAGCTACTCTGGGTGGCTTTGGAAACAAGAGCAGTAGGGAACTGACCCTACTTTCCAGTTCTTGCTGGACACATCCTAAGCAGTGGTTTAGAGCAAGCTCAGAGCCATCCTGCCAGGGTTCAAAGCCCACCTCAGCCACTTACTGTGTAACCTTAGGCAAGTTATTCCCTGTGTTTCATTTTCCTCATCTGCAAAATGGGGATAATAAAAGTCTCTTCTCATAGTCTTTAGGAGAGTTAAATGATTTAATAACTTGGAATTGTGTTTGGCACATTAAGAGTTCAATAAATAGTAGTTCTTATTATTTCTATACCTAGTTTCAAAATTATTATTTTACCTAGGTTTTTGCACACAGGACTGGTGTGCCCTTTGACCAGAGTAAGCCTCAGGATTCTTGAAAGTCTGGGAGATGGAGTGGGGAGATTTATGGGGAAAGATATTGGATTGCCTGCTTAAAGTGACAGAAGAAAGTTCAAGAGAACAACTGGAAAAAATTTTAAAGATATGATTTTTTGGGGGATGGACTTAGAGAGTGTCATACAGAGTGAATAAGTCAGAAAGAGAAAGACAAATATTGTACATTAATGCATATATGTGGAATCTAGAAAAATGGTATAGATGATCTTGTTTGCAAAGCAGAAATAGAGACACAGCGGTAGAGAACAAACGTATGGATACCAAGGTGGAAAGGGGGGGCGGTGGGAGGAATTGGGAGATTGGGATCGACACATACTGATGCTATGTATAAAAGAGAGAACTAATGAGAACATACTGTAGAGCACAGGGAACTCTACTTAATGCACTGTGGTGACCTAAATGGAAAGGAAATCCAAAAAAGAGGAGATATATGTATATGTATAGCTGATTCATTTTGCTGTACAGTAGAAACTAAGACAACATTGTAAAGCAACTATACTCCAATAAAAATTAATTTAAAAACAAAATTTAAAAAATGTGATTTTTTAAAACTTAATTTGGTGAAGCAGGTTATACCTATAATACGTGCCCATTTTGATTTGGAAACTACAAATAATAAAATAGTAATCACTACATTCCTACAATCCACAGACAACCAATTAATATTTTAACATAGTTCCTTGCACATTTTTCAATTCCCATATAAATTTTACATTGATTTTTTTCATATAAATATTCAATTTGTGTTCAATTTTCACCATATCATATATAAGATATTCACACACATTTAAAAATTTTTGTCAACAAAATGTTAAATGCCTACATAATAGTCCATAAAATGGCTGGGTGCATATTCCCAGTGAGCTCAAGTTAATGAACATTTAGTGCATCCATTTTCAATTATTATTAAAAATATCACAATAGGAGAGAGGGGCAAGATGGCAGAAGAGTAAGATGCGGAGATCACCTTCCTCCCCACAGATACATCAGAAATACATCTACACGTGGAACAACTCCTACAGAACACCCACTGAATGCTGGCAGAAGACCTCAGACCTCCCAAAAGGCAAGTAACTCCCCACGTACCTGGGGAGGGAAAAAGAAAAAAGAAAAAACAGAGACAAAAGAATAGGGATGGGACCTGCACCAGTGGGAGGGACCCGTGAAGGAGGAAAGGTTTCCACACACTAGGAAGCCCCTTCACGGGCGGAGACTGCGGGTGGCGGAGGAGGTAAGCTTTGGAGCCGCGGAGGACACCACAGCAACAGGGGTGCAGAGGGCAAAGCAGAAAGATTCCCACACAGAGGAGCATGCAGACCGGTACTAACCAGCCAGAGAAGCTTGTCTGCTCACCCGCTGGGACGGGCGGGGCTGGGAGCTGAGGCTCAGGCTTCAGTCAGATCACAGGGAGAGGACTGGCGGCGAGAACGCAGCCTGAAGGGGTTAGTGCACCACGGCTAGCCGGGAAGGAGTCCGGGAAAAAGTCTGGAGCTGCAAAAGAGACTAGAGACTTTTTCTTCCCTTTGTTTCCTGCTGTGTGAGGAGAGGGAATTAAGAGCGCTGCTTAAAGGAACTCCAGAGACGGGCGGGAGCCGCGGCTATCAGCGCGGACCTCAGAGATGGGCATGAGACGTTAAGGCCCCTGCTACCGCAACCAAGAAGCCTGTGTGCGAGCACAGGTCACTATCCACACCTCACCTCCCGGGAGCCTGTGCAGCCTGCCAATGCCAGGGTCCCGTGATCCAGGTACAACTTCCCAGGGAGAACGCACGGCGCGCCTCAGGCTGGTGCAACGTCATGCTGGCTCGCCCCGAACTCCGTGCCCCTCCCTCTCCCCAGCCTGAGTGAGCCAGAGCCGCCGAATCAGGGGCTCCATTAAACCCGTCCTGTCTGAGCGAAGAACAGACGCCCTCTGGCGTCCTACACACAGAGGCGGGGCCAAATCCAAAGCTGAGCCCCGGAAGCTGAGCGAACAAAGAAGAGAAAGGGAAATCTCTCCCAGCATCCTCAGGAGCAGCGGATTCAATCTCCACAATCAATTTGATGTACCCTGCATCGGTGGAATACCTTAATAGACAACGAATGATCCCAAATTGAGGAGGTGGACTTTGAGAGCAAGATATATTATTTTTTCCTCTTTTTGCGAGTGTGTATATGTATGCTTCTGTGTGAGATATTGTCTGTATAGCTTTGCTTTCAGCATTTCTCCTAGGGTTCTGTCCGTCTGTTTTTTGTTTGTTTTTCTTTACATAAAAATTTTTTTTCTTAATAATTATTTTTTATTTTAATAACTTTATTTTATTTTATTTTTATTTTATCCTCTTTGTTTCTTTCTACTTTTTCTCCCTTTCATTCTGAGCCGTGTGGATGAAAGGCTTTTGGTGCTGCAGCCAGGAGTCAGTGCTGTGCCTCTGAGGTGGGAGAGCCAACTTCAGGACACTGGTCCACAAGAGACCTCCCAGCTCCACATAATATCAAATGGCGAAAATCTCCCAGAGATCTCCATCTCAATACCAAGACCCAGCTTCACTAAACGACCAGCAAGCTACAGTGCTGGACATCCTATGCCAAACAACGAGCAAGACAGGAACACAACCCCACCCATTAGCAGAGAGGCTGCCTAAACTCAAAATAAGGCCACAGACACCCCAAAACATACCACCAGACGTGGACCTGCCCACCAGAAAGACAAGATCCAGCCTCATCCACCAGAACACAGGCACTAGTCCCCTCCACCAGGAAGCCTACACAACCCACCGAACCAACCTTAGCCACTGGGGGCAGACACCAAAAACAATGGAAACTAAGAACCTGCAGCCTGCAAAAAGGAGACCCCAAACACAGTAAGATAAGCAAAATGAGAAGACAGAAAAACACACAGCAGATGAAGGAGCAAGATAAAAACCCACCAGACCTAAAAAATGAAGAGGAAATAGGCAGTCTACCTGAAAAAGAATTCAGAATAATGATAGGAAAGATGATCCAAAATCTTGGAAACAGAATAGACAAAATGCAAGAAACGTTTAGCAAGGACCTAGAAGAACGAAAGATGAAACAAACAACGATGAACAACACAATAAATGAAATTAAAAATACTCTAAAAGGGATGAATAGCAGAATAACTGAGGCAGAAGAACGGATAAGTGGCCTGGAAGATAATATAGTGGAAATAACTACTGCAGAGCAGAATAAAGAAGAAAGAATGAAAAGAACTGAGGACAGTCTCAGAGACCTCTGGGACAACATTATATGCACCAACATTCGAATTTTAGGGGTCGCAGAAGAAGAAGAGAAAAAGAAAGAGACCAAGAAAATATTTGAAGAGATTATATTTGAAAACTTCCCTAATATGGGAAAGGAAATAGTTAATCAAGTCCAGGAAGCCCAGAGAGTCCCATACAGGATAAATCCAAGGAGAAACATGCCAAGACACATATTAATGAAACTGTCAAAGATTAAATACAAAGAAAACATATTAAAAGCAACAAGTGAAAAATAACACACAAGGGAATCCTCATAAGGTTAACAGCTAATCTTTCAGCAGAAACTCTGCAAGCCAGAAGGGAATGGCAGGACATATTTAAAGCGATGAAGGAGAAAAACCTGCAACCAAGATTACTGTACCCAGCAAGGATCTCAGTCAGCTTTGATGGAGAAATTAAAACCTTTACAGACAAGCAAAAGCTGAGAGAGTTCAGCACCACCAAACCAGCTTTACAACAAATACTAAAGGAACTTCTCTAGGCAAGAAACAAAAGAAAAGGAAAAGACCTACAATAACAAACCCAAAACAATTAAGAAAATGGAAATAGGAACATACATGTCGATAATTACCTTAAGTATAAATGGACTAAATGCTCCCAACAAAAGACACAGACTGGCTGAATGGTTACAAAAACAAGACCCATATATATGCTGTCTACAAAAGACCCACTTCAGAGCTAGGAACACATACAGACTGAAAGTGAGGGGATGGAAAAAGATATTCCATGCAAATGGAAACCAAAAGAAATATGGAGTAGCAATTCTCATATCAGACAAAATAGACTTTAAAATAAAGACTATTACAAGAGACAAAGAAGGACACTACATAATGATCAAGAGATAAATCCAAGAAGAAGATATAGCAATTGTAAATATTTATACACCCAACATAGGAGCACCTCAATACAAAAGGCAAATACTAAGAGCCATAAAAGGGGAAATCGACAGTAACACATTCATAGTAGGGGACTTTAACACCCCACTTTCACCAATGGACAGATCATCCAAAATCAAAATAAATAAGGAAACACAAGCTTTAAATGATACATTAAACAAGATGGACTTAATTGATATTTGTAGGACATTCCATCCAAAAACAACAGAATACACATTTTTCTCAAGTGCTCATGGAACGTTCTTCAGGATAGATCATATCTTGGGTCACAAATCAAGCCTTGATAAATTTAAGAAAATTGAAATTGTATCAAGTACCCTTTCTGACCACAACGCTATGAGACTAGATATCAATTACAGGAAAAGATCTGTAAACAATACAAACACATGGAGGCTAAACAATACACTACTTAATAACGAAGTGATCACTGAAGAAATCAAATGGGAAATACAAAAATACCTAGAAACAAATGACAATGGAGACATGATGACCCAAAGCCTAGGGGATGCAGCAGAAGCAGTTCTAAGAGGGAAGTTTATAGCAATACAATCCTACCTTAAGAAACAGGAAACATCTCGAATAAACAACCTAACCTTGCACCTAAAGCAATTAGAGGAGGAAGAACAAAAAAACCCCAAAGTTAGCAGAAGGAAAGAAATAATAAACATCTGATCAGAAATAAATGAAAAGGAAATGAAGCAAACAATAGCAGAGATCAATAAAACAAAAAGCTTGTTCTTTGAGAATATAAAATTCATAAACCATTAGCCAGACTCATCAAGAAAAAAAGGGAGAAGACTCAAATCAATAGAATTAGAAATGAAAAAGGAGAAGTAACAACTGACACTGCAAAAATACAAAAGACCATGAGAGATTACTACAAGCAACTCTATACCAATAAAATGGACAATCTGGAAGAAATGGAAAATTCTTAGAAATGCAAAACGTGCCAAGACTGAATCAGGAAGAAATAGAAAATATGAACAAACCAATCACAAGCACTGAAATTGAAACTGTGATTTAAAATCTTCCAACAAACAAAAGCCCAGGACCAGATGGATTCACAGGCGAGTTCTATCAATTATTTAGAGAAGAGCTAACACCAATCCTTCTCAAACTCTTCCAAAATACAGCAGAGGGAGGAACACTCCCAAATTCATTCTACGAGGCCATCATCACCCTGATACCAAAACCAGACAAAGATGTCAGAAAGAAAGAAAACTACAGGCCAATATTACTGATGAACATAGATGTAAAAATCCTAAACAAAATACGAGCAAACAGAATCCAGCAGCACATTAAAAAATCATACACCATGATCAAGTGGGGTTTATTCCAGGAATGCAAGGATTCTTCAATATACGCAAATCAATCAACGTGATACACCATATTAACAAACTGAAGGGGAAAAACCATTTGATCATCTCAATAGATGCAGAGAAAGCTTTCAACAAATTTCAACACCCATTTGTGATAAAAACCCTGCAGAAAGTAGGCATAGAGGGAACTTTCCTCAACATAATAAAGGCCATATATGACAAACCCACAGCCACATTCATCCTCAAGGGTGAAAAACTGAAACCATTTCCACTAAGATCAGGAGCAAGACAAGGTTGCCCACTCTCACCACTCTTATTCAGCACAGTTTTGGAAGTTTTAGCCACAGCAATCAGAGAAGAAAAGGAAATAAAACGAATCCAAATTGGAAAAGAAGAAGTAAAGCTGTCACTGTTTGCAGATGACATGATGCTATACATAGAGAATCCTAAAGATGCTACCAGGAAACTACTAGAGCTAATCAATGAATATGGTAAAGTAGCGGGATACAAAATTAATGCACAGAAATCTTTGGCATTCCTATACACTAATGATGAAAAATCTGAAAGTGAAATTAAGAAAACACTCCCATTTATCATTGCAACAAAAAGAATAAAATATCTAGGAATAAACCTACCTAAGGAGACAAAAGACCTGTATGCAGAAAATTATAAGACACTGATGAAAGAAATTAAAGATGATACAAATAGATGGAGAGGTATACCATGTTCTTGGATTGGAAGAATCAACACTGTGAAAATGACTCTACTACCCAAAGCAATCTACAGATTCAATGCAATCCCTATCAAACTACCACTGGCATTTTTCACAGAACTAGAACAAAAAATTTCACAATTTTGTATGGAAACACAAAAGACCCCGAATACCCAAAGCAATCTTGAGAACGAAAAACGGAGCTGGAAGAATCAGGCTCCCTGACTTCAGACTATACTACAGAGCTACAGTAATCAAGAGAGTATGGTACTGGCACAAAAACAGAAATATAGATCAATGGAACAGGATAGAAATCCCAGAGATAAACCCACGCACATGTGGTCACCTTATCTTTGATAAAGGAGGCAGGAATGTACAGTGGAGAAAGGACAGCCTCTTCAATAAGTGGTGCTGGGAAAACTGGACAGGTACATGTAAAAGTATGAGGTTAGAACACTCCCTAACACCATACACAAAAATAAGCTCAAAATGGACTAAAGATCTAAATGTAAGGCCAGGAACTATCAAACTCTTAGAGGAAAACATAGGCAGAACACTCTATGACATAAATCACAGCAAGATCCGTTTTTACCCACCTCCTAGAGAAACGGATATAAAAGCAAAAATAAACAAATGGGACCTCTGAAACTTCAAAGGTTTTGCACAGCAAAGGAAACCATAAACAAGACCAAAAGCAACCCTCAGAATGGGAGAAAATATTTGTAAATGAAGCAACTGACAAAGGATTGATCTTCAAAATTTGCAAGCAGCTCATGCAGCTCAATAACAAAAAAACAAACAACCCAATCCAAAAATGGGCAGAAGACCTAAATAGACATTCCTCCAAAGAATATATACAGATTGCCAACAAACACATGAAAGAATGCTCAACATCATTAATCATTAGAGAAATGCAAATCAAAACTACAATGAGATATCATCTCACACCAGTCAGAATGGCCATCATCAAAAAATCTAGGAAGAATAAATGCTGGAGAGGGTGTGTAGAAAAGGGAACACTCTTGCACTGCTGGTGGGAATGTGAATTGGTACAGCCACTATGGAGAACAGTATGGAGGTTCCTTAAAAAACTACAAATAAAGGGCTCCCCTGGTGGCGCAGTGGTTGAGAGTCCGCCTGCGATGCAAGGGACACAGTTTTGTGCCCCAGTCCAGGAGGATCCCACATGCCACGGAGTGGCTGGGCCCGTGAGCCATGGCTGCTGAGCCTGCATGTCCGGAGCCTGTGCTCCGCAACGGGAGAGGCCACAACAGTGAGAGGCCCACGTACCGCAAAAAAACAAAAACAAAAAAACCCCAAAAACTACAAATAGAACTACCATATGACCCAGCAATCCCACTACTGGGCATATACCGTGAGAAAACCATAATTCAAAAAGAGTCATGTACCAAAATATTCATTGCAGCTCTATTTACAATAGCTAGGAGATGGAAGCAACCTAGGTGTCCATCATCGGATGAATGGATAAAGAAGATGTGGCACATATGTACAATGCAATATTACTCAGCCATAAAAAGAAACGAAATTGAGTTATTTGTAGTGAGGTGGTTGCACCTAGAGTCTGTCATACAGAGTGAAGTAAGTAAGAAAGAGAAAGACAAATACTGTATGCTAACACATATATATGGAATCTAAGAGAAAAAAGTGTCATGAAGAACCTAGGTGTAAGATGGGAATAAAGACACAGACCTAGTAGAGAATGGACTTGAGGATATGGGGAGGCGGAAGGGTAAGCTGTGACAAAGTGAGAGAGTGGCATGGACATATATACACTACCAAACGTAAAGCAGCCGCATAGCACAGGGAGATCAGCTCGGTGCTTTGTTACCACCTAGAGGGGTGGGATAGGGAGGTTGGGATGGAGGGAGACGCAAGAGCGAAGAGATATGGGAACATATGTATATGTATAACTGATTCACTTTGTTATAAAGCAGAAACTAACACACCATTGTAAAGCAATTATACTCCAATAAAGATGTTAAAGAAATATCACAGTAAAAGTATTTGTTCATAGTTTTTTTAATCCCCATTTCTGGTCATTTCCTCAATTCAGATTCCTAGAAATGAAGTTATTGGATCAAAGGAACAGACATTTTAAAAGCTCTTCTTATATATTGCCAATTTGCTTTCCAGAAAAGTGATACATATTTGCCCCACTCCATACTCTTGACAAGGCTTTGCTAATTTAACATTGTTTTAATCTTCATATTTTCATTACTAGTGAAATTAAAATGTTTTCAGTATTTAATAATTCATTGCATTTCCAAGATTGTGCCCATGTAATTGCTGCTCATGTTAATCAAATGCCACTTATATGAAAATATTAAAGAAATGCGAATGGGAATTTGGGAAAGAAAATGAGGGTGCTGTGATCCTGGGAGTTGGAAGACACACTCTGAGTTGTCCCAGGTAAACTTTTTCCACATTCTCTCTTCCGCCAACACCTTGGACTTTGTATCTGGCTGGTTAGCAAGTGAAATTTGTGTCAAGCACGAGGCAAAGCCAGACCTGACTGATTCTATTGGTAAAGATATAATAACAAACCCTTTTAGATTCAGACAGTTTACTAATCACAAAGACAGCAAAAGGAGGAAGGGCAGTCAAAGGTACAGGCTCCCATGGCCCTGGAGCAGGGCAGCACTAAAACAAAAATGGCCAAATCATTGCAACACAGATAATAGGACACCCTATTGCTGAGCAGCCCGTTCTAGGCTGCCATCGATTGTTTTCATCGCTTGCATCTGTGCCCTAAGGGAGCAAGGCAGAAAGCCTCTTACCCATCAGAACCCAGGAGAGGGTAAGAAACTATGTTATCCCAAATGGAAGGATGTCCTTCTTTCTCATGGCTGAGTGGTAGTCTATATATATACACACCACATCTTTATCCATTCAATCATTGATGGGCACTTAGGTTGTTCCCACAACTTGGTTGGACCTTGAGGCCATGATGCTAAGTGAGATGAGAAAGACAAATATTGTATGGTATCACCTATATGTGGAATCTAAAAAAGCTGAACTCATAAAAACAGAGAGTAAAATGGTAGTTACCAGGGGGTGAGGGTGAGAGATAGGAGACATGTTGTTTAAGGGTACAAACTTGCAATGAGTAGTAACTAAGTCCTAGAGATCTAATGCACAGTATAGTGAATATACACAACAATATTGTATCATAATCATCATACTTGCTAAGAGACTAGAACTTAATTATTCCAACCACTAAAAAGAAATAAGTAATGTGATAGAAATGCTAATTATCACTACAATGGGAAGCATATTATAATGCATGTGTATCAAATTAGCATATTGATTTGATAAATTTACAGAATATTATATGTCAAATATATTTCCATAAAAAAGAAGGAAACTATTGTATGACAGCTTCCTAGGCTGATATCTCCCAGGGAAGACAGGGAGGTGAGTGGGAAAATGGCTTCAAAGCAGCACTTCACAAGCCTCCCATGCTCTTCCATGTTCCAGAAGCATCAGAGGCATTCTGTCAAGACTTAGATCCAGCTGTGGTGCAAGCTTTGACTCCCTAGCCTATGTGGATACACACAAGTTACCAGGGGACCATGGCGGAGCCACTCCTTTACAGTGTGCAGGTGAGGAGTCTTGGAATTCTGTCTAGACCTTTTTTCAACTTAACAGAGTTTTGAGAAAAGTTCATTAGTTTCAAACAGGCCACTGTCTTTAATACATACAAGAAGATCAATGAAAAACTTGCACCTATAGTGATTATTTTATTGCCAGGGAGATCCTAAATGTTGTGGATCAGCTGCTGCTGAAACTGCTTAAAGCTATACCCTCCTCAGATCCTTCTGTGTCTTTAAAAATTTTTTTTATTGTAGTATAGTTGATTTACAATGTTGTGTTAGTTTCAGATGTACAGCAAAGTGATTCATTATACATATATATAAACATATATAATCTTTTTTTACATTCTCTTCCATTATAGGTTATTATAAGATATCGAGTAGAGTTCCCTGTGCTATACAGTAGGTCCTTGTTGGTTATCTATTTTATATATAGTAGTGTGGATATGTTAATCCCAATCTCCTAATTTATCCTTCCCTCCACTTTGGTAGCCATAAGTTTGTATTCTATATCTGTGAGTCTGTTTCTGTTTTGTAAATAAGTTCATTTTGTATCATTTTTTTAGATTCAACATATAAGTGATATATGATATTTGTCTTTGCCTGGCTTACTTCACTTAGTATGATAATCTCTAGGTCCATCCGTGTTACTGCAAATAGCATTATTTCATTCTTTTTTATGTCTGAGTGATATCCCATTTCAGATTCTTTTCCCTTATATGTTATTACAAGATATTGAATATAGTTCCGTCTGCTATACAGTAGGTCCTTGTTGTTTATCTGTTTTATATATAGTAGTGTGTGTCTGTTACTCCCAAACTCCTAATTTATCTCTCGCCCCACCCTCACTATCTCCTTTGGTAACCATAAGATTGTCTTCTATGTCTGCTTCTGTGTCTTTGAGCCATAATTGACCCAGAAATCAGGTGCATGGAGCCACACCAAGATTACTGCATCATATTCATTGGTCTCACAAAGGCCTCTGATATTCTCAGTAACATTCCTGGGTCTTAGTGTGCACTGAGGATTTAGGACTTATCTTGAAGAGGGATGGCACATATAAAGTAGCATGGCTAATGTGCTAAATGAAACATTTACATTACAAACGGAGTGAAACAGGACTTCATAAGTTGAAATAAAATCCTTATTCGGTGTTTTTGTTTGTGTGTTTGTTTTTTGGTTTTTTTTTTGTTTTTCTGTTTTGTTTTGTTTGCAGCCCTGTTTCTTCTGAACTAAAAGCCAGTGTTAAAATATGTTTCTTGTCCTTTGGGACACTCTTTAAACCCAGCAGGCCAGTCTAAAAGATCCCGTGACTCCTCTGTTGATAACTGTGTTCCAAACTTCTCACACAGGAAGATATTGCATTCTGATCACAAGCCTAAACAAAACCAAATCATCATTCCACGTGATTGCAGAAAGGAAACCCACACATACAGCCTGTATTACTTTGCTAGGGCTGCTGTAACAAAATACCACAAATGGGGGGCTTAAACAACAGAAATTTATTGTCTCACAGTTCTAGAGGCTGGAAGTCTCAGATCAAGGTGTCTGTAGGGTTGGTTCCTTGTAAGGGAAGGATCTCTGAGGCCTCTCTTCTTGGCTTGTAGGTGGCTGTCTTCTCCCTGTGTTTCTTCACGTGGTCATACCTCTGTGCATGTCTATGTCCAAATTTCCCCTTCTTATTAGGACACAAGTCATATTGGATTAGGGCCCACCCTAATGACCTCACTTTAACTGGATTACCTCTATAAAGACCCTATCTTCAAATAAGGTCACATTCTGAGGTATTGAGGGTTAGCACTTCAACATACGAGTTTTGAGGGAATACAGTTCAACACATAACATAGCCTAAGATTTTCCTGCTTGTTCTGACGCTCAGAGCCATTGCTCAGTTTGGCTAATTTGGCAGTACACTCTTAGACTAAGATTAGAAGAACGAATCATGAAGTAACATTTTTTACAACTCTGAGACCCAAAGAAGGGAACCAACAAGCCTTCAAACTCCAGACCAAAATTCTTGAGGGGAATGTTAATGCCAAAGTGCAAATCTTATGATTTAGCTGTAGATTACTGGAAAATAGTGGCAATCATATTGCCTAGGAGTAGTGTAAGAAAAATTAAACAGAACGTGGAAACAAGCAACATAATTGCATGGCCTTTTTTAAAATATAAACTTGTTTTATTTTTGGCTGCGTTGGGTCTTTGTTGCTGCGTGCAGGCTTTCTCTAGTTGCAGCGAGCGGGGACTACTCTTCGTTGCGGTGCACAGGTTTCTCACTGCGGTGGCTTCTGTTGTTGCGGAGCACCGGCTCTAGGCCCGCGGGCTTCAGTAGTTGTGGCACGTGGGCTCAATAGCTGTGGCACACGGGCTGTAGAGCGCAGGCTCAGTAGTTGTGGTGCACAGTTGCTCCGTGGCATGTGGGATCTTCCCGGACCAGGGCTCGAACCCCTGTCCCCTGCATTGGGAGGCGGATCCATTTTTTTTTTTAACATCTTTACTAGAGTATAATTGCTTTACAATGGTGTGTTAGTTTCTGCTTTATAACAAAGTGAATCAGTTATACATATGTTCCCATATCTCTTCCCTCTTGCATCTCCCTCCCTCCCACCCTCCCTATCCCACCCCTATAGGTGGTCACAAAGCACTGAGCTGATCTCCCTGTGCTATGCGTCTGCTTCCCACTAGCTATCTATTTTACGTTTAGTAGTGTATATATGTCCATGCCACTCTCTCACTTTGACACAGCTTACCCTTCCCCCTCCCCATATCCTCAAGTCCATTCTCTGGTATGTCTCTGTCTTTATTCCCATCTTACCCCTAGGTTCTTCATGACGTTCTTTTTTCTCTTTCTTAGATTCCATATATATGTGTTAGCATACGGTATTTGTCTTTCTCTTTCTGACTTATTTCACTCTGTATGACAGACTCTAGGTCCATCCACCTCATTACAAATAACTCAGTTTCATTTCTTTTTATGGCTGTGTAATATTCCATTGTATATATGTGCCACATCTTCTTTATCCATTCATCCAATGATGGACATTTAGGTGGATTCCATCTCCTGGCTATTGCAAATAGAGCTGCAATGAACATTTTGGTACATGACTCTTTTTGAATTATGGTTTGCTCAGAGTATATGCCCAGTAGTGGGATTGCTGGGTCGTATGGCAGTTCTATTTGTAGTTTTTTAAGGAGCCTCCATACTGTTATCCATCGTGGCTGTATCAATTTACATTGCCACCAGCAGTGCAAGAGTGTTCCCTTTTCTCCACACCCTCTCCAGCATTTATTGTTTCTAGATTTTTTGATGACGGCCATTCTGACCAGTGTGAGATGATATCTCATTATAGTTTTGATTTGCATTTCTCTAATGATTAATGATGTTGAGCATTCTTTCATGTGTTTCTTGGCAATCTGTATATCTTCTTTGGAGAAATGTCTAGTTAGGTCTTCTGCCCATTTTTGGATTGGGTTGTTTGTTTTTTTGTTATTGAGCTGCATGAGCTGCTTATAAATTTTGGAGATTAATCCTTTGTCAGTTGCTTCATTTGCAAATATTTTCTCCCATTCTGAGGGTTGTCTTTTGGTCTTGTTTATGGTTTCCTTTGCTGTGCAAAACCTTTGAAGTTTCATTAGGTCCCATTTGCTTATTTTTGTTTTTATTTCCATTTCTCTAGGAGGTGGGTCAAAACGGATCTTGCTGTGATTTATGTCATAGAGTGTTCTGCCTATGTTTTCCTCTAAGAGTTTGATAGTTTCTGGCCTTACATTTAGGTCTTTAGTCCATTTTGAGCTTATTTTTGTGTATGGTGTTAGGGAGTGTTCTAATCTCATACTTTTACATGTACCTGTCCAGTTTTCCCAGCACCACTTATTGAAGAGGCTGTCTTTTCTCCACTGTATATTCTTGCCTCCTTTATCAAAAATAAGGTGACCATATGTGCGTGGGTTTATCTCTGGGCTTTCTATCCTGTTCCATTGATCTATATTTCTGTTTTTGTGCCAGTACCATACTTTCTTGATTACTGTAGCTCTGTAGTATAGTCTGAAGTCAGGGAGCCTGATTCCTCCAGCTCCATTTTTTGTTCTCAAGATTGCCTTGGCTATTCAGGGTCTTTTGTGTTTCCATACAAATTGTGAAATTTTTTGTTCTAGTTCTGTGAAAAATGCCAGTGGTAGTTTGATAGGGATTGCATTGAATCTGTAGATTGCTTTGGGTAGTAGAGTTATTTTCACAATGTTGATTCTTCCAATCCAAGAACATGGTATATCTCTCCATCTATTTGTATCATCTTTAATTTCTTTCGTCAGTGTCTTATAATTTTCTGCATACAGGTCTTTTGTCTGTTTAGGTAGGTTTATTCCTAGATATTTTATTCTTTTTGTTGCAATGATAAATAGGAGTGTTTTCTTCATTTCACTTTCAGATTTTTCATCATTAGTGTATAGGAATGCCAAAGATTTCTGTGCATTAATTTTGTATCCCACTACGTTACCAAATTCATTGATTAGCTCTAGTAGTTTTCTGATAGCATCTTTGGGATTCTCTATGTATTGGCAGGTGGATTCTTAACCACTGCGCCACCAGGGAAGCCCCTGCATGGCCTTTTAATGCTGTTCTATATCACTGTCTAACAAGCCTGACTAAGGTTCAGCTGACTCTAAGGGAATGTTACTTGCTTGACATACAATTTATTATTGATTAGTACTCAGATATTTTATAAGTCTGTGAAGTTAGAGATTAACTTGTAGAAAACTGGTCCAGTGTGATGATTTTCTTTTCTGCTCATTAGAAAAGCTCTCAAAGCTTATGGTTTTATTGCCCCTTAGGACATTAACCAGTTTTGTTTCCACGGTAGCAATCTTATTTCAACATTCCTTTTTCTTCACTAACTATATAAAGCCCCACTTCTCATATCCTCTTTGAATCAAGTTGTTGACATTTTGGCTTCCTCACTAATGAGTTAAATCAATAATTTGATACTGGCTCATTGTCAGTTTGTCTAGGAATTATGTGTTTAATATTTTGAAAATTATACCTTGGTAGTACCCTTTTCAAGCAAAGGTTATCAACTAGGAGGCAGTAGGGTAAGTAACTACAAAATAGAATGTTGTCATTGTTAAAATTAAAAGTTGGACAAGAGATGTAGGAACTGAGTTTATTTCTTCCAGCAGGGAAGCATGATACGACAGGTTTGATAAGAAGTTACACTGTCTCAACAGGAAGAGTAAGTATCAGTTTTCTAAACAGTTTGAGAAAAAGAAAAATTCTCAATCATACTAATTTAAAATTAAAGTACAGGCCAACGTATATATTTCAAGGTTCTAACTTATCTTTCTCATAGGAAAGTTTTACAAAAGAGTTTGACCAAATTTGCACTTCTGGTCATCTGAATGTCTGGTTACCTAGTTGTCTCTGTGGATTGTTAACCAGTCAGTAAATCTGCATTAGAAATTTTGTTCTTTTCATATCTGTCTCCAGTAGCTCATTTTTCATTGGTTTTCATCAGCCTGCACCTATGGGTTTCTCCGTTCCCGTTGAGGTTTTTCATTATGCAACATTGCCAGGAAAATATGGTCTTCCTAGTCCTTTGTCTGTATCATGTGCCATCATGTATACATTCTGAAGCCAATTAGTATATGAAAAATATGTAGTATGTGTGAATTTAGATCCTGACTCCCCAAGAAGTAATATCCCTAATACTTTTGGACAAATGGCTTATAGTACAGCAAATGGAATGGAAACTTTTGGGCCCTCCATTTGCATGGGCCCTGTACGTACCCCAGGAGGGGCCCTAGCAATTTTGTATTCATAATTTGTATTATTTTTCTTAGAAAGGACCCAACCTAAATTGTGTAAACTGCAAACTCTACAAATCCTGGATTTCTCTCTTAGAGTGAACTGTTGCTGATTAGATGCTATTCTTAGCACCACAAGAATTAGTGAATGAATGAAAGAAGTGCTAAAGAGATGTTTTCCTCCCTAATTCGTGCAGCTGGGTGTTTGTGGTGGGGAGGTGAGGTGGTGGGAATTGTACAAAACCCAGCAAAGAAGCTCTCATGGAAGATTTTATTTAGCATGAGCCCTGACTTTTCTTACTTTTGTCAGGAACCGGGGGAGAGGGGGAAGGGTGAGTAGGAAAGAAATCCTACTCATAAAGGTCTCAGGGACTTTCAGGTCTGCTTAGGTGTTGGCCATCTATATGATATTAACCACTTACTCATGTAAGATATAGGAAATGTTATTAAATATCCTTTTATTAAAACTTCTGTCTGTGGCATCAGTTTTCTTGCCCAAATCTTTCTTATTGACTATTTTGGAATTGTATACTATACAACTGTTGATGAGTAGCAATTTTGTGAGTTGGAATCTTCTCGATGTCAGATTGAGAGCTTATTTTTTTTAATCTACATGCATAGAGGAAACTAGGAAATAAAATCTCTAACCTAGCTTGGGTGAAATGGGAAGTAGCTCTTTTATTAATAAAATCCCAAAGGTAAAAACAAATTTTATGAACTAGCACACTCTGATTAACTCTGAGGTTTTAGTTTTATCACAGTTTGTCCCTTCCCTGAAAAGTATTGAAATGAGTGTTTGGAAAATGGAAATTCCACTAGAAAAAGATTTTTTTAGTCCGGAAACTATTTTTTAAAGTAGTTTCCATTGGAACTGCTTTGCTGTAAAAGTTACTGGAATGATTTTTATTTTATGCTGCTAAAACCATTCACTTCTGAGACTCCGTTCTTGACTTTTCCACCCTCCCCATCCCTATTTGAGTTAAAAGTCTGTTTCCTCTGTTGTTCCTTTTCCGTACTAAATTCCAAATATTTTTTGCTTGGCTTACATTAAGAATTTTACCAACAACAGTGAACAAGATACCCTATGCTAAGAGCAGTCGGAAAAATATACAGTCTTTATAACCTGATTACACACAATTTTTATGCTTTTAAAAAATCATTAGAACTGGTTGATAAGAGGGTGAAAGAAAATCAGTAAGAACTACCTAAAAGTTAAAGTATGAGAAGAGATGTTGGTTCAAAAATCTATTAAAAGAAAAAATTTATCTGCTTGTACAATTTTTTTCAACCTCCCAATTCTCTTCTTCGGTACATATGTAATACTATTGACAGAACCGACTCCCGCTATGGTAGCCAGCCTTTGAGATGACACCCCAAAGATCTATGCCTTCCAGTATTCATGCATTTGTTTAGTTCCCTTCCTGAGGGAGTCAGGGCCAGCCCTGTGTGATCAACAGAATCCAGTGGAAGTGATGTGTGATTTCTGAAGTTACATCATAAGAGGCCTTGCAGCTTCTGCCTTGGTCTCATGGAACATTTATCCTTGGAGCCTTCAGTATGGTGTATGAAATATGACTAACTTAAGGCTACCTTGCTAGAGAGATCACATGGAGAGGCTCTGAGATTTCATGTAGAATGATTCAGCCATTTGAGTCATCCTGGCTGAGGCTTTGGATGCCGCATGAAACCAGAGTTGAGCTGTGCCCACTGAGCCCTGCTTAAATTGCAGATTCATGAGGAAAATAAATAATCATTGTTTTAAGCCATTAAGTTTGTTACACAGCAATAACACTCCTCTCCTCCCTTCTCCTTCACTTGCAAAGTGTTTCCTTAGGTGAGTGCAGAGTGAGCAAGCCTGTGTCAGGTCAACTCAAGAAAGGGACTTTTCCAGCCGCTGTTGCTGGGGTACTTCGCTTATTCATGCTGTGAAGATATATGTTGTCAGGACTGTCTTCTGAGAGGTAACAATGTCACTTCTGTGGTCAAGAAAAACAGGGGACCCAGACCATGTCTGGAGCCTGTGGCCAGGTGCAAACCCACAACCCAACTTTTTAATACAGATTAACATCTATCTGTTTGGCTGATCATGAGGGGTAGCTTTCTATAGAAAAGAAGTCACAAGCGTATAAGTAGGAGGAGGAATATAAGCAGAAGGAGCGACCAATTTCTGTCTGGACTCTGCAGAGTTAGGGCTGCCAGCATATGTGCCCTTTCCAGGACCTGCTTCCCACTTGTGTTTTCAATATAGAACTCATCCGTGTGGCTGCAGCAATTAGACCAGGGGTGCACAGTTGACCGGTGGGTAACCATTCTATTGATTGGCCAGCAGCTTATCTGGTTATCTCCCTTGAGAATCTGAACTAAGATATAAAGAAATTGTAGTATGCACTTGGACAGAAAGGCCATGAGGAATCAGGGTGGGATGACTGTTCTCAGCTATGCATATGCTTTTTGTCAGGGGTGATGGTGAGATGGGATTTAACAGAAAGGGGATTTTATTGTCACTTTTGTTTAAGGGTCCCTGAAAAGATCACTGTTGGATATAGATTTTGTTTTAGGTTTAAGTCTCTCATTAATGAATACTTCAAAACTATGAGAGTTTTAGGGATTGTTTCTCTAAAATTAGTTTTGTTGTTTGTTCGTTAAGAGGAACAACATCACTGTGGGACAGAGCTCCATAGGCATCAGAAGGCCTAAGCAGGTACTTCTTTACTTCTTTCTTTCAGATGAATCAGAAAGGAACAAATTTAGGAGGAGGGAGCACTGGACAGCACAGGCTCTGGATTTTTATAGAACCTGTCTAACCACTCTCATTGTGACCACAGGTTAGTCCCTTCACCGCTGTGGACCTCTGTTTCCTCCACCGTACTACGCAGCAATGGATCACAATTTTAACCTTCTATGAATATAAAACATCTAAGGGTCTCATCCAAAACATCCTCACATAGACTTTTTTTTTTTACATCTTTATTGGAGTATAATTGCTTTACAATGGTGTGTTACTTTCTGCTTTATAACAAAGTGAATCAGTTATACATATACATATGTTCCCATATCTCTTCCCTCTTGCGTCTCCCTCCCTCCCACCCCTCCAGGGGGTCACAAAGCACCGAGCTGATCTCCCTGTGCTATGCGGCTGCTTCCCACTAGCTATCTACCTTACGTTTGGTAGTGTATATATGTCCATGTGTCTCTCTCGCTTTGTCACAGCTTACCCTTCCCCCTCCCCATATCCTCAAGTCCATTCTCTAGTAGGTCTGTGTCTTTATTCCTGTCTTACCCCTAGGTTCTTCATGACATTTTTTTTCTTAAATTCCATATATATGTGTTAGCATACGGCATTTGTCTTTCTCTTTCTGAGCTACTTCACTCTATGACAGACTCTAGGTCCATCCACCTCATTACAAATAGCTCAATTTCGTTTCTTTTTATGGCTGAGTAATATTCCATTGTATATGTGTGCCACATCTTCTTTATCCATTCATCCGATGATGGACACTTAGGTTGTTTCCATCTCCGGGCTATTGTAAATAGAGCTGCAGTGAACATTTTGGTATATGACTCTTTTTGAATTATGGTTTTCTCAGGGTATATGCCCAGTAGTGGGATTGCTGGGTCATATGGTAGTTCTATTTGTAGTTTTTTAAGGAACCTCCATACTGTTCTCCATAGGCTCACATAGACTTTTCATCTCACTCTGAGGAAGAAAAAGTGTGCACAGGGTGAAGACTCTGTTGCCTAAGATCTGGAACTTAAATTTACAGTAATTTCTAATACTTGAGCACATGCACTTTTCTTCCTGATTGTGCAATAAAAGGCAGGAAGTGAAAAAGGGAACATTCTTAATGCTCAAGTTAACTCAGAGGCTCATTTAGGGCATATACTAGATGTGAATAAGTGTGGGAAAGCAGAAAGGTAACCAAATTTGAACCTAAACTAATCTGCATTTGATGTCTGACCAAATGCCAAAATACTGTGCTCAGAGAATTAAACCAACAACTTACCTTTTCTATTACACAAGCAATACATGTGTATTGTAACATTCAACCCAAGTATAGCAAATGCTAATATTTAGTATATATTTTTTAAAATATCTTCAGACAAACCCTATACCATTTGCTGAGAACAGATCTGATAGCTTATATGGCAACGCTTGTGTCCTCCACCAGGCTATAAATTCCATGAGGAGAACCCCTTTACCATTACTCTTCCCCCCACCCCACCACCTCCGCCCCACTTTAGTCACTTTCTTTGGGAAAGAATAGGGAAAGGTTGTAAATGTTTCCTTCACTAGTGTGCAAGCATTCATTCGACAAACGTTTTATTGCGCAACTAGTGTGGAGTTGAGCAAGGCTTGGGGGATTAAATAAAAGAAAAAGACAGGGCTTTTGGTCTCAAGAAATTCACAGTTCCAATAAGGAGACGATACAAAAACAATTATTTTTCTAAGTTCTTGTTCAATTTTAGAGTCATTCGTGGAAATTCTAAGAAAGCACATAAGAGAGGGCAAGGAGGGTCGGGAAGGTCTTTGGGGAAATTTCCAGGAGGGTCGGGAAGGTCTTTGGGGAAATTTCCCGAGGAGGTAACACTGGCCAGACGTGGGGTCGTGGAATGGGTGACGAAGAGTGAGGCATGCGAATTTCATGGCCCTTCCTGCGTCAGCAGGAATTCCTGTTCCCTCCCAATTGCACCACAAAACTTAAGTCTAATGTTCAACTACGGAGCTTGGAAACTGAGAACCTAGGGCAAAACGACCTGTCTGCCGAGGTTGCACTCCCTGCAGCAGGACAGCCCCGCTGAGTCCTAAGAGGGGCGGGGCAGGGTTGGGGGTGGTGGTGGCGGTGAGTGCGTATGGGCCGACCGGGCCCGCCCCTGGGGGCTGGCGCAGGAGCTGGGCGTGGATTGGCTGTGTGCGTAAGTCGGCCTCTCTTCATAGGCCGCGCAGGGCTGCTCGCGGGACTTGGATTGGCTCCCAGGGCGCTGAGCGGTCATTGGCTGCGGTGGGTCGTCAAGGCGACTGAGAGGAAAAAGAGAAGAGGTTTTGGGCCTGGCCGGCGAACCGAGGCTGCGGGCGGCTTGGCGGTTCCGCGGGTTGGTGTCCGGACTGCTGCGGGACCCGGGCCCCCGGGGTTCACGCCACAACTCCAGGAGGTGCCTGAGCCAGCGCGCCGGCGAGGAGTAGTGGCTAGTGGGACCCCGCGGGCCGGGACCATGGGCTGCTTCTTCTCCAAGAGGCGGAAGGCTGAGAAGGAGTCGCAGCCGGAGGGCGAGGAGGAGCGGCCGAAGCAGTACAGCTGGGACCAGCGCGAGAAGGTAACCAACGTCACGTAGTGGCTGGTCTCAGCCTTCCCGAGCCCGCTCGGCAAGGGTCCCCAGCGGCCGGGCAGCGCTGAGGGGGCGGACCCAGCAGCTGCCGCTCTTGCGCGCTCGCTCTCTCCCGCGAGTAGTTGAAGTCGGAGTGAATGACTTTTGGGGGAGCAGTGAAATTCAGCGTCAGAGAGGGCTCCACGGAGGGCGGTGCAGCGCTGGAAGGGGCCCTAGAGCTCATTGTCCAGGCAGATGGACACTTCGGGCTTTCCCTTCTCTGTGCACCCTGCCCTCCGGTCCAAGGATGGACTCCAGGGAAGGAAGGAGAACCCGGAATGCCCCAAATCTCACATCTCGTTTCACTCGCAGCTCCGAGCGGGGTTTTGTCCAGTCCTCGAGTTACACATGGAACTGATCTCATCTCTTTCGCGGCTTGTGTTCTTTCTGTGGTTGTTTTCTCTTTTGTCTGCCCTAGCCAGTAAATCTCTTTGGTGCCTCCTGATATATTCCACTGATGAATTTTCTCAATGACGAAGTGGACCGTTTGACCTACAGCTTTGTATGACCTCCTCTTCCACTTACCCGAAAGGAATAATGAAAATGGAATCAGCCTTGGAATGTGTGTTAAGACCGTAAGATGAAAATAACCAGCATAAGCCAGGCAATATTTTACTGTTGCTTTCATGAATGAAAATGCCCTTATTTTTACTTTTCTATGTAGCCAGAAACGAAAAAGCTTTGAACACGCCCACTAGTCTTACACAAAGCGCACTTAGTCATAAATTTCATAATGCTTCCTGTTTCTACATAGTTCTCCATTTGTGTTTAGTAAAATACTTTGATCCATCAATTATTTTTCTCATCCAAACGAAAATAAAGACTTTTAAATGAGTTTTATGAACAGTTAACTCCTTACTTAATAAACATATCTGTATCCATGACTACTTTATAGTAAATGTCTTACTAATGTTTTGATTTCATAGACCATCCCACATGATTTCCAGTCCCCAGCAGAATGTATTCACATAAACTCGGTTCTCCAAGTGTCAGATTTTAAAAATTGGACGCTTTTTACAGACTTCTCAGCCCCATCTTTCTGCCCCTGTTTCACAGGGTTGCATGGTCTGTTTATTAATTCTCTTTTATCCATACTTGATAGAAGCATTTTATAATGTAACAGTGGAAAATACTATATTTTCTGTCTGAAAACAACCCCTTTAAAAATTCTCCTGGACTATTAGAGAAAGAATTACCAGCTTACATTTTGAGACAGTGGAGATACCACATTTCCCAACATTGCTTTTTCTTTTAGAAATTTTTTCTTTTTCTTCTGGAATTACTAAGAATTCACTCTAGGGTACCTCTAATTTATGATAGCCTGCTAAATTTTATGTGATTTTAAAGATTTTTTTCTAGCTCCTTACCTCTCATGAGGTCAGTATGGGTAGTGCGCAAATGTTCTGTATTAGTTCAGTGATACTTTTACTGAGTTTAGCATGGTCTTGCTTGCTCCTAGAAGATTTTAATTGTACCTTAAAAAGAATGGGATGCAAATGCAGCCCAGAGAACATAAATGAGATACGTTGGATGTATATTAACAGAATGGTTTGTATTAAAAGTTTAGGTCTCTAATGTGATCATGGACTATAACATAAACAATTTTAAAGTTATATCAGACAATTACCATTCAACTTGTAAGACTTAGCTGTAAAAAAGAAAGTACAAAAAAAAAAAGAAAAGTGCATTGCCTGAAAAGTTTCCTTGCAACTTGGAAAAGTGGTGTTTAGATTTTTCCTTAGGTTGTGTAATCAGAGTATCTTTATTGAGAGGCACCCTCTGAGTTTTGGGTTTTGACTTGTGTAATTGGGTCAGTCTTAGGGGACTGAAGCTAGAAGAAATTGTCTCAATTAGAAAGAATGTTTGGGGACTCAGTGTTGTCATGACAACTGGTATACTGTAATCAGCAGTGTAAGAAGCTCATTTTCTATTGCTGACTTGGGAAAAAAAAGCTTATTGTACAATTACTACATTGACATGATGAGAAATATTTTTGGATTGTAAGATCTGTGTTTAAATCATTTGGAAGGAAATGCTTTTATCCTTGTTATCTGTATGCTGCCTCCCATAACTAAGAAAATTATTCAATATATATGTTCTCAAACACCAAGGAAAACTCAAAATTATAAGAATTATTATCCCTGCCCTTGAAGAGCTGACTGGCTTTTTTGAGTTAAAACAGGAAATATTTAAGTATCACGGGAAGATGAGTAGTATAGAAAAGTAGCTTTCATTTTCTAGTTATTCATACCAATACTCTTTCTAGACAATAGAAATGATGGCATAGGTATGAAAATTGTGATTTTGAGTATGGACAACACATCTGTGTCCATTCAGGTTCCTCAGTTATAAAATCAAACCTGTCTTGAGAAAGAGGGTTAGACAGTACTGGTCACCTCTGAGGATAGAACTTGGGCCAGAGATTGGGCAGGACAGAACCAGTCTCAGTATAAGGCAGATCATAATTCCCAGAGTTGTTCTTCAGTGGAAAGGGTGGCTTTGTGAAGAACTGATCTCCATGTTGGTCAAAACATTCAGGCAGAGGTTGGATGGAGACCTACTAGGAAGAAGTGTCTGCATTGAGTAGGGGGCTAGATGCTGTTCTTAGCCTTTTAAGTACATGAGGTATTCTAGTTATCCATTGTTGCATACCAAACCACCCCAAAACTTAATGGCATAGAATAATGGCAAGTACTTATTTTGCTCACAACTCTGCAATTTGTGTAGGGCTTAGCTAGGTTGGCTCTTTGCTTTATCTGGCATCAGCTGCAGCAGCTTGACTGGGGGTTGGAGGATCTGCTTTCAATATGACTTAATCACAGAGCTGGCTGGCAAGTTGATGCTGGCTTTTGGCTGGAAGCTCAGCTGGGGCTAAGGGCCAGAGGCCTCTTCCTGTAGCCTGGGCTTCCCCACAGCGTGATGGCTGGGTTCCCAGGGCAAGTGTCCTAAGAGAGACTGGCAGAAGCTGCATGGCTTTTTCTAAGTAGGCTCTTAAGTGATGTAGCATTACTTCTGCTATATTTTGTTGGTTGAGGCAATCACAGATGTCCACCTGCGTCCAAGGGGAGGGGACCTCTTGATGGGAGAAGTGTCAAACTTGTCGACATGTTTTAAATCCTTTACATAAAGTTGTTGCTGCTTAAAGGAAGCAACTAGCTCTTTGTTTATTCATTTTAAAATAGCTTTATTGAGATAAATTCATATGCCATACAGTTTACTAATTTAAAGTGTACAATTCAATAGTTTCAGCAAGTCCACAGGGTTATGTTACTATCACTATGATCTAATTTTAGAACTTTTTTATCCCTCACAAAAGAAACCCAGATCCATAAGTAGTTACTCCTCACTCCTCCTAGCCCCTAGAAACTACAGTTTTACTTTCTATCTCTATAGATTTGCTTATTTAGGACATTTATCAGTGGAATCATACAATATGTGGTCTTCTGTTACTTTCACTTAGTGTGTTTTTGAGATTCATCCATATTATCGCATATATCAGTAGTTTATTCCTTTTTATTGCTGAATGACATTAACAGAGTAGATATTTTATTTCATTTTATTTATAAATAAATTTTATTTTACTGTCCGTTTTGTTTATCCATTCATTAGTTGATGGACATTTGGCTTGTTTCCACTTTTTGGCCATTACAAATAATGCTGCTATGAATATTTGTGTACAAGCTTTTGTGTAGACATATGTTTTAATTTCTCTTCGATATATACTTAGGAGTGGAATTCCTGGGTCATATAGTAACTCTGTGGTTAACTTTGTGAGAATCTGCCTAACTGTTTTTCAAAGTGTCTGCACCATTTACATTTTCACCAGCAGTGTATGGGGGTTCCAATTTCTTCACTCATATAAAGTGGGAAAAGGGGAAAAGTGCATGGAGTGGAAAGTGTATGGGACTGGGGTTTTAATTTGCATTCTGCCCTGTACTATATCTCACTGGTCAAGTCATGTAGCTTTTCCAGCCCTCAATTTCCTAAGATCTCTTCCAGTTCTTTAATTCTTTGAGCATCTTAAGAGAAGAGGTAAGCATCAATAGAAGCATTCAGGCAAATCTGAATGAACAGAGAGAATGTGATAGGATGTAAAATTAGATTAAAAATCAATTAGATGATATGAAAAATCTTTTCTAATCCTAAAATTTCATAATTCTATTTTGTGGTTATATATTTAGCAACATGGTGTGTTATATAAATATAATACTTCACCTTCTCTTGTCATCAGTGTATATAAGATCAAGGTACTGGTATTTGTTATTTTCACTCATGAAATTACCTTTCAGCTACATAGCTATGTTGCCTTGAAACTGACTTAACAATGTTTAAGTTTTAAATAATTTATTTTAATTGAAGTGTAATTTACATAATGTAAAATTTACCCTTTTGAAGTGTACAGTTCTATAAGTTTTGACAGACAAATACAGTCATGTAACTATCACCATAATCAAGATATAGAACAGTACCATCATCCCCCACAAATTTCCTCATGCTCCTTTGTAGTCAACTCTGCCTCCAGCCTCTGATCTGTTTTTTATCCCTATAGTTTTATCTTTTTGAGAATGTCCTATAAATGGAATCATGTAGTAGGTAACCTTTTGAGTCTGGCTTCTTTCACTTAGCATGACACATTTAAGATTCATCCATGTTGTTGCATGTATCAGGAGTTCCTTTTTATTGCTGAGTAGTAGTCCATTTTATGGATTTACCACATTTGTTTACCCATTCACCAGTTGAAGGACATTTAGGTTGTTTACAAATTCTGGTAATTATGAATAAAACTACCATAAACATTTGCATACAGGTTTTTGAATAAACATAAGCTTTCATTTCACTTGAGTGAATACCTAGGAGTAGGATTTCTGAGTCATATGGAAATTGTATATTAAACTTTATAAGAAAGTGCCAAACCCTTTTCCAAAGCAGCTGTGCTATTTTGCATTCCCGCCAGTAATGTATGAGAAATCCAGTTTCTCTGCATCCTCACCAGCACTTGGTATGGTCAGTTTTTAAAAAATTTTTAGCCATTCTAATAGGAGTGTAGTGGTATTTCATTGTGGCTTAATTTGCATTTCCCTAATGACTAATTATTTGTGGAGCATTTTTCCATGTACTTATTTGCCATCTGTATATTTTCTTTGGTGAAGTGTTTATTAAAACCTTTTGCCCATTTTTTTTACTGGGTTATTTGTTTTCTTATTATTGAGTTTTGAGAGTTTTTTATATATCCTGGATACAAGTCCCTTGTCTTGTGGTCTTGCAAATATTTTTTTCCCAAATAATGACTTGTCTTCTCTTAATAGTGTCTTTTTTTTTTTAAAGATTCACATTTTATTTATTGTTTTTTTGCTACACAGCGTGTGGGATCTTAGCTCCCCAACCAGGGATCGAACCCACATCCCCTGCAGTGGAAACTTGGAGTCTTAACCACTGGACCGCCAGGGAAGTCCCTTAATAGTGTCTTTTGAAGAACAAGTTTTCAAAATTTAGATAAAAGTCCAATTTTCAGTTTTTTCTTTTATGGATCATGTTTTTGGTTTCACATCTAGGAAATCTTTGCCTAACCAAGATTACAAACGTTTTCTCCTCTGTTTTCTTCTAGAAGTTTTAGACTTTTTGGTTTTATATTTAGGTTCTATGATCCATTTTGAGTTAATTGTTAAATATGATACAAGGTATGGGAGACTCCTTATTTTATTTTTTACATATAGATGTCTAATTGTTCCAGCACCATTTGTTGAAAAGATTATCCTTTCTCTATTGAACTGCCTTTGCACCTTTGTCAATATATACATAAGTCTGTTTTTGAATTCTGTTCCATTGATTTATTCACCTAGTAAACATTGGCTTCTGTTTGAATATGGTTGAATACGAAGAAGCAGTCAAGAGAATATACTTAGGAGCCAGACTGCCTAGGTCTGAGACTCAGCTCAAGCATTTACTATGTGACCTTGGGTAAGTTATTTAGCCTCTGGGTGCCTCAATTTTCTCATCTGTAAAATAGAGATAATTATAGTATACAACCCTCATAGGGGTTTTTATGAGGATTGAGTGAATGATTATAAAGCACTTAGAATGGTGCCTGGTGCCTATATAGTGCTCCTTATTACTCCTGAGGAGTATTTTGAACTTCTACCTTATTTTGAACTTCTACCCAGACCAGATTTCCATTAAAACTAACAAATGCCATTATTTCGTCTTAGATTATCACTATGGAAGTTTAACTGTGGAGGTGAATTTTAATGAAAAATTTGCATAACTGCTCAGTGAAAGAATAAGATGTTCACTTTTGTTTTCTGTTAGGAAAATAATACTTACCTAAGTTTATTAGCTATATCAGGTGAATTCCAACTCCTGAAATGTTTCTTTGATTTTTGAGAGTATATCCACTACCTTTCAAGGATTGTAGTTAGAAATATGACCTAAACTAAGCTCACTTCATAAGTGATTCTTGTGAAAAAGTAGTTTAAAAACTTCACCTTTCGTGTTTGTGATTTTGGGCACTTTGAGAACTAGTAACTTTTGCAAAATTATTATGGTACTAAGCTTCAAGTTTTTTATTGTCACTTTTTGTTTTGAAGAGCTTTCAGGAATTGTTGAGAAAGTAAGTACAGCAATGTAAATCCTAAGTTTCTCCTTTGTAGTTCATAATGATAGTCCAAATAATTTTATACTATAGAACTCTTTAGTTATAGGATTAATTTCACCCAGTGAACTACGAGAACTGAGGTGTTTAGATAAAATATGTAGAGCAGTAAATCACATTTAATTCCTCAGCATTGGCAGCAGTTATGGACTGAATGTTTGTGGTTCCCCACCACGCCCCACCCCGCAGCCACCTCCAAATTCATATGTTGAAACCCTAACTCCCAGTGTGGTTCTGTTTGGAGATGGGGCCTGTAAGGAAGTAATTAAGATTAAATGAGGTCATGACGATGAGGCCTTGATCTGATAGGATTAGTGTCCTTATATGAAGAGGCATCAGAAAGCTTGCCATGCACCCACCCAGGAAAGACCATGTGAGGATAATTCAAGAAGGCAACCATCTGCAGGACAAGAAGAGAGGTATCACTAGAAGCCAACCACAATGGCACCTTGATTTTGTACTTCCCAGCCTCTAGAACTGTGAGAAATAAGTTTCTGTTGTTTAAGCTACCCAGTCTGTATTATTTTGTTATGGTAGCCAGTCTTGGTCTCTTCAGCCCATTGTAACAAGATACCATAGACTGGGTGGCTTAAACAACAGAAATTTATTTCTCACAGTTCTGGAGGCTGGGAAGTCCAAGATCAAGGTACCAACAGATCCAGTGTCTGGTGTCAGAGATAAATACAGCTGGACATTAGTTAAAGCAGTGAAAACAGATTTTTGTTCAGTAACTACTGACGGGGGAAGGAGCTGAGCTCCATTCTGATTTGTGCAGAGGTGACTTAAGCCATTTAAGGAAGAATGAGAGAGCGGGGAGAGCAGGGACTCAGTAGAGTCAGAGAAGTGAAAAATTACAAAGTTGGTCTGTGTAAATAAGATTAGGTCAGTCGTGTTAGCTGGCAATTTTATTTATTTATTTATTTATTTATTTATTGCGGTATGCGGGCCTCTCACAGTTGTGGCCTCTCCCATTGCGGAGCACAGGCTCCGGACGCGCAGGCTCAGCGGCCATGGCTCACGGGCCCAGCTGCTCCGCGACATGTGGGATCTTCCCGGACTGGAGCATGAACCCGCGTCCCCTGCATCAGCAGGCGGACTCTCAACCACTGCGCCACCAGGGAAGCCCCTAGCTGGCAATTTTAGAAGTTAGGATCTTATCCTCCCACAGAGACTGGTAAACAGAGGCCCTGTCCTTCCTAATAATTACATTTCATAGGAATGGATCTCAGGTCCTTGAGAAGGACACTTCTCATTAGTAAGAGATACAGTCACAATTGTAAGCCCTTTTTAGTAAATGCTTTAAGACAGGGAGGTCAGTGGCCTATCATCAGATGTTGGCTAGAACAAATAGTAAAATTTCCTGCAGAGTTGAGCTTCCTCAGGCAGGCATTTTAATGGGGACCTGGGGTCATTCTAGGGACAAAGCCTTGTGCTAGTAGAAGCCATGCTAGAGTTTGGTCAAGTCTGTTAGTGCAGGGATTTGGACGAACTTGCAGTGTGCCAAGAGTTCTGCAGTTCTTACTGGTGAAAGCCTGCTTCCTACTTGTAGTCAGCCGCCTTCTTGCCATGTGCTCACGTGGCCTTTCCTTGGTGCCTGCCTGCATGGAGAGAGAGATCTCTTCTTATAAGGACACTAATCCCATCATGAGGGCCCCTCCCTCATGACCTCATCTAAATCTAATTACCTCCAAAAGTCCCCACCTCCAAATGCCATCACATTGGGGGGTTAGAGCTTCAACATATGAATTTTGAGAGGACACAAACATTCAGTCCATAACACAGCCCAAGCAGACTAAGACAGCAGCTCAGTAATTTTAAAGTTAAGAATAGATTTTCTTTCTGCATTTGCAACAGGTCTCAACTACAACTACTAATATAGTACTAATTATAATATATTATAATTAATATAGTTGAAATTTCTGTTTAGTACTGTACATTTATAATATATATCATTTCCCATGCCAAAAAAATTAGCTGAATTCCTTTAAGTAAGAAGTATTAACTTTTATTTTTTATCTTTATCCGAACAGTGGTTTGTTTCCTATTTAATTCGGAGATAAATATGCTTGCAAACTTTTGAACTTGCTGTCTGTGTCTTAGGCAAAGATAATTTGGCCAGAATCTTGAAGCCCAAATCAATTCTCCAGGAAAATACACACAAAATTTTACGTAAAATTTTTAAGGAGTTTCTGGTACAGTGAGAGAAACCATAAACTGAAGCTTGAAGATTCCCCTTGCTCATTGAGTTTGAGGCCTTGGTAGAGACAGGCCAACTCCTGGACTCCTTTTCCAAAAAACCTATTGGTGGCACTCTAGATCATCTCACTCCCACTGTGGGAGGTAGACTGGTGCTGAGAAGACAAGCTGAAGAAGACCAGAGAACGTTTTTTATCCTCCTTAAGGCCTAAAGCAGAACCAACTTAAACCACTCTTGCATGTTCCTGAGTCGATCAAGATCCCATTAGCCTACTCCATGACCACATTCCCATCCCCTTCCACTGGCTTTACCAAGTGGAAGGCAGCCTCAGCCTCCTTTTACTGCAGGTAGGGACAGAAGAGTATGTAAAATGGAGAGACCCAGGACTGACATTAAAAGGAGTGCCTCTGCCTGGCTTTGTGTATAATTATCTTCCTACTCAGAAGTTGGCCAACTTGAACAGTGACCTAAGTGAATGTCCCTAAAAATACATTTCAGAGTCTGTCTTCTTTGGGGATGAAGTAGAGAGATGGGGTGTGGAGAAGTGTATAATCATCCATCTCAGTTACACTTTATATTTGTTAAGAGATACCTGGAGACCACCTACTTCTGCTTATACTCTGAGGTAATGAAGATTAAGTAGTTAAAATGGGTTCAGTAAGTATGTGTGCAGGGCCTCTGTGGTGCCAGGCACTGTTCTAAGTGCTGGGGAAAACGGGTGAACAAAACAGATAATCCCTTCGCTCATGTAGTTTATGTTCTAATGGAGGGCAGCGGGGAGACTGACAATAAATACAGTTCATATATAGTGTGATAAAAAGAAGCTAAGTGCTTTGGAGAAAAATAAAGAAGGGTAAAGGGGTAATATTATTGGAGGAGGTGTTTCTGTTTTAAATAGATTGGTTATAGGATTCAAGTCCAAAGTTTTAGATACATAAGGGGATGTAGATTGGTATTTAATGTAATGTAGGTACTCAGAAAAAGGAGAGCAGGCTTCTGGTTGAGGGAACTGGAAAGCGTCACAGGAAAAGTGTGACAGGTGGGCAAGTATAAGAACTAGGAGAGAGCCTTCTGGGTAAAGGAGAATCAGAGGGCATAGACAAGTTACAGCAAGTGTGTCAGATCTACTGAAGAATAAAGTTCCCATAGGAGGGTGATAGGAGTTAGGACTAAAATGTGAGTTGATATCATATAGTAGTGACTTACATTGAAAGGTTTTCTAATAATGAACCATTTTTACACTACCTGCGACAAATCCAACTTGGTTGTGGTGCTTTCTCTTCTTCTAGGATTGATTTAATTGACAATTTTTTCAAAACATCTATAGGCATGAGTGAAATGGACCTAAAATTTTCTTTTGTTATGTCTTTGTTTTTCTTATTTCTTGCTGGACAGACTAGTAGCATGAATTAGGACTGTTGCTTCTTTTTCTATTGTCTTTAAAGGTTTGCATAAAACTGGGATGAATAAAACTAGAATCTGCTTATAAAACCATCAGAGTCTTGTGTTTTCTTTGTGGGAACACTTTAGCCACTGCTTCTATTTCTTTATTAGTAATACCTTTTTATTTAAGCTTTTAACTTCTTCTCAACTTCGCTGTGGTAAGTTATTTTTTAAGAGATGCATTCATTTCATGGACAAAATGTTTTTTAACTTGTTGGTATATAGTTGTTGTTATTCTCTCTCTTTTTTTTTTTTTTTTGCGGTACGCGGGCCTCTCACTGTTGTGGCCTCTCCTGTTGTGGAGCACAGGCTCCGGACGCGCAGGCTCAGCGGCCATGGCTCATGGGCCCAGCCGCTCCGCGGCATGTGGGATCTTCCCGGACCGGGGCACAAACCCGTGTCCCCTGCATTGGCAGGCGGACTCTCAACCACTGCGCCACCAGGGAAGCCCTATTCTCTTTTTAACTTCTACTTTATTTATAATTATATGCCCTTTTCATTCATACTGTTTTTGTTCTTATTCTCTTGATCATTCATACCAGAAGTTTGCCTCATTTTTGGTTTTGTTTGTTTGTTTCTTTGTTTTTTTGTTTTGGCCATGCTGCGCAGCTAGCGGGATATTAGTTCCCTGACAAGGGATCGAACCCATGCCACCTGCAGTGGAAGCATGGAGCCCTAACCACTGGAGCACCAGGGAATTCCCAATTTTTAGTTTTTTCCCACCCAAAAAAACCTATTTGGGGCTTTGCTGATGTTTTCTATTGTATATTTGAATTCTAAATCATTAACCTCTCCATTATTTTTATCTTTTTTCCTTCTACTACAGAAAGTAGGTTTATTCTACTATTTATTGTCTAATATCTTAAGATGGACATTTAACTCATTAATTTGAGAGTTTTTATTGTAGCTATTTAAGTACCATTTTTTCTGCATTCCGTAGCTGGTGTTTTAACATTTATTCCTAAGTATTTTTAAGTTTTGATTATGATTTCTTTAAACCTTGAGTTACTTAGCACTGTGGGTTTTTTTTCTTTACATCTTTATTGGGGTACAGTTGCTTTACAATGGTGTGTTAGTTTCTGCTTTGTAACAAAGTGAATTAGTTATGCATATACATATGTCCCCATATCTCTTCCGTCTTGCGTCTCCCTCCCTCCCACCCTCACTATCCCACCCGTCCAGGCGGTCACAAAGCACCGGGCTGATCTCCCGGTGCTATGCGGCTGCTTCCCACTAGCTATCTACCTTACGTTTGGTAGTGTATATATGTCCATGCATCTCTCTCGCTTTGTCACAGCTCACCCTTCCCCCTCCCCATATCCTCAACTCCATTCTCTAGTAGGTCTGTCTTTATTCCTGTCTTACCGCTAGGTTCTTCATGACATTTTTTTCTTAAATTCCATATATATGTGTTAGCATACGGTATTTGTCTTTCTCTTTCTGAGCTACTTCACTCTGTATGACAGACTCTAGGTCTATCCACCTCATTACAAATAGCTCAATTTCGTTTCTTTTTATGGCTGAGTAATATTCCATTGTATATATGTGCCACATCTTCTTTATCCATTCATCTGCTGATGGACACTTAGGTTGTTTCCATCTCCGGGCTATTGTAAATAGAGCTGCAATGAATATTGGGGTGCATGTGTCTTTTAGAATTATGGTTTTCTCTGGGTATATGCCCAGTAGTGGGATTGCTGGGTCATATGGTAGTTCAATTTGTAGTTATTTAAGGAACCTCCATACTGTTCTCCATAGTGGCTGTACCAATTCACATTCCCACCAGCAGTGCAAGAGTGTTCCCTTTTCTCCACACCCTCTCCAGCATTTATTGTTTCTAGATTTTTTGATGATAGCCATTCTGACTGGTGTGAGATGATATCTCATTGTAGTTTTGATTTGCATTTCTCTAATGATTAATGATGTTGAGCATTCTTTCATGTGTTTGTTGGCAGTCTGTATATCTTCTTTGGAGAAATGTCTATTTAGGTCTTGGCCGATTTTTGGATTGGGTGGTTTGCTTTTTTGTTTTTGAGCTGTATGAGCTGCTTGTAAATTTTGGAAATTAATCCTTTGTCAGTTGCTTCATTTGCAAATATTTCCTCCCATTCTGAGGGTTGTCTTTTGGTCTTGTTTATGGTTTCCTTTGCTGTGCAAAACCTTAGAAGTCTCATTAGGTCCCATTTGTTTATTTTTGTTTTTATTTCCATTTCTCTAGGAGCTGGGTCAAAAATGATCTTGCAGTGATTTATGTCATAGAGTGTTCTGCCTATGTTTTCCTCTAAGAGTTTGATAGTTTCTGGCCTTACATTTAGGTCTTTAATCCATTTTGAGCTTATTTTTGTGTATGGTGTTAGGGAGTGATCTAATCTCATACTTTTACATGTACCTGTCCAGTTTTCCCAGCACCACTTATTGAAGAGGCTGTCCTTTCTCCACTGTACATTCCTACCTCCTTTATCAAAGATAAGGTGACCATATGTGCGTGGATTTATCTCTGGGCTTTCTATCCTGTTCCATTGATCTATATTTCTGTTTCTGTGCCAGTACCATACTGTCTTGATTACTGTAGCTTTGTAGTATAGTCTGAAGTCAGGGAGCCTGATTCCTCCAGCTCCGGTTTTTGTTCTCAAGATTGCTTTGGCTATTCTTGGTCTTTTGTGTTTCCATACAAATTGTGAAATTTTTTCTTTCAGTTCTGAGAAAAATGCCAGTGGTAGTTTGATAGGGATTGCGTTGAATCTGTAGATTGCTTTGGGTAGTAGAGTCATTTTCACAATGTTGATTCTTCCAATCCAAGAACATGGTATATTTCTCCATCTATTTGTATCATCTTTAATTTCTTTCATCAGTGTCTTATAATTTTCTGCATACAGGTCTTTTGTCTGTTTAGGTAGGTTTATTCCTAGATATTTTATTCTTTTTGTTGCAATGGTAAATGGGAGTGTTTTCTTGATTTCACTTTCAGATTTTTCATCATTAGTGTATAGGAATGCCAGAGATTTCTGTGCATTAATTTTGTATCCTGCTACTTTACCAAATTCATTGATTAGCTCTAGTAGTTTTCTGGTAGCATCTTTAGGATTCTCTATGTATAGTATCATGTCATCTGCAAACAGTGACAGCTTTACTTCTTCTTTTCCGATTTGGATTCCTTTTATTTCCTTTACTTTTCTGATTGCTGGGGCTAAAACTTCCAAAACTATGTTGAATAAGAGTGGTGAGAGTGGGCAACCTTGTCTTGTTGCTGATCTTAGTGGAAATGCTTTCAGTTTTTCACTATTAATGTGCTGTTGGATTCTGTTTGCTAGTATTTTGTTGAGGATTTTTGCATCTATGTTCATCAGTGATATTGGCCTGTAGTTTTCTTTCTTTGTGACATCCTTGTCTGCTTTTGGTATTAGGGTGATGGTGGCCTCGTAGAATGAGTTTGAGAGTGTTCCTCCCGCTGCTATATTTTGGAAGAGTTTGAGAAGGATAGGTGTTAGCTCTTCTCTAAATGTTTGATAGAATTCACCTGTGAATCCATCTGGTCCTGGGCTTTTGTTTGTTGAAAGATTTTTAATCAGTGTTTCAATTTCAGTGCTTGTGATTGGTCTGTTCATATTTTCTCTTTCTTCCTGATTCAGTCTTGGCAGGTTGTGCGTTTCTAAGAATTTGTCCATTTCTTCCAGGTTGTCCATTTAATTGGCATAGAGTAGTTTGTAGTAATCTCTCATGATCTTTTGTACTCCTGCAGTGTCAGTTGTTACTACTCCTATTTCATTTCTAATTCTATTGATTTGAGTCTTCTCCGTGTTTTTCTTGATGAGTCTGGCTAATGGTTTATCTATTTTGTTTATCTTCTCAAAGAATCAGCTTTTAGTTTTATTGATCTTTGCTATCGTTTCCTTCATTTCCTTTTCATTTATTTCTGATCTGATTTTATGATTTCTTTCCTTCTGCTAACTTTGGGGTTTTTTTGTTCTTCTTTCTCTAATTGCTTTAGGTGTAAGGTTAGGTTGATTTTTTTTGTTTTGTTTTGTTTTTGTGGTATGTGGGCCTCTCACTGTTGTGGCCTCTCCTGTTGTGGAGCACAGGCTCCAGATGCGCAGGCTCAGCGGCCATGGCTCACCGGCCCAGCCGCTCTGCGGCATGTGGGATCCTCCCAGACCGGGGCACGAACCCGTGTCCCCTGCATCAGCAGGCGGACCCTCAACCACTGCGCCACCAGGGAAGCCCGGTTAGGTTGTTTATTCGAGATGTTTCCTGTTTCTTAAGGTGGGCTTGTACTGCTGTAAACTTCCCTCTTAGGACTGCTTTAGCTGAATCCCATAGGTTTTGGGTTGTCGTGTCTCCATTGTCATTTGTTTCTAGGTATTTTTTGATTTCCTCTTTCATTTCTTCAGTGATCACTTCGTTATTAAGTAGTGTATTGTTTAGCCTCCATGTGTTTGTATTGTTTACAGATCTTTTCCTGTAATTGATATCTAGTCTCATAACATTGTGGTCAGAAAAGATACTTGATACAATTTCAATTTTCTTAAGTTTACCAAGGCTTGATTTGTGACCCAAGATATGATCTATCCTGGAGAATGTTCCATGAGCACTTGAGAAAAATGTGTATTCTGTTTTTGGATGGAGTGTCCTATAAATATCAATTAAGTCCATCTTGTTTAATGTATCATTTAAAGCTTGTGTCTCCTTACTTAGTTTCATTTTGGATGATCTGTCCATTGGTGAAAGTGGGGTGTTAAAGTCCCCTACTATGAATGTGTTACTGTCAATTTCCCCTTTTATGGCTGTTAGTATTTGCCTTTTGTATTGAGATGCATAAATATTTACAATTGTTATATCTTCTTCTTGGATCGATCCCTTGATCATTATGTAGTGTCCTTCTTTGTCTCTTCTAATAGTCTTTATTTTAAAGTCTATTTTTTCTGATATGAGAATTGCTACTCCATATTTCTTTTGGTTTCCACTTGCATGGAATATCTTTTTCCATCCCCTTACTTTCAGTCTGTATGTGTCTCTAGGTCTGAAGTGGGTCTCTTGCAGACAGCATATATATGGGTCTTGTTTTTGTATCCATTCAGCCAATCTGTGTCTTTTGGTGGGAGCATTTAGTCCATTTATGTTTAAGGTAATTATCGATATGTATGTTCCTATTCCCATTTTCTAAATTGTTTTGGGTTCGTTATTGTAGGTCTTTTCCTTCTCTTGTGTTTCTTGCCTAGAGAAGTTCTTTTAGCATTTGTTCTAAAGCTGGTTTGGTGGTGCTGAACTCTCTCAGCTTTTGCTTGTCTGTAAAGGTTTTAATTTCTCCATCAAATCTGAATGAGATCGTTGCTGGGTAGTGTAATCTTGGTTGCAGGTTTTTCTCCTTCATCACTTTAAATATGTCCTGCCAGTCCCTTCTGGTTTGCAGAGTTTCTGCTGAAAGATCAGCTGTTAACCTTATGGGGATTCCCTTGTGTGTTATTTGTTGTTTTTCCCTTGCTGCTTTTAATATGCTTTCTTTGTATTTAATTTTTGACAGTTTGATTAATATGTGTCTTGGCGTATTTCTCCTTGGATTTATCCTGTATGGGACTCTCTGTGCTTCCTGCACTTGATTAACTATTTCCTTTCCCATATTAGGGAAGTTTTCAACTATAATCTCTTCAAATATTTTCTCAGTCCCTTTCTTTTTCTCTTCTTCTTCTAGAACCCCTATAATTCGAATGTTGGTGCGTTTAATGTTGTCCCAGAGGCCTCTGAGACTGTCCTCAGTTCTTTTCATTCTTTTTTCTTTATTCTGCTCTGCAGTAGTTATTTCCACTATTTTATCTTCCAGGTCACTTATCCTTTCTTCTGCCACAGTTATTCTGCTATTGATCCCATCTAGAGTATTTTTCATTTCATTTATTGTGTTGTTCATCGTTGTTTGTTTCATCTTTAGTTCTTCTAGGTCCTTGTTAAATGTTTCTTGCATTTTTTCCATTGTATTTCCAAGATTTGGGATCATCTTTACTATCATTATTCTGAATTCTTTTTCAGGTAGACTGCCTATTTCCTGTTCATTTGTTAGGTCTGGTGGGTTTTTATCTTGCTCCTTCATCTGCGGTGTGTTTTTCTGTCTTCTCAGTTTGCTTATCTTACTGTGTTTGGGGTCTCCTTTTTGCAGGCTGCAGGTTCGTAGTTCCCGTTGTTTTTGGTGTCTGTCCCCAGTGGCTAAGGTTGGTTCAGTGGGTTGTGTAGGCTTCCTGGTGGGGGGGACTAGTGCCTGTGTTCTGGTGGATGAGGCTGGATCTTGTCTCTCTGGTGGGCAGGTCCACGTCTGGTGGTGTGTTTTGGGGTGTCTGTGGCCTTATTATGATTTTAGGCAGCCTCTCTGCTAATGGGTGGGGTTATGTTCCTCTTTTGCTAGTTGTTTGGCATAAGGTGTCCAGCACTGTAGCTTGCTGATCCTTGAGTGAAGCTTGGTGCTGCTGTTGAGATGGAGATCTCTGGGAGATTTTCTCCATTTGATATTATGTGGAGCTGGGAGGTCTCTTGTTGGCCAGTGTCCTGAAGTTGGCTCTCCCACCTCAGAGGCACAGCACTGATTCCTGGCTGCAGCACCAAGAGCCTTTCATCCACACGGCTCAGAGTAAAAGGGAGAAAAAGTAGAGAGGAAGAATTAGTAGAAGTAGGAAGAAAGAAAGAAAGGAAGGAAGGAAGGAAGGAAGGGAGGAAGGAAGAAAGAAGAAAGGAAGGAAAGAAGGAAAGAAAGGAGGGAGGGAGGGAGGGACGGTGGGAGGAAGGAGGGAAGGAGGGAAGGAAGGAAAAAATAAAGAAGATAAAGTAAAATAAAATAAAGTAAAATATAAAGTTATTAAAGTAAAAAATAATTATTAAAAAAAATTAAAAACAACAAAAAATGGACGGATAGATCCTTAGGACAAATGGTGGAAGCAAAGCTATACAGACAAAGTCTCTTACAGAAGCATACACATACACACTCACAAAAAGAGGAAAAGGGGAAAAAATCATAAATCCTGCTCTCAAAGTTCACCTCCTCAATTTGGGATGATTCGTTGTCTAAAGGAGGGAAGGAAGGAAAGAAAGAAGATAAAGTAAAATAAAATAAAGTTATTAAAATTATTTATGAAAAAAAAATTTTAAAAAACGGACGGATAGAACCCTAGGACAAATGGTGGAAGCAAAGCTATACAGACAAAATCTCACACAGAAGCATACACATACACACTCACAAAAAGAGGAAAAGGGGAAAAAATCATAAATCTTGCTCTCAAAGTCCACCTCCTCAATCATCAAGTTGATTGTGGAGCTTTAATCCGCTGCTTCTGAGGCTGCTGGGAGATATTTCCCTTTCTCTTCTTTGTTCTCACAGCTCCCAGGAGCTCAGCTTTGGATTTGGTCCCGCCTCTGCGTATAGGTCGCCGGAGGGCGTCTGTTCTTCACTCAGACAGGACATGGTTAAAAAAGGAAAGCCGCTGATTTGGGGGCTCTGGCTCACTCAGGCCGGGGGGAGGGAGGGGCACAGAGTGCGGGGCGAGCCTGCGGCAGCAGAGGCTGGCGTGACGTTGCACCAGCCTGAGGCGCGCCGTGCGTTCTCCCGGGGAAGTTGTTCCTGGATCCCAGGACCCTGGCAGTGGCGGGCTGCACAGACTCCCCGGAAGGGGGGTGTGGATAGTGACCTGTGCTTGCACACAGGCTTTTTGATGGCGGCAGCAGCAGTCTTAGCGTCTCCTGCCAGTCTCTGGGGTCCGCGCTTTTAGCCGCGGCTCGTGCCCGTCTCTGGAGCTCCTTTAAGCAGCGCTCTTAATCCCCTCTCCTCGCGCACCAGGAAACAAAGAGGGAAGAAAAAGTCTCTTGCCTCTTCGGCAGCTCCAGACCTTTTCCTGGACTTCCTCTTGGCTAGCTGTGGTGCACTAACCCCTTCAGGCTCTGTTCACGTCGCCAACCCCAGTCCTCTGCCGGCGCTCGGACCAAAGCCCGAGCCTCAGCTCCCAGCCCCGCCCGCCCCGGCGGGTGAGCAGACAAGCCTCTCGGGCTGGTGAGTGCCGGTCGGCACCGATCCTCTGTGTGGGAATCTCTCCGCTTTGCCCTCCGCACCCCTTTTGCTGTGCCCTCCTCTGTGGCCCCGAAGCTTTCCCCCCTCCGCCACCCACAGTCTCCGCCCGTGAAGGGGCTCCTAGTGTGTGGAAACCTTTCCTCCTTCACAGCTCCTTCCCACTGGTGCAGGTCCCGTCCCTATTCTCTTGTCTCTGTTTTTTCTTTTTTTCTTTTGCCTTTCCCAGGTACGTGGGGAGTTTCTTGCCTTTTGGGAAGTCTGAGGTCTTCTGACAGCATTCAGTAGGTGTTCTGTAGGAGTTGTTCCACGTGTAGATGTATTTCTGGTGTATCTGTGGGGAGGAAGGTGATCTCTGCGTCTTACTCTTCCGCCATCTTCCCCTCGTCCAGCACTGTGTTTTTAAAATTTTCAAATAGGCAAGGATTTTTTAAAGTATCTTTTTTTATTAACTTCTAATTTAATTGCATCTTGGTCGCATATAATAATCTGTAAGTTATCTATTATTTAAAATTTGTTGAGGCTTTCTTTATGATCTAGTACTAGTACATGATTTTTAAAAAAATCCTTCAATGTGTGCTTGAGAAAAAATGTGAGTATACTCTACTAGTTGTGTGCAGAGCTCAAACTTATTCATTGTGTGGTTTGGGTTGCCTAGATCCTTGTCGATTTTTTTTTTTTTTTTTTGGTTCACTTGACCAATCAATATTTGAGAAGCAGCATTAGAAGAAACTCCTTAGATTTTAATTTGCCAGTTCTGAGGATTTGGAGAGGTCCTGAACCACTGTCAAAATTAATCCCCACCCATTTTTCTCAGCTCTTCGCCAGCACAGGGTTTCTGCCCTGCCCGGAATTTGCTCCCAGGGAAATCTGGACCAGAGGTCTGAGTCCTAGCAGGTGTATGGGAAGCATTGTTGTCTCAAGATTTGGGAAGGGGAGAAGCAATAGAAGAAATCTGAGTTTCCTTTTCTGTTTTCTGTTCCCACACCCACCACAGGGGTGTCTCATAGTTTCCCCTTTCCTTGGTGGTTTTCTTACTTGGTCCATTTGAGATTGATCTTGGATAATTGGGAGCCAGCCACTATGCTAGTTCAGTATCTTGATAGAGCCCAAACTGGAACACTATACCTTTATATATGTGTGTCACCTGTAAAATCCTAGAAATGGAATAGCTTGAACACCTCTTCCCACATTAAACCTGTGCTGCCTCTTATATTTTCTTTTTCTTTTTTCTTTTTTTTTCTTTTTTTTTGGTGTGTGGCACTACCAACATCCAATCACATAAACCAGAGCAGTGTTTCTTCAAACCTGTGGGTGGGATAATAGAAAATATTTGGGGTTTAACACAAAATAAGGGTAAGTATTATTTTGTGAAACTTTTCTTTCATTGGTATGTGTACATGTACAAATACTCATAAATACGTGTACTGGGCTGTGCTGGAGAATGTACTAATGTGAATTGTAGTCAAAAAGGTTGAAAAATACTGGACTAGATAACTAGGAATCATTTTTGACCCATCCTTCTGCCTTACCTCCTACAGCCATTGAATTACTAAATCGTCTGATTCTCCTTCCTCAGTATTTCTCAAATTCATTCCATCTTCCTCTTCCCTGCTAACCACTACTCTAGTTCCAGCCCTTTCTGGATGACTGCAACCGCCTCTCCGATTCACACGCCACTTGTCATTATTCTTACCAGAACAATCTTCCTAAAATGTAAATTTTGCTTATTTAAATCATTCTGTGGTACCCCTTTGTCCACGGAGAACTTCCAAGCTTCATAACATAGCCCCTGCCTACCTCTCCAGCTTCATTTGCTCCCATTGCAGTATCGCTGGTAACACCAAACCATGTTCACTTTTCCTCACACTCCCTGAAGAGTTTTATTTCATTCTTTCACTTTTGCCTGATATGGGAAGGGAGGATCCTTTACTCCTACCCCTTTTACCTGGTGAACTTCAGCTTATTCATTCTCACTTTGCACAGGAAGTCTTACACCCCTACCTCCCCTGTGCCTGGTGTCCCTCCTCTGTATTTCCAGAATATTCTGAGCATCTCTCATTACACAGCCAGGTGGTTTTAAAATCATTTGTTTAGGTTAGTGTTCACTTCTTTTATGGAAAGAGCTGGTCATATGCATTTTGGTGCTTAAAACAATGTCTGGCTCCTATTGGGTGTTCAAATGGCTGAATGGCTGAATGAAGATCTAGAAAGTTAAAGTGCCTTTTTCATTCATGTTGCTCATAGGTGACAAAATTGAGACTAGAAAACTGTAACATCTATATTTTTGATCACTCTGCTACAGTTACTATTGATGACTGTACTAACTGTGTCTTTTATTGCTCATGCTACAGACCAATACTACTTCTAGTACATTGTGTAAAACTGACGAGTACAACATTTGTTGTGTAATGCTGAATAAGTCACTTTAAGCTAGTTTGCTAACGATTAAGATGATTAAATTATCCTTTGTAAATAATCAAGTTTTTGCGTACCGTACCTATGGGAGCCTGTTTCTGGTACATGAATAGTTTTGTATGAAATTTAATATTCACAAAGAGGTTAAGACAGTGCAAGTAGATTTAAAAGTAATTTAGAAAAATAAAAATGGTCTTTTAATGACTATATTTTGAGAGGTCAGCTAAAATTTAAAAAATAATGTAAGACACACTGTGTAAAAGATTCTGTGAGCTTTAGTTTAAAATGCCTAAAGATGGAAATGGTGAAATTTGAAAATTTTACATTGTAGGAGTAGCTCAGTAAACGTTTCAATCAAATTTGTAGATGCAAATTCTGACATATAGTGATTCTTGGGCCTTCAGGTGCTTCCATTTTCTGTAGCATATTGCAGAAATCAGTCAGGGTTTAGAAACTAAGACCTAGGCATCAATTTATGGAAAGATAGAGAAACATATTCCTATCTGGGTGTATTTCCAAGTTTAGAAGTTTTAAAGACGCAGAAGTTTTTTAAAAGTGAAGCATCAGAAAAAGAAAAGGCTCAAAGCTGAAATATTCCTTAATATCATCCAGTATGCTGTGTGTATGTATGAGAATTTCCCCAATTGTTTCCAAAATGTACTTTTACAGTTGATATGTTAAAACAGGATCCAACAATGTCCACACATCATTTGGTTGGTATGTCCTGAGTCTTTCTTTATCTATAACAGTTTCCTCTCCCTTTCTTCCCCCCATGCCTTTTATGTATTTATTTTAAAAAAGTTTTTTGTCCTGCTCATTTTCTTATTATGTCGCAAAGTCAGTAAGAGTTGGAACATATTATTTTAGCAATAAAAATCGTTCCTGACTCCCAATAGACAATTAATGTTTGCTGAATAATGTCAATAATACTCAAGGTCTGTGTTTTGTTCCTGCAGGTTGATCCGAAAGACTACATGTTCAGTGGACTGAAGGATGAAACAGTAGGTCGCTTACCTGGGAAAGTGGCAGGACAACAGTTTCTCATTCAAGACTGTGAGAACTGTAACATCTATATTTTTGATCACTCTGCTACAGTTACTATTGATGACTGTACTAACTGTGTCATTTTTCTGGGACCGGTGAAAGGCAGTGTGTTTTTCCGGAATTGCAGAGATTGCAAGTGTGCATTAGCCTGCCAACAGTTTCGTGTGCGGGATTGTAGAAAGCTGGAAGTCTTTTTGTGCTGTGCCACTCAGCCCATTATTGAGTCTTCCACGAATATCAAGTTTGGCTGTTTTCAATGGTACTACCCTGAATTAGCTTTCCAGTTCAAAGATGCAGGGCTCAGTATCTTCAATAATACCTGGAGTAACATTCATGACTTTACACCTGTGTCAGGAGAACTCAATTGGAGCCTTCTTCCAGAAGATGCTGTCATTCAGGACCATGTTCCTCTACCTACTACCGAAGAGCTCAAAGCTGTCCGCCTTTCCACAGAAGCCAGTAGAAGTATCGTTCCAGTGTCCCGGGGTCAGAGACAGAAGAACAGTGATGAGTCATGCTTAGTGGTATTATTTGCTGGTGATTATACTATCGCAAATGCCAGGAAACTAATTGATGAGGTAAGGAGAAGAGAGAGAAGAGAAACAGACATACACCTACATAGAAACACACCACTTTCTGGAGAGCGTCCATTCTTTTCAAATTGGCTATTAGAAATACAGGCAATCCTTAAATTATAGTCCTCTGCCCCCTACAGATTTATCTGCAAGCTAGTTGCTTAGGCCTTAAATACTTTCCCAAAGAAACTTTTTAAAAACAATTCAATTCAGGAAGCATCTGTTAAGCACTCATTATGTGCAGGTTACTCTGTCACCATCTTTCATTGATTATAGGATGCACCTTTGTTTTCCACAGTTTTGCTTCTCTGAAATGCATCTTACAATTGATGGCAGTTTAGAGGTGATGAAATATACGCTGGGAGTGGAGATAAATAGACAAAATTCTCTACCCTCAAAGAACTTCCATTCTTTATCATAACTGATTTCCATGGGAGCTCACAAAAGTAGTACTGCAAAGTAAAGCATGACCTTTTATAATTATTTAGTGGGGAAATTTATTTGGAGTTTTTAACTGTTTAAGGTGTGGGAAAGGCATTTAGGCATACAACTTTTGGAGCCCGTTTTGACTGAGAGCAACCTCCACATTACTTTCCTTTGCCCTATTGCCATGAAGAGGAAGTTGGTGTGAAACAATGAGGTGGCAGCTGCGACAGCAGAGATTGTGGACTCATGAGCAGGGGCTTTTAGTGCTTTCAGGAGTAGAGAAGGGTTCTTTGGGTAGCAGCTTTCACTTGGAAAATAAATGGGGATGTGGAGGTTAGGGGCTCCAGAAGCAGCAGTTCCTCCATTGGGGAGGCAGCAGTAGGATGTATTGATTAGTCATTAATCAGGCTTTCTTCAGAAAGAGTCTGTTTGAATTTAAAAATCAAACTTCCAGAAATGGAGAGGTGAATGGAAAACTCTCTTTGAATGGATTTTTTTTTAAGTTGTAGCACTTCTGTCGAAAGGAACGGTTTTAGAAAAAAAAAAAAAACTAGAAAAATGACCACCTCTCTGTAGCTTATACATTCTACAATGTAGAAAACCCATGTCTGAAATCCACAAAGTATATCTGAGGTCCAGTTTTAAAAACAACAGAAGCCAAGTATAATCTTAAGACTTTGATATTTTCTTTCTTGATTATGCCAATCTGATAAAAATGTGCTATGGATCTGGTGAGATATAGAAAAAGTGCTCTGGCCTTTGAGCTATCTAATCAGATGTTAATCCAACATCTGAGAGGTAAACATTTTCATTATACTGTATGGTGATTTTTTTAAAAATCTACATACAGTTTTCAAGAGAGGTAATTATTCAGGTTAAACTCCTTTTTGGTAGATAATGAGGAGAGGACATAAAGAATGTACAGTACGTTTAAAGAAAAAAGCCATCAAAACAAACACTGTCATTCTTCATGAGTCATCAGATGTCCTTAACCTTTTAACTTTTGATATCTGTTGTACGAAATGGCACCGTTGTGTGCACTTTTTGCAATATGACCAGGAAGAGTGATGTTCTTTAGATGTCCTTCTGGATTACAAAATAATTTAAATAAAAATCCAACAATAACAGTAACAAAAATGATGACAATAATAATAGCTAACAGTTAATATAGTGTTTATTATACGTCAGGTGACTGTTATACAGTATTTAAGTGAATTAACTCACTTAATTCAGGAATAACCTATGAAATAGGTGCCATTGTTTCTCTTTATACAGATAAGAAAAATGAGCCACAGAGAAGGTAAGTAACTTGCAAAAGGTCACTTGCTGGTAAGTAGCAGAGCCATGATTTAAATCCAGGCAGTTTGGCTTTGTAGGCCATAGTCTTAACCCTTAAGCATGATGCTATTATGCTGCCTCAGTGGTAAAGGAAAGTTGATAAATGCCTGGTGGAGCTGGAATGTGACTGAAAGTGTGTGGAGGCAAGGCAGATACTACCCTCCAGCCTAGAAGGAAAAACCCTGGGACTTTTTGGCTAGAGTTATCCTGACTAATTCTGAAATCACAGAATTAAGAGAACAAAAAGAAGAAAATGCTAAGTACATGTGAAGAGGGTATCACAGCGTGCTGAAAGACCGGTAAGTTACATATCAAGAGAGCGATTACATATTTTTTAAAAAATGAAGCTCAAGTTCCCTGGAAAATATGTGTAGAAGCTAGTTAATGCTGAGACAGGAAAAAATGAAACTTGAGTCTTTTCTCGTATCATAACACAAATGTCTTAGAACAGCTTAGACTGGAACTGTGATTGCCAACTCTGGTTTTGTTAAACCCTAGGAGTAGCACAGAATTTTGTTTCATAGTGTTTTCATAAATTAAACATATCATAATGATTTTTTAAGGTAGGAAGTGTAAAACTTGAGAGAGTAGGAAGTCCAGAAAAACTGGGTAAACCAGAAAGTACATTCCATAGGAGTCAAGAGAAGTTACTAGGCCTCGGTTTTCTTACCTAAAGATCAGATTTCTTGCTGCCTCTTAACTATATCACAGATAAGCACAGGATAAATTAAAGTATTTGGAATTGTTTGGAAGTATTGTATAACTTAAAGTTGTATAACTTATTGTATATTAACATATACGTGTATACATGTATATGTATATATACATGTATATTAATATATAACTTATTGTATATTAAAGTTGGGTAGTTACCTCTATTTTCAAGTCTTTAAAAGTAGGGGCTTCCGTGGTGGCGCAGTGGTTGGGAGTCCGCCTGCTGATGCAGGGGACACGCGTTCATGCCCTGGTCCGGGAAGGTCTCACATGCTGCGGGGCAGCTGGGCCCGTGAGCCATGGCCGCTGGGCCTGCGCGTCTGGAGCCTGTGCTCCGCAACGGGAGAGGCCACAGCAGGTAGAGGCCCGCGTACCGCAAAAAAAAAAAAAAAAAAAAAAAAAGCTTAAAAGTAGAAGAATTTTCATGAAAAAGAGTCTCTTCACATGTCTGCAGTGAAATATCAAAGTAAATATACTAGTTTCATAGTTCATTGTTTTTAGGTAACAGTGTTTTGAATTAATCATCTTACTTTTGTCAGTTTATGTGTCTGACTATAAAATGAGAGGTATTGAGCAGTCTAGAGAATTAGAAACAGATGTGGGATTGTTTCTGATAATTTAAGTAACTTTGCAGTCATTATCTGGCAGTGATGTTTATGTAATTTTCTGCTACATTTTTATGGATGTTTCTCTTTTTCTGAGGCAGCATTGAGGGCTCTGGAAAAGGATTTGAGTTTGAATCCAATTTGATGAAATGGTATGGAATAACGTAGCCATAGAATGAAATACTATCAACCATTAAAACTGATTTTATAGTAGAATAGTTGGAAAATGTTCACAACCAAGTAAGTGAAAATTTGTAGAATATTACGTATCTGATTTTTTTTAAAGTAGATAAGTCTGGAGAGTTATATATACTAAAATGTTGACAGTTGTGGTTCTTTTTAGGAAGTGGATTAAGAGCAGGGTTTTCTTTTCTTGTTCGTAGCTCTATGGATTTTACATAAAACATGTATTATTTCTGTAATGGGGGAAAACGAAAACCGGAAGGGTAAAAGGAAGTATGCCAGGACTTCCCTGGTGGTCCAGTGGTTAGGACTCCGTGCTTCCACTGCAGGGGCCACGAGTTCCATCCCTGGTTAGGGGAACTAAGACTAAGATCCCACAAGCCACACAGCGTGGCCAAAAAAAAGGAAGTATACCTATATAGCAGTGGTATCTTTGAGTGGTAGCACTTTGATATTTCTTTGTTTCTGTTTTTTATTTTTTAAATGTTTTAAAAATATAAATGTTCTGTATTGAGCCTATTTGTTACTTTTATAATTAAAAACTCAATAGGCTTTAATTGGTTGAATCGATTTGCATTTTTAAAAAATACTTTCATAATTATTTAAAAAATTAATGTATACTCATTGTAGAGAGCTGTAGAAATAAAGAAGAGTAGAAATAAGTTTAAAAATCATCCATAATGTGCTGTACCTTGAATTGTCTTTGTAGGAATAATTTTAATTTATTTAGTCTGTAATCAGTTTAATTGGGTTCAAGTCACAGCTCTGTCCCTTAATAGTTGTGTGACCATGGGCAGATTTCTTAACCACTCTGTGCTTTAGTTTCTCATCTGTAAAATGAGAGTGATAATAATACCTGCCTCATGAGAGGTTAAACGTGTTTTACATGTAGAACACATAAAACTGCCTGGCATATAGTAAGTACTCCATAAATGTATTCTAGCGTTATTGTGCTATACTATATAAATTTGAATCATGCTTTTTAAAATTAACAGTATTATATAAGCTTTCCCCCTTTTATCATTTGTTATATTTAACAAACTATGGTATTTTATCTTGTGAATGTACCATACTTTAGTTAATGATTCTCCTCTCACTGGACAGTATCACCAAACTAAAGCTTCTGTTAGTTTCAGTCAACAAAATTTTTTTAATAAAGTTTAAAATTTTTAGGGCTAATTTATATTTATTTGACCCTTAATTGTAACAGTAGGCAGTACTAATTCTTTTTTTTTTAAACATCTTTATTGGAGTGGCAGTACTAATTCTTAATCAGAACCACCCATCTGGAAGAAAGAATCTTGTGTATGTGAAAACTTGTTTATAGCAAACACCCTGAATTAATTACAGTTATAACTAAAACAAAAATCAGAGCACTGTGTTACATTTTATACAGAAAAGTTGTAGAATAGGAAAATACTGTTTTAGTCTCAGGTCATTTTAAAATGTAAATGAAATTTTATTTCCCACAGCTGGTTGGTAAAGGCTTTTTCCTGGTTCAGACAAAGGAGGTATCAATGAAAGCTGAAGATGCTCAAAGGGTTTTTCGGGAAAAAGCACCTGACTTCCTTCCTCTTCTGAACAAAGGTACCTTCTGGATGATTGGTATACTTTTGTGGTTTTTCCCTTGACCTGCTGATTTGATTTACTCTTGCCTTTAGTATTTCTCTTACATTGTCTTCTCTTTGTCATTTGTTTTATGCTTTTCCTATTACTATTCAGAAATGTCAAAATTTCACATCATTCGAAAAGCCATATGTAATCACCTAGAAATTAGGCATTAGGGTTTTTTTTCCCTGTTCTGTCACCTTCGTTCTTGAAAGTCACATTTTATTATTTTAAATTATTTTATTATTATTATTGTACTATAGTGGGTGACCATTTCCTTCTCCCTGCCCAGAGTTACAAAGCACTTGATAAGGATTCTTTCTGCCTTCAGTGTGCTTTGACCATACTGGAAAAGGAATAAGAAATATAAATAAAACTGTATACTATTCTGTGTATTTAACATGATCTGATTAAGTTGTCAGATACCGGAAATATGTCTACAAACAGAGGAACTAGAGTTCCTGTGCCCTCCTGAAGTGTTGCTATTTGCCTCTATGTATTCTAGAAGACAGAGTACCGTTCATCTATTAGGACAGGGACATTTTTTGCTCTAGGCTCATCAGGCTTTTCTTGACTGGCCTGAGCAAATATATATGGTAATGGGTAATGCTGATTGGATATACCCTAGAAAGAAGGCACATCTGCATTTACATGCTCTTTATGTATAAATAAGTTGTAATAAACTGCAAAAACCTGTATGAAAATATTGGAGGATTGTTAGGATAACTTTAATAACTAATGCTGGGTGCGATTTGGCCCTTAAGTAGTAATACAGTATTTCATATACCTTAGTGGTTATTCTAGTAGTACTAAGGACTGGCTCCAACCAGTGCATGAATCTATCCCAGATCATATATAGGAAATTATGACCTGGCTCCTTTGATGCAGCCATTTTGATATGGGAAAATTTGATGAAACCTTGGAAACAAATCTTTAAACTCTCAGCAGCTTTCAGAAACTGAATTAAGTAATAAGTGTGTGTAATAGACATCCTAAAGTGTGAGGATTAGGGATGAAGTGAGCATATGAGTAGGCCTAAATTAATGATTTATATACTTGTGTGATGTTAGTGAAGCGGTTTCACAGAATTGCTCCAACCCAGCCATAATATGTGTTTAAGTCACATAACATTCCACATGGAAGAAATAAAATGTTCTGTTCCTGAAAAAAGTAGAACCAAAACCAATGGACAGATGTTATAGGAATTTCAGCAAATAAATATCATATAAACAGCTTTTAAAACCAGAGATGTCCATAGGAAGTGGTCAAAGACTAATGAAGTTATGTCAAAAGGTCACAGGAGCCAGCTTGAAGGAGTCTCAAGAAGTGTCCACTGGCCAAATTTGGGTCAATTTGAGCATCAAAAACAATAATGAAGGGAATTGATTAAACAACAATAGAAATCCATGCATCCATAGTGATAATAAAAAAGAGGGGAGAGGAAATTGGCACTGAACTATGGACCAGCGTGCCCAGCCAGCTTGGAATCTACCTAACTATATGGTCTACACGGATATCATGAATGACTGCTAGACATTCCCATGATCTAGAAGCTTCCTATCCTCTATTAAGAGAGGCACTCTTCCATTAGCTTGAAATGACCCTTTCTCCAGGACCCCAAATTGGCTCACAGTAATAATCAGTTTCTCATCTAAGTAGTCACAGATCTTGTTTAAAATTTGTTTTTATAATCTGAGAAATATCTCCATAAAACTCATCAGCCCATGCTTTTTATCTAATTTGAAAAATCAACAGTATTGAATGTATTCAGTTAATAAATGTGTATTAAGCACCAATAAAAGGGGGGGCGGGGGGAGAGGGAATAAGGAAAGCTCTTCTGCTCTTTATAGAATACTCTGAGCTAATAAACGTAGAAGGAATGATAGACTTCAGAAATCACCATTTTCTATCCCCTGTTGTAATAATTAATTCAGACAAAGGTTATCAGTGGATGCTAAAACTATTGGGGTAAAAGTTGATAAAAAGTAGGATACTTATACATTCTAATTCAAATGGGAAGTATACCTTTAGAGCAGAGATTTGATGATCATCACACTAACCCAGTGATCAAACTTAGCATCACTGATGGCAGGGCAGCCTGACATTGTATTTCTCCTAATGTGATGCAATGAGAAATACACATCATCATCTATGAAGTATTCTTGCCAAAAATATTTTACCTGAATCTGATCGAGCCAAGACTTAATTTCTGGTTTATAGGAAAGAAAGGAAATCTGGAGACATGTTAAATGACACCATGAGGAAACTGAAACAAATCAAAAATAGAAGACATTTTACAAGATAACTGGCTAGGACTCTTCAGACAATGTCCTGGAAGACAAAAACAATGGGGGACTGTTCTGGATTAAAAGAAACCTAACAATTAAATGCAAGGAGTGAACCTTAATTGGATTTTGGATTAGGGTGGGGTGAACTATAAAGCTGTAGAAGTCATTTTGGGGACAACTGGGGAAGTTTGAGGATGATATTTTGGAATTATTGTTGTATCCTTAAGTATGATAGTGGTACTGTGGTTACATAGGAGATGCATGCTGAAGTGTTATGATGTCTGCTATTTTCAAGTGGCTCTGCAAAACAAAAAAGTGTGTGTGTTTGTGCATGTCTGTGTGTGCATGTGTGTATATGTGTATAGTGTGTGGCAAAGCAAATGTGGCCAAATGTTAACATTTGCTGGGTGTAAGTGAAGAGCAAATGGATGTTTGTTATTCTTTCAACTTTTCTACAATGTTTGGAATTTTGCAAAAGAAAAGTTGGGGGAAAATTTTAAGCTGCCCAATAGTGCATTGATTGATGTAGAATAATGAGCAGGCTGTCTGTGGAGATATTCCAGCAGGTGTTGGATGGATTGGGTCCTTATGTAAAAGTGGCCATCAGTCATTCTGAGGAGAGTTTCTCAGCTTCAGCACTGTTGACATTTTAGATAATTCTTTGCTGTGGTGGGCTGTCTTGTACATTATAGGATGTTTAGCAGCATCTCTGGCCTCTACTGACTAGGTACCAATAGCACACTGCCCCAGTTATGGCAACCAAAAATGTTTCCAGACATTGCCAAATGCTCCGTGAGGGACAAAATTGCTCCCAGTTGCAAACCACTGTTCTTAGCAGGGGGATGGACTTATTCTTTTGAAAATTCACTTTTATTTCAAATAGCTTATACTTTAGAGTCTCTTAAGTTTTCCTCTTCAGTTAAAGTAGTCATAATTATTTCAATTAATGAAGCTATTTGACAGCCAAATGAGAGAATTCGTTGTGTTTTTCATCTTGAGAATCTTCCAAATCTGACTGATTCTCAGAACTGTCTGGGGTGCTGTTAAAGATTTAAATTTCCACCTCCCACCCCAGAAAGACTGATTCAAATATCTCTGAGATATTCCCTTAGAATCTGCATTTTTAAAAGTTCCCCAGATGGTTCTGATGATTAGTCAGATTTGGGTTCCTTTGTTTTAAAGGGTCATTCATTTATTTATTCAACAAACATAGATGAGATCTGAGAAGTAGTAAAGGAGGAATCAGGTTATATAGGGCCTTGTAGGCCACTGTAGAGACTGTGGCTTCTAGTTTGAGTGAGATGAGAATCTACTAGACATTTTTGTTTTAAAATAAACTCTTTATATTGGAATAATTTTAGATTTTCAGAAAAATTGCAAAGGTAGTACAGAGAGTTTTGAAACTCACCTTCCTCTTATGTTAACATAAGCATGATACATTTGTTGAAACTAAGGAATTTACATGGGTAAAATACTATTTACTCAAACTATAAACTTTATTCAAATTTCACCGGGTTTTTTTCACTTATGTCCTTTTTCTGTTCCAGAATTTAATCCAAGATCCCACATTGCATTTAGTCATCATATCTCCTTAATCTCTTCTAATCTGTGACAGTTCCTTAGTCTTTCCTTGTTTTTCATAACCTTGAAATATTCGAGCAGTATTGGTAAGTTATTTTGTAGAATGTCCCTCAGTTTGCGTTTGCCTGGTGTTTTCTCTGGTTAGACTGGGGTTATGGGTTTTGGAGAAGAGGTGAAGTGCCCTTCTCATCACGTCACATCACATCACATCATAGGGCACATGATAGCAACATGACTTAATGCTGGTGATGTTGACCTTAGTGACTTGGTTCAGGTGGTATCTGCCAGGTTTCTTGAACACTGTAAATTTCCTTTTTTCCCCTTTCTATACTCTTTGGAAGTTCTTTCTATGATCTTTGGAAGTTGAGTCACTAAGACCAGTCTACACTCAAGGAGAGGGAATTAAGCTCCACCTCCTAGAGAGGGGAGTATCTACATACATTATTTGGAATTCTGTAAGAAAGATTTGTCCCTTCTCTCCCATTTATTTATTCAGTCATTTATGTCTATCAGTAGGGACTCATAGATATGTATTTTATTCTTTGGGTTATAGTCCAATACTATCAAATTGTTCCAGTTTAGCCTTTGGGAGCTCTTTTAGGTTAGTTCCTCTGTCTCTTTGACATGCATTTTATTTCTTTTTCTTGCATTATTATGTTAGCTAGGACTTCCACTATTATGCTATGTAGAATAGTGAGAAGAGGACATCCTTGCCCTGTTTCTGATCTCAGGGTGAAAGTGTTCAGTCTCACCATTAAGAATGATGGTAGTTGTAGATTTTTCACACATACCTTTTATTAGACTGAGGGAGTTTCATTCTATTCATGGTTTGTTGAGGGCTTTTTTTGTTTTTGGGGGTTTTCTTGGCTGTGTCAGTTCTTAGTTGCAGCACGTGGGATCTTTTCGTTGCGGTGCACAGGCTCTTCATTGCAGCACATGGGCTTCTCTCTAGTTGTGGTGTGTGGGCTCCAGAGCATGCAGGCTCAGTAGTTGCGGCATGCAGGCTCTCTAGTTTTGGCACGCAGGCTCAGTAGTTGTGGCACTCAGGCTCAGTTGCCCTGCAGCATGTGGGATCTTAGTTCCCCGACCAGGGGTTGAACCCACATCACTTGCATTGAAAGGTGGATTCTTAACTACTGGACCACCAGGGAAGTCCCTGTTGATTTTTAATCACACATGATGTTGAATTTTGTTGAATGCTTTTTCTGTATTTATTGAGATGGTCGTGTTTTTTTATTATTGAGTCATTTAATCTGGTAAGTGACTTTTGTTAATTTTGAATGTTGAACCAACCTTGCATTCCTGAGATGCACCCCGTTGATCATGATGTTTTATCCCTTTAATATATTGCTGGATTCAATTTGCTAATATTTTATTGTAGATTTTTACATCTTTGTCCATGAAGCATATTGGTTTGTGGTTTTCTTTTCTTGTAGTATCTTTCTCTGGCTTTGATATTAGTGTAATGCTGGCCTCATAAAATGAGTTGAGAAGTATCCTTCTTCTTCTGTGATCTTGGAGAGATTATAGAGAATTAGTATCATTTCTTCCTTAAATGTCTGGTAGAACTTGCCAGTGAAACCCATCTGGGCCTGAAGACTTGGGGGAAAGATTTTTAGCCATACATTTTATTTTATTTATTACATAGAGAGCTCTTTAAGATATATTTGTCTTCTTGGGTAAATTTTGATAGTTTTTGTCTTTCAGGGAATTGTTTCATTTCATCTGAGTTATCAAATTTATAGGTGTAGAGTTTATAGTATTTCCTTATTATTAATGTATGTAGGATCAGTAGTGATGTCCTTCTTATACTCCTGTTGGTGATTTGAGGCCCCTCCCTCTCCCATTAGCCTCGATAGAGGTTTATCACTTTATTGATAATTTCAAAGAAGCAGCTTTTTGTTTTATTGATTTTCTCTATTGTTTTTCTCTTTTCAGTTTCATTGGTTTCTGCTCTAATATTTATTTCCTTCCTTTCATTTGCTTTGGGTTTAATTTGCTCTTCTTTCTCTAGTTTCTTAAGGTTTAAGTTTGGGTTACTGATTTCTTCTTTTCTAATAGAGTGATACTCGTTATTCACAGTAGGTCTGTTTTATAAAGTTGCTGTGAACACTGAATCAGTGAGTACTGAATTGCTACTCCTAGGAGAAATGCAGGGCTAGGTTCCTGCAAGTCTCTGGTCACAACATTTCTTTCAACCAATCAGTATAACCTTGTTGTATGTGTGCTTTTGTTTAAAGACACCTCATTTAGATATGTTTTTGATTCATTAACATTGAACGCACAGCCAGCAGCACTGTAACTTGTGCCTGAATGAAGCTTATCTAACAGACATTTTCTTTGTAAGGCACATCACAGGTTTCCTAAGCTTGGGAACATTAGACTGTACTTGAGCACTACATTTGAAGGCCATTTTAAACGCTGATATTACCAACAAAAAGTATAAAAATGTGGCACTAGATGGACTGTGAAAAGGCCACTTGTTTACAGAATGAATGCTGAAACAAGAAAGCAGAGCATCACTTTGTTCAAATTTACCTGGAAACATGCATGTCAGGCAGCTCATATTTTTTGCCACTTTGTGTGTGTCCATGAATGACCATGAAAAGACAAGTATTGATTTTCAGTAAAATATTTTACCTATTTGGTAAAATAAATTTTACCAAGTAAGCAATTAGCAAATAAGGAATCCACAAATAATGAGGATTGGCTGTATATGTATTTTGTGTTAGAAATTTTCCTTTAAGTGCTGCTTTAGCTGCATTCTGCCAATTTTGATATGATGTATTTTCATTTAATTCAGGGTTTGGCAAAGTATGGCCTACTGTACGTTTTTTAAATGAAGTTTTATCAGAGCATAGCCACACTCATTCTTTTATTTATTATGTTTTGCTGCTATTGCACTGTAACAGCAGAGATGATTAGTTGTGACAGACATTGTATGGCTCACTAAGCCTAAAATATTTCCCATCTGGCCCTTTACAGAAAAAGTGTGCTGACCCCTGATGTAGTAGTTTCCCTTGAGACTTTTCACTTGATCCATGGATAATTTAGAAGTATAATGTTTAATTTCCAAACATTTGGGAGATTGTCCAGATGTGTTTCTATTACTGATTTCTAGATTAATGCTGTTATGGTCTGAAAACACACATTGTATGATTTCTATTTTCTTTAATAAGTTAAGGCTTGTTTTCTGGAACAGAATATAGTCTATCTTGGTGAATAATCTATGTGCAGGTGAGAAGAATATATAATCTGCTTTTCTTTGCTGAAATGTTCTATAAATGTCCACTAAGTCAGTTTGGTTGATAGCGTTATTCAGGTCATCTATATCCTTACTGATTTTCTGCCTACTTGCTCTATGAATTAGAGGAGTGTCAAAGTCTTCAACTGTAATTGTAGATTCGTCTATTTCTTTTTTCAGACTCTATCAGATTTTGCCTTGTGAATTTTGAAACTCTGTCGTTAGGTGCATACACATCTAGGATTATGTCTTCTTGAAGAATCCTTTATTATTATGTAATGTCCCTCTTTGTCTCTGATAATCTTCCTTGTTCTCAAATCTGCTTTGTCTGAAATACAGCTACTCCACCTTTTGTTTGGTTGTTAGTGTTTCATCATAAAACTTTATCCCTTTTCTTTGAACTTATCAAAGTCTGTGTATCTAAAGTGAATTTTTTGTAGACAGCATGTAGTTGGTTCTTGCTTTTCAATCCAATATGACAGTCTCTGTTTTTTTTTTTTTTTTTTGGCTGCCTTGGGTCTTCGTTGCTGCCCCCGAGCTTTCTCTAGTTGCAGTGAGCAAGCGTTACTCTTCGTTGCGGTACACGGGCTTCTCATTGCAGTGGCTTCTCTTGTTGCTGAGCATGGGCTCTAGGCATGCGGGCTTCAGTATTTGTGGCTCGCAGGCTCAGTAGTTGTGGCTTGTGGGCTCTAGAGCGCAGGCTCAGTAGTTGTGGCGCATGGGCTTAGTTGCTCCGCAGCACGTGGGATCTTCCCGGACCAGGGCTTGAACCTGTACCCCCTGCATTGGTAGGCAGATTCTTAACCACTGCACCACCAGGGAAGTCTGTGTTTAACTGGTGTGTTTGCACCATTCATATTGAAAGGGATTGATATCGTTGGATCAATATCTACCATCTTGCTAGCTGCTTTCTGTTCCATTTGTTCTTTGTTTTTTGTTACCTCTTTTTCTGTTTAATTGGGTATTTTTTAATGATTCCATTTTACCTCCCCTAGTGACTTAGTATTTATACCTCTTTTCCTAAATCTTATTTAATGGTCACCTTTGGTTTTACAGTATACATATTTAAATAATTTGAGTCCACCTTATAATAATATTATACCACATCACCTGTAGTATATAAGGACCTAATAACATCATATTCTCAAATCTTCCTTCCCATCCTTGTGTCACTATTATATATTTTACTATTACATATGCTATAAACACCTAATGCATTGTTCACATTATTACTTTAAACTGTCAGTTATTTTTAGAAAAATTAAAAATAAGAAAAATATAGACATATTACTGGAGGTTTTAGAGCATATGAATGCCATGGTCCCTTTAAAATGTAGCTTTTATCATTCTGGTTACTCTAAGGGAGAAACAGAGAGACCAGCTGGGAGGCTGTTGCTGTAACCTAATTGAGACGTGACAGTGACTTGTTCCAAGGTCATGTTAAATAACACAGAAGAGTTCATTAGATAGGATATCCAGAAATCTTTTTTGTTTACTTCGAAGTCTCACAATTTTTTCATGATAGTTCAAATATTTAGATTTAAAGCTACTGCAAGCTATTTGATAAGACAGTCACATTAAAACAGTAAAAACATGACCAGTGATCTTGTTGACCTCATAATTCAGTTTGAAATAGTCACTTGAAGTAAGCACTTTGAAGTAACTGTAGTCCTCATCATTAGATAGAGAGACAAATAGAACTGCTTAAAAAGCGCATTGTTGGTGGTGTAGTTTTTTTAAAATTTAGGGTCCACGCATGTTAATCAAAACTGATGCACTTGTCCACCTTTTTTGTTGATGTTTCTTTGTTGGCAAATTAAGTCACTTATTGGAAGCTCTTCATATCCTATTCAAAGGATAGCAACCAAGTTACATACTTGGGTAATTCTACCAAAATTGTATTTCTGAATTCTAGATTATATTGTCTTTGTAGAATACAGGAACTTTCAGTAATAAATATCTGACTTTAAAAGATATATCTACTGTATTTCTTTTAGTGATCCTGAATAAAAGCATATTCCATTCTACCTTAATTCAAACTTTCTACTCTCTGCAAAACTGGAAACCCTACATTATCAAATTTTTCTTTTTAGTTCAATATTTATTCGGTTTGAAATGCTTTCTAAACTCTTTTTTGCAAATTTCCAAATGTACTGTTTCTACTCAGAAGTAGCTTCCAATGACCCCATGTGTACCCATCCCCCAGTTTTCTCAACCTTTTGCCATACTTTAAAAAATAATCTATATATTCTCCTTTTTGCTAAACTATTTTAATCAAATTTTGATATGTCTTGTCATTTCATCCCTAAATATTTCAGTATGTGTCTTAAACAAAGTGAAATTAAAAATGAATGCTTTCTAGTAACAGTTTTATTAAGGTATATTTTATATACCATAAGATTATACCATAACAATTTGACAGCTACATAAATATTTTCTTAAGTGGGGTGTATTATCATGTCTAACATGATTAACAATGTCTTAATATCATCAACTAACTAGTTCATGTTCAAATTTCCCTAATTGTCTAAAAACATTCTTTATGTATTTTTACAGTTAATTTGATCCAGATCTAAAACTGGCCCACTCACTCACTGTATGTGGTTGTTTTGTATCTTATATCGCTCTTAACCAGAAACAGGTGTTCCCCCTCCCCTGTTTGTTTCGTGCCTTCCTCTTGTAAAAGAAATGTGGTCAGTTGTCCTGTAGTATGCATGAGTCTGTTTAATTTGTTCCTCTATAGTTCTTGTAGATTAGAAGTTAAATCAAAGCCTTGTTTACACTCAGGTTTAGTCTTTTGGGGGGAATATTTCACAGGTGGTACTATTTCCTATAATGAGAAGGCACATAATATTTGATTGTTGTTCTTCTAGTGATGACAATATTGTTAGGCTCAGGTGGTGACAGTCTTTTTATTGTAGAGTTTCCTGTCAGTCTTCCCTATGGGATGCTAAAGCCATTGATGATTGTTGCCTGATCCAGTTATTTTATTAGGAGTTTCAAAATGATCATTTTCAAATTGTGTCATTACCTCTGCATTTATTAATAGATGTTAACAGAACTTCTCGTACACTGAGCTGTTTGGCTAACTTGAAATATGCTTCATATCAGAAAAGCAGAGTAAATAAAGGAGAAATAATTAAGCATCGATTTTCAGAGTAAAAAGTCAGTGCCCTAGCAACCTATAGTGGTGTCCAGTGAATTTTGTTTGTGTCTCTTCTGAATATCATTATGAGCTCATGACTTTATATATTCAGTATGTTTCGATAACTTGCAGGCATTATTCCTTCTGATCTCACCATGTCTCATCTTTGGTCATTAGGAGCCTCTTCAAGCTGGCTCCTGTATCCTTTTGATAAAACCCTATTGGCCTTTGATAGCCTCATTGCTTTTTGGCTCAACATGATATTCGAGGTTGATCTTACACATTTCTTGCCCCAGACATAGAATCATCCATTTTTCTGAGAAAATATTCCCCAGTTACCTTCTTTTCTTTACTCAGTACCCATCTTGATCTATATACTGTGATACTGCAAAACTCATACTTTAACTCGTTCTCTGTATCTAATTGTACAGTCGACTGTATATATCCTGCCTTTTCTATATTTGTTGTCTGTATTAAATCACAAGCCTTTTCTCTCCTTCTTGTGCCTTGCTCTGTGGCACATGACTACATTCACCTTAGTATTTCATTCCTTAATACTTCATTTTTCTCTCTTGTTCCATATTGTTTAATAGATTTATGTCTTTTTTGAATTTAATTTAATTTATTTTTTTTATACAGCAGGTTCTTATTAGTCATCAGTTTTATACAGATCAGTGTATACATGTCAATCCCAATCGCCCAATTCATCACACCACCACCACCACCACCCTGCCACTTTCCCCCCTTGGTGTCCATACATTTCTTCTCCACATCTGTGTCTCAATTTCTGCCCTGCAAACTGGTTCATCTGTACCATTTTTCTAGGTTCCATATATATGCGTTAATATACGATATTTGTTTTTCTCTTTCTGACTTACTTCACTCTGTATGACAGTCTCTAGATCCATCCACATCTCAACGAATGACTCAATTTCATTCCTTTTTATGGCTGAGTAATATTCCATTGTATATATGTACCACATCTTCTTTATCCATTCGTCTCTCGATAGGCATTTAGGTTGCTTCCATGACCTGCCTATTGTAAATAGTGCTGCAATGAATATTGGGGTGCATGTGTCTTTTTGAATTATGGTTTTCTCTGGGTATATGCCCAGTAGTGGGATTGCTGGATCATATGGTAATTCTATTTTTAGTTTTATAAGGAACCTCCATACTGTTCTCCATAGTGGCTGTATCAACTTACATTCCCACCAACAGTGCAAGAGGGTTCCCTTTTCTCCACACCCTCTCCAGCATTTGTTGTTTGTAGATTTTCTGATGATGCCCATTCTAACTGGTGTGAGGTGATACCTCATTGTAGTTTTGCTTTGCATTTCTCTAATAATTAGTGATGTTGAGCAGCTTTTCATGTGCTTCTCGGCCATCTGTATGTCTTCTTTGGAGAAATGTCTATTTAGGTCTTCTGCCCATTTTTGGATTGGGTTGTTTGTTTTTTTGATATTGAGCTGCATGAGCTGTTTATATATTTTGGAGATTAATCCTTTGTCCGTTGATTCATTTGCAAATATTTTCTCCCATTCTGAGGGTTGTCTTTTCGTCTTGTTTATGGTTTCCTTTGCTGTGCAAAAGCTTTGAAGTTTCATTAGGTCCCATTTGTTTATTTGTGTTTTTATTTCCATTACTCTAGGAGATGGATCAAAAAAGATCTTGCTGTGATTTATGTCAAAGAGTGTCCTTCCTATGTTTTCCTCTAAGAGTTTTATAGTGTCCAGTCTTACATTTAGGTCCCTAATCCATTTTGAGTTTATTTTTGCATATGGTGTTAGAGAGTGTTCTAATTTCATTCTTTTACATGTAGCTGTCCAGTTTTCCCAGCACCACTTACTGAAGAGACTGTCTTTTCTCCATCGTATTTCCTTGCCTCCTTTGTCATAGATTAGTTGACCATAGGTGCGTGGGTTTACCTCTGGGCCTTCGATCTTGTTCCATTGATCTATGTTTCTGTTTTTGTGCCAGTACCATATTGTGTTGATTACTGTAGCTTTGTAGTATAGTCTGAAGTCAGGGAGTGTGATTCCTCCAGCTCCGTTTTTTTCCCTCAAGACTGCTTTGGCTATTCGGGTTCTTTTGTGTCTCCATACAAATTTTAAGACTTTTTGTTCTAGTTCTGAAAAAAATGCCATTGGTAATTTGATACGGATTGCCTTGAATCTGTAGATTGCTTTGGGTAGTATAGTCATTTTCACAATATTGATTCTTCCAATCCAAGAACATGGTATATCTCTCCATCTGTTGGTATCATCTTTAATTTCTTTCATCAGTGTCTTATAGTTTTCTGCATACAGGTCTTTTGTCTCCCTAGGTAGGTTTATTCCTGGGTATTTTATTCTTTTTGTTGCAATGGTAAATGGGAGTGTTTCCTTAATTTCTCTTTCAGATTTTTCATCATTAGTATATACGAATGCAAGAGATTTCTGTGCATTAATTTTGTATCCTGCTACTTTACCAAATTCATTGATTAGCTCTAGTAGTTTTCTGGTGGCATCTTTAGGATTCTCTATGTATAGTATCATGTCATCTGCAAACAGTGACAGTTTTACTTCTTCTTTTCCAATTTGTATTCCTTTTATTTCTTTTTCTTCTCTGATGGCTGTGGCTAAAACTTCCAAAACTATGTGGAATAATAGTGCTGAGAGTGGACATCCTTGTCTTGTTCCTGCTCTTAGAGGAAATGCTTTCATTTTTTCACCATTGACAGTGATGTTTGCTGTGGGTTTGTTATATATGGCCTTTATTATGTTGAGGTAGGTTCCCTCTATGCCCAGTTTCTGGAGAGTTTTTATCATAAATGGGTGTTGAATTTTGTCAGAAGCTTTTTCTGCATCTATTGAGATGATCATATGGTTTTTATTCTTCAATTTGTTAATATGGTGTATCACATTCATTGATTTGCGTATATTGCGTATATTGAAGAATCCTTGCATCCCTGGGATAAATCCCACTTGATCATGGTGTATGATCCTTTTAATGTGTTGTTGGATTCTGTTTGCTAGTATTTTGTTGAGAATTTTTGCATGTATATTCATCAGTGATATTGGTCTGTAATTTTCTTCTTTTGTAGTATCTTTGTCTGGTTTTAGTATCAGGGTGATGGTGGCCTCATAGAATGAGTTTAGGAATGTTCCTTCCTCCTCAGTTTTTTGGAAGAGTTTGAGAAGGATGGGTGTTAGCTCTTCTCTAAATGTTTGATAGAATTCACCTGCGAAGCCGTCTGGTCCTGGAATTTTGTTGGTTGGAATATTTTTAATTCCAGTTTCAATTTCATTACTTGTGATTGGTCTGTTCATATTTTCTATTTCTTCCTGGTTCAGGCTTGGAAGGTTATACCTTTCTAAGAATGTGTCCATTTCTTCCAGGTTCTCCATTTTATTGGCATAGAGTTGCTTGTAGTATTCTCTTAGGATGCTTTGTATTTCTGCGGTGTCCATTGTAACTTCCTAATTTTCATTTGTAATTTTATTGATTTGAGTCCTCTCCCTCTTTTTCACATGAGTCTGGCTAATGGTTTATCAATTTTGTTTATCTTCTCAAAGAACCAGCTTTTAGTTTTATTGATCTTTGCTATTATTTTCTTTGTTTCTATTTCATTTATTTCTGCTCTGATCTTTATGATTTCTTTCCTTCTACTAATTTTGGGTTTTGTTTGTTCTTCTTTCTCTAGTTCCTTTAGGTGTAAGGTTGTATTGTTTATTTGAGATTTTTCTTGTTTCTTGAGGTAGGCTTGTATTGCTATAAGCTTCCCTCTTAGAACTGCTTTTGCTGCACCCCATAGGTTTTGTATCGTCGTGTTTTCATTGTCATTTGTCTCTAGGTATTTTTTGATTTCCTCTTTTGTTTCTTCAGTGATCTCTTGGTTATTTAGTAATGTATTGTTTAGCCTCCATGTGTTTGTGTTTTTTACTTTTTTTCCCTGTAATTCATTTCTAATCTCATAGCATTGTGGTCAGAAAAGATGCTTGATATGATTTCACTTTTCTTAAATTTACTGAGGCTTGATTTGTGACGCAAGATGTGTTCTATCCTGGAGAATGTTCCATGCACACCTGAGAAGAAAGTGTGATCTGCTGTTTTTGGATGGAATGTCCTATAAATATCAATTAAATCTATCTGGTCTATTGTGTCATTTAAAGCTTGTGTTTCCTTATTAATTTTCTGTTTGGATGATCTGTCCATTGGTGTAAGTGAGGTGTTAGAGTCCCCCACTATTATTGTGTTCCTGTTGATTTCCTCTTTTACAGCTGTTAGCAGTTGCCTTAGGTATTGAGGTGCTCCCATGTTGGGTGCATATATATTTATAATTGTTATATCTTCTCCTTGGATTAATCCCTCGATCATTATGTAGTGTCCTTCCTTGTCTCTTGTAACATTCTTTATTTTAAAGTCTATTTTATCTGATATGAGTATTGCTACTCCAGCTTTCTTTTGATTTCCATTTGCATGGAATATCTTTTTCCATCCCCTCACTTTCAGTCTGTATGTGTCCCTAGGTCTGAAGTATATCTCTTGTAGACAGCATATATATGGGTCTTCTTTTTGTATCCATTCAGCAAGCCTGTGTCTTTGGTTGGAGCATTTAATCCATTCACGTTTAAGGTAATTATCGATATGTATGTTCCTATGACCATTTTCTTAATTGTTTTGGGTTTGTTTTTGTAGGTCCTTTTCTTCTCCTGTGTTTCCCACTTACAGAAGTTCCTTTAGCTTTTGTTGTAGAGCTGGTTTGGTATTGCCGAATTCTCTTAGCTTTTGCTTGTTTGTAAAGCTTTTGATTTCTCCATCGAATCTGAATGAGATCCTTGCTAGGTAGAGTAATCTTGGTTGTAGGTTTTTCCCTTTCATCACTTTAAGTATGTCATGCCACTCCCTTCTGTCTTGTAGAGTTTCTGCTGAGAAATCAGCTGTTAACCTTATGGGAGTTCCCTTATATGTTATTTGTCGTTTTTCCCTTGCTGCTTTCAATAGTTTTTCTTTTTCTTTAATTTTTGCCAATTTGATTACTATGTGTCTCGGTGTGTTTCTCCTTGGGTTTATCCTGCCTGGGACTCTCTGCGCTTCCTGGACTTGCGTGGCTTTTTCCTTTCCCATGTTAGGGAAGTTTTCAACTATAGTCTCTTCAAAGATTTTCTCAGGTCCTTTCTCTCTCTCTTCTCCTTCTGGGACCCCTATAATGCGAATGTTGTTGCTTTTAATGTTGTTCCAGAGGTCTCTTAGGCTGTTTTCATTTCTTTTCATTCTTTTTTCTTTATTATGTTCTGCAGCAGTGAATTCCACCATTCTGTCTTCCAGGTCACTTATCCATTCTTCTGCCTCAGTTATTCTGCTATTGATTCCTTCTAGTGTAGTTTTATTTTCAGTTATTGTATTGTTCATCTCGGTTTGTTTGTTCTTTAATTCTTCTAGGTCTTTGTTAAACATTTCTTGCATCTTCTCAATCTTTGCCTCCATTCTTTTTCCGAGGTCCTGTATCATCTTCATTATCATTATTCTGAATTCTTTTTCTGGAAGATTGCCTATCTCCACTTCATTTAGTTGTTTTTCTGGGGTTTTATCTTGTTCCTTCATCTAGTACATAGCCGTCTGCATTTTCATCTTGTCTATCTTTCTGTGAATGTGACTTCTGTTCCACAGGCTGCAGGATTCTAGATTTATGTCTTTTTTTAAGAAATTTGTAATTTCCTGGAGGTCAGGACTTCTCCATTACTGAAGGAGATAAAAAGCAAATCTATTAGGAATATAGTGATAGTGGAAAAAATTTTAATTGAATTGAAAGGCTTGTTTTGTTTGGCTCACTTACAGCCATGTTTGCCAACAGTTTTACACCAGTAGTTCCAATGCTACATTTAAATCCAAGGCAAACTGAATCACGAATCTTTGTACCAGAATTTAAAGTACAGGTGGTTTAAAAGTAATCAAATTAAGTATGGGAAAGGAGGCACAAATATTCTGTTCAGAGAATTATTGGTCGTTGTTTCTAGAATGTAGTATTATGGCACATTCAAGAAAAATACTTTCAGATGGTCATTACTTTTGGTGCCTGGCCTCAATTCCTACTTGGCTTAGCTTCATTATTGGTGTCCCAGAACTTGGCTGGTAAGTAGGAGAGTTGGAAGCAAGACTGGCTGCCTAGCAAAATGATTTGAATAGCTTCTGATCTTATTTGTCATTTTATCAACTATTTTTTTGTACTTTCTATGGTTTTCGTAGAAGTATGAATACCAGAAAAGCCAGACTATTTACAACACTTAAAAATGTGACAGTAGTCCTATAATGGCACTGAAGCTACTTGTCATGTGATGAGACTCTATGTTAATTTGTTTTATGATTAGAGTAGGAAGTAGCTGAAGTGACGTGTCCCATCTGTCTATTCCCTTCTTTCTTTTCTCTTACCCCCAAAGAAGATGCTAAAGATTCTTCAGGGAAGAATAAAAAGATTAATTTGAGAATAGATTTATATTCATGTTAAGACAACACTTCTTGGGTTTGCTTATAGGTCCTGTTATTGCCTTGGAGTTCAATGGAGATGGCGCTGTAGAAGGATGTCAACTTATTGTCAATGAGATATTCAGTGGGACCAAGGTACAAGATTTTATTGACTGTATTTCATTCAAACCTTTCCTTTCCTTTCTTTTTCCTTACAATTAAATAGTATTTTCAGCACATCATGATTTTTAGAATTTATGGTAAATAATTGGGAAGTAAGCTTTGGTTTTTCCTTGCCAAACTAAAATTTTAATAGCTTAAAAATTTACAAAGTAAGTATCTACTTATTAAAAACCTTCAATAATACATGTTTCTAAAGTAAAATGTCTCACCAAATGTCTCTTCAAGTTCTTCCTTTTTTAAAAGTAGTGATATGTTGAAAATGTTATATCTCTAAGATTGTATACTTTAGATGGACAATCCTATTGCCCAGTGTTCATTTTCATTTGCTTCAGTAGTACTTGATCAAAACTTGAACTTGAGCTATATCTAGAAATCACTACATGTAGGTATTTTCTAGATATGGTTGATGAGGTTGCTGTATCTGAAAATTTCAAACTTAAACAACTTAATATAGCTTAAAAACCAAACATTATAAGAGGACTAAATGAGTATATATAACTGGGTTTTTTTGATAAATATCTGAGAGGAAATTTTTGAAGTCTGTTTGGCTTATGGTCCCTTGAATTTGCATAATTCAGAGTACTTTGTCTTTTGTCTCATTTTATCATCACAACAGTACTAAGGGAGAGGGCAAATCAGATTGAATAGAAAAGGAAACAGAGAGAAAATGGTTATATGATTTGGAGTTTTTAGATCTGAATGAGTTAAAGATTATCTAATCCAACTTTCTGATTTTACATATGTGGAAACTGAGCCCAGAGAGGTTTATTAAATTGTTAGCATCATACAACTAGTTTATGATAAAGCTAAATAGAACCCAGGTCTCCTCTAATTTCTGGCTGACATTTATAAAAGCTGTTTTTGAAGGGTTCTATTGAGTACTGCTTTGTTGATGTTTGGAAAATAGTTAATTTAAAATTAGTAATATATCTTTAGCAGCTTTGAAAAAGATAATCTCAAGTTTTCCTTCTCAGCCTATTGAGATTCTTATTTAGAAAATAGAAGAAATTAAGAGTTCTTTAAATAAACCTCTTTATTTGTAGCTTTCATAATATTGACTGTTACATATTTTAAAAACTGAAATTCCAAGTGTAATAAAATACAACTTAAGTATTATGAAAGCAAAGATCTTAATTATATCTTAAGTGCTTTTAAAAAAGCTCAATTACATCATAGCTTTTGAAACTATATTGCATGAATTCTACAGAAAATCCACAAATATTATAAATGATGTACTTGAATTTCTTTTACATAGCAAGCCTGTGACTGTTCTGTGAAGAACGTGGGCTTTGGAATTTGGGGATTACTAGCATGTATTTTTTGTCTCTTTTATGTTTAACATAGATGTTTGTATCAGAAAGCAAGGATGCGGCATCTGGAGATGTAGACAGCTTCTACAACTTTGCTGATATACAAATGGGAATATGAAGTGCGATGTGGAACAGGACTTGATTTTAAGCCCTTTTCAATTTGTGTATTAGCAATGGTTTTTTTTACTGATGCTAAAATTGTTAAAGTCATTTTTAAAATAAATTTTTGAATACTGCATCATTTACTTGAGTTTCAAAAAGAGTTCATTTTAAATTAAGTAGTTTTAATCAGCTTAAAAAACATTTAACCCAGTTCAGTGAGCTTGTAGGTTTTGTTTCTCTGCATATGATAACTGTTATTAGAAAATAGAAGTGGCTAACAGTTCATGATTTTAGTCCTAATTAAATGTTCTTTCAAATCTCTAATTTACACTTTCCTCAGTACTCCATGATATTTGAGAATATATTCCATTGCTTATTTTCTTTTTTAATTTAGAAGGATTCGTTACTAGCAGATCAGTTAGAATGAACCTATGTGCATTTTTTTCATGTATATACATCCAGTTAAATATTTGCTTCCTAGTTGCATAATATGGCAAATGAAATTTTGTATACAGAGTTGACATAATACTTCGTAAATTAAGATTTTTAAATTAATAGGTATTTGATAACCAGTTTTGCAAGTAACTCTACTAACTGATGTTGGTATAGCTGTTTAAAGACTACTTTGTGAGTAGTATGATTATTTGAATAAATTCCACATTGTTTAGTGTTTGAATACAACTGCTAGATGACTCTTCTGCTTCCTGGTAAGAAAAGGTGTATGCAACACTGAAACTATAGAAGCCCAATCACCAGCAGTTCAAAAAGGTGATCACTGTTTTATCAGCTCTTATGAGCTATTAGAATTAAAACAAAGCCTTGCAACATTTAGGTAAGAAATACTTAAGCATAGTGATAAGCTATGCAGATTATTAAAAAGCTAGATAAATTTGATTTTAATTAGATATCCCACTTCTATCAATCAGTGTTCAAGTATGATAAAATTATTTTGGTTGCTTTAAAACATTATTTTCCAGATCAACCTGACCGTAATAATTTACCATGGGGCAGGGGAGAGCTACTTGTTTAAAAATCCACATTCTTGGACCAATCCTTAGGCAAATCGATTCAGTGCCCAGGGGAAACTCTGTTTTAAGGGGTTTGTTGTAACGTAAGGTAATCAGAAGATCTTGATAGGCTGATCTTGTGAGAAGGGACTGAACCTGCCATCTACACCACACAGAGCAGCTAATCAGAAGTTAGCTTTCATAGGTCTATTTTTAAAAGAAACCTTAAATTTAACTATGTTTTGATAAAACTAAAGCTGAAAATAATCACTTGTAAAAATTCCTCTTATGATTGTTACTAACAATGTATTTTCGTGTTTAAACTGAAAATATTTTTGTGGATATTTTCAGATTCATTTACAACTATTGCATTGAATTGTGTCGATGTTCAGAAATAATACATTAAAAGACTTTTCACTTTAAATTAATAAGTAATATTGACCACCTACCCTGTGCCTCACCTTGTATTAGCATTGTATCATTTCAGTCTTCTACAAGAGCATTCTATTCTACATAACCTATCCTTTAAATCAAAATGAATTCATAAGATACAAATAAAAATCGGTGATGGGTTTAATATAATTTTTATCATAATTTACAAATGAGCTTTGCCAAGTAGTAGTCAGAGGACATTAATTTTTCTCATAGGTAAGCTAAATTAAACATATTCTTACCATAATTACATTATTAAATCCCATTATTCACAGTTTAAAAAATCACAATACTTTGTTTTTCAAAAACATAATACAATGTTATACAACGCTGTAAATTGAGTTCTTTATTTTACCTATGGTATTTTAGCAAAAACTCAGGAATATTACATATAAGGGAGATGTTAATTTAAAATTTTCCACTAAATTTAGTATCTATTAACCAAAGCCTAAAATTTTATACTCTTCAGTTAGATAAGAGCTTTTACCCAAGTTTAATTTGTGTTTCAGGACAGTTCTTTTGCTTCTGAATGTTTGAAAAGATTTTTTAAAAATAAGTAGTGCTACGGTTGTTGTTTTTATCATTCTAAACCTTGATTGTAATTAGAGTATTCTACATTTCATTTCTGAATAGCTTTTGAATTCATGAAAAAAAGAATTAGCAATGAAAACTTAGTAATTTTATTAAGATATACATGTTTAGACATTATATTAGCTTATTTCTCTTGTGTTAATAGTACTGCTGTTTTTGCTTCTGTATATTTATATCTAGCTTTTGTATGTAATTTATCTAGTGTTTATAAAATGTGATTTGTAATAAATATTGTTAAAATGAAAATGAATTAACACTAATTTTTGAAGAGCACTTCTATAACATATATTTACTCATACGTGTACCAAAATATGATCATGACACAAATTTTTTAATGATAAAAGTAAAATAAATGGTCTAATCTGTCTTATGTTAATTATAAATGAACTGTATGCCATGTTGTGTGTACAAAGCACTCTGGAGAAATGCAAAGGACGTAGAAAACCTGTTTTAATCTAAGGAATTTCCAATATCATGCTCCCTTTGTTAAAAGATATGTTTTGCTATGATTGAATACTTACTAAGATTAGGCATCTTTTTCTTCCATATTTAAGAAAATAGTGAATTGTTTGTGATATACTTTCAGGTTTATACAAATGGACCTTATTTTTGAATTGCTACCAAATTTATCAGCCTTTGTACCCAATTTCTTCCTCTCCCAGCCCATAAATCAGAGAAACTGCAGATTGGTTAGTTTTAAAAATAACATTTATTATCATTATTTCTACGTATAAAGCTTCTACATGTATATTTAGAGCATTTGGGGGAAAAACAGAACTGTGCAAGATAGTAGCAAAAATTACTTCCTACTTATTGGATAATTCTTGCTGTGCTGAGTTTAAATTTTTTCTCATTTTTATTTTCATTTTATATTTGTCTGAGTTATGATTTTATCTTTTTTTAAAACATCTTTATTGGAGTATAATTGCTTTGCAATGGTGTGTTAGTTTCTGCTGTATAACAAAGTGAATCAGAAATACATATACATCTATCCCCATATCTCCTCCCTCTTGCGTCTCCCTCCCACCCTCCCTATCCCACCCCTCTAGGTGGTCACAAAGCACTGTGTTTTTCTCATTTAAAAGGGACATATTTAGGGACTTCCCTGGTAATCCAGTGGTTAAGAGTCCGTGCTCCCAATGCAGGGGCCACGGGTTGGATCCCTGGTCAGGGAACTAAGATCCTGCATGCCGTGTGGTGCAGCCAAATAAATAAATAAATAATAAAAGGGTCATATTTAACTCTGTTTTACATAGGAAGAGAAGATACTGTAATTAAGGTATGATTACTCCTTCAAAATCCATTCTAGAAAATATTTTATCCTTTAAAAGTGTAACACTAAAAAAAGCCACATTTCATTTGAATTTTAGTAATGAAGACTTTTTTTGTGAAAATGGAGTCATTCACTGTTGACTTGGTTTCCTTTTTTGGTCGAGTGTTTGAAGAGGGTGGCAATCGGTCCTACTCAGCTGGGGAGGCAGTAAACCTTTATACTACTTCATCTCTCTCCTTTGACATTTGTGACATTTTGGCTTTTAGTGGCAAACTCCAGCAAGATGTTCAGAAGCAGCATTTTTTTTCCTTTTCTAGTGTTTTGGTGCTTTCCTGGTCAGGGCAGGTTCTTACCTATAAATAGATGTTGAGGGAGCAGGCTCACAGGTAGCAGGGAGGCCCCAGCATCCTTCTCTCGGCTCTGATCCTCCCTCTGGGGTCTGCCTTCCCCATTTCAGTTTAATCTGTCCACTAGTAATTGGACTAATGAAAAGTAACTTGCAAGTGGCGACAAGTAATTAACTGATGTTTGTAAAGTGCCTTGAAATGGTGCTTTATGGATGTTAAGTATTACTGTGCTCAGCAAAGTAGTATGGTGATCTTTTAAAGTAGTTCAGTTGTGAAGCCATACACCCACCTACAAATAGGCAACTGAATAAGAGAAAACACATATAAGAGGCTGTTAAGACTTAAGTGCTGTTCTCTTATTGATTGATGTACTTTCATTTGTCAATTGTAGGTCAGTTTGTTAGGCTCATTAATAGAACCTTTTATATTATTTCACCCTAACTTCTAAACTGAGCATATATTAAGTGATTTTAAAATTTATCCCAGGACTTCCCTGGCTGTCCAGTGGTTAAGACTCCTTGCTTCCACTGCAGGGGGCACGGGTTTGATCCCTGGTCGAGGAACTAAGATCCTGCATGCCGTGTGGTGTGGCCAAAAAAAAAAAAATTATCTCATTAGAGTAATCTAGTTTTAGGACTGTGAAGTGTATGGACATTTTCAATCCCTCATTTTACAGATGATAAATTTGAGAGTCAGAAAATTTAGATGGCCTGTCCGACTCAAACCATAATCACTGAACTACGGTGTAGACCTCTTGACTTTTTCCCTGCGATCACCCAGAGAACAAGGCTCAGCTCATCAGGCTCCTTCTTTACGAAGCCTTTTCTAACTCTCACAAAGGTGCGGCCCCTCTTTGGTGCTTACACAGTCCTCTGTATAGATTTCCTGTAACACTTTATTCTATTTCTTTAGCCATTCCTCCCTTGCTACTCAAAGTGTGGCCTGTAGACCGTCAGCATCAGCATCACCTAGAGTTTGTTAGAGTATCAGGCCCCATTCCAGATCTGTTGAATAAGCCTGTCAACTGAAGAAAAATGTACAGCCTAAAAGTTACAAGTCATATTTTATTCAGACTCTAATCCAAAAAGATATATGCACCCCTATGTTCATAGCAGCACTATTCGCAATAGCCAAGACGTGGAAACAACCTAAATGTCCATCGACAGATGGATAAAGAAAATGTGGTACATATATACAATGGAATACTACTCAGCTATAAAAAAAGAATGAAATAATGCCAGTTGCAGCAACATGGTGGACCTGGAGGGCATTATGCAAAGTGAAATAAGTCAGACAGAGAAAGACAAATACCATATGATATCACTTATATGTGGAATCCAAAATGTGACACAAATGAACCTCTCTGTGAAACAGAACAGACTCATGGACACAGAGAACAGACTTGTGGTTGTCAAGGGGAGGGAGTTGGGGGAGGGATGGAGTGGGAGGTTGGTGTTAGCAGATGTAAGCTTTTATATATAGAATGGATCAACAACAAGGTCCTACTGTATAGCACAGAGACCTATATTCGGTATCCTATGAAAAACCATAATGGAAAAGAATATTAAAAAAAAAGAATATATATATATATGTTTTATTCAGGGACCTTACTGAGAACTATAGCCTGGGAGACAGCCTCTCAGATAGCTCTGAGGAACTGCCCCAAAGAGGTAAGGGAGGAGCCAGGATATATAGGAGCTTGGAAAACAAACATGTAGTCGAACATCAAAAGATTACCGCTAATCACAAAAAGCAGACATCCTAAGTTAATGGTTTTAGTCCTTTTCTATGTATGGGAAGATCCAAGAGTCTGGGCTCATAGAAATCATTCCTTAGATATGCATCTCAACTATCTAGGGCCTGTATCCTGTTTTTCTACATCCTGAATTCCCCCAGGGGGCACCATGGGGCAGGGGGCAGCTGCAGTGGTTGCTGGCTTGATGGTGGACAGCATTGTTTACTGAAATGGCAGGCAACATTTTCTGTCTGCAAGCTTCTACCTTTTAACAAGGTGTTCAGGGGATTCAATATATACATTAAAGTTGGAGAAGCTCTGTCCTAGACTGTTAGTTCCTCAAGCACTAAAATCAAGGCTCAGAAACCTTTATATTCATAGAGAGTAGCTTAGGGTCCAGTAATGTGATCTATATTTAATAAATATTTTTGACTGAATGACATAATCCAGTGCCTCATTCTACTCTATCAGATTTTAGTCTTTTCTGTAATTCCTCTCTTCATGTACTCTCCTTGATTGGCTTTGGAATAAAAACATTCTACAATATTTACTCTCCCCGCCCCCCGTTTTGTGTTGAAATAGTAAACAGGGTCTCTGCCCACTGAGGCTCCTGGAGAGCTTTAAGAACATCAGTGGTATGCATTGGAAACAGAGAAGAGCACAGCATTTTCTGACTTAAATTTTCTTCTGATGTGTTTTTTTATTCAATGAGGAAATGTGTTGCATAAGCCAGAGTGGTGCTTTGTTGATGCTGGGGCTGAGTTAAAGTAAAACAGCAGCCAGCTACTTGCTTTGGGCTTGTGGGGAAAGTTAGTCATTTCGTCCCTCTCAGATGTTATCCTCCCTCTTTATCTCTTGACATCTTTCCACTTGGAGAGTTTAGGGATGAGCTTGGCCATCATCATCAGTAGAACATGTGCAGGATTGTCCAGGGAAGTGGGGGAGGAGACTAGTAACCCTGAGTCTCCTTTCTCCTAAAGACCAGCATTATCATAACAGGTAAGTGGTAGACCTGGGGTTTAAATGGCTGTCTGTTAACCACTATTCCAGATAGAGGGGCATATCAAAATTACTTGTGGGTATTTTTCAAAATACATATGGCGCTTCAGGCAGTTATAAAGCGTAAACAAGGGGGCTGTACAAAGCATTAAATGTGGGGGAAGAAGATCAAAGATGGGCAGAGAAACAACATTCGAGTAGCAAAAAACAAAGATCTCTATGTACTGTGGACAAAAAATGTTGCCTGCCATTAAGCCATCAGGCACTGCAGCCCCCCACCCAGTGGTGTACCCTCAGGGGAATTCAGATGGAGAAAAACAGGATACTGGCCCTAGATAGTTAAGATGCATATCAAAGGAATAATTTCGATGAGCCCAGACTCTTGCATCTTCCCATACATAGAAGAGCACTAGTATCATTCACTGGAGATGTCTTTTTTGTGTGTGATTAGCAAAAATCTTTTGATGTTCGACTACATTTTTTTTTTTTTGCAAAAACTCCTATATATCCTGGCCCCTCCCTTACCTCTTCAGGACAGTTCCTTAGAGTTATCTGAGAGGCTGTCTCCTGGGTTATAGTCCTCTCTCAGTAAGGTCCCCAAATAAAACATAAGTCACAACGTTTAGGTTGTGGGCTTTTCTTCAGTGGGCAGTACTGATAAGGAGTAATGTTACTTGTAGGTTAAAAAACCAAGGTCTACAACAGTGTACCCCCTGTGCTACCTTATGTGTAAGAAAAGGGGAGATAATAAGTACATGTATATATATGCTTAATTTTGCATAAAGGACCACTGAAAGGACAAATAAACCAATAAAAGTTGCCCACAGGAGGCAAGAGAAACCAAGGGGGATGCGGTCAGAAGTGGGAATGCGATTCCTAAATGTATACCTTTTTACAGCTTTGATTTTTGAACTTTGTAAATATATTATCTGTTTTTAGATCTAAGTTGGGGGTAAAGAAGCAGAAAGAAGGTGCTTAGAGAGTAAAAGAGAAAAAGAATAAGAATAGAAAAAAATCATCGGAATACTTTTTCCAAAGACAAGTTGGTGATTTTTTTACTTGGGATGGAATTCAGGGAAAGCAAAAAAAAGTTAATACCCAGAGATGGCTGGAAAGAGACAACCTGTACCTTAGATCAGACCTGGATCCTGATAGAAAAGATGTGTCCTGAGTGACCAAGAGAGTTGAGGAAGAATCCAACTTGATGAAGGGATAGGAACTGAGTAACTATCAAGTCAGTGGCACTTCTCCTATTGCTATTCATGTGTATTACAACCCCCTTTATACTGTGTGTGTCAATGCCACTTATATTTCAGAAGAGTGCCTCTAAATCTTCTCGTCAAGATCCATAGGTTGTTGTTATTTTTGTTTGTTTTTGGGGGGGTTTGTTATTGTTGTTTTTTGTTTTTTTGGCCACACCACGTGGCTTGTGGGATCTTAGTTCCCCGACCGCGGCCCTTGGCAGTGAAAGTGCAGGATCCCAACCACTGGACCATCAGGGAATTCCCTGTTTGTTTGTTTTTTAATCACACTTTGTTCCCTATAGCATTTTTCACTGATAATCATTGCCTTGTTCTTTAAAATTTCTCCCACCTTCGTTCCTGTGATAATGAATGCAGTTATCCACCATCCACGAATTCACTGAGCACTGCTTCTTGGGCCAGGCACTGTGCTAGACTCAGTTTTTCCTACTTCTTTGAGACTTAGTCTCTTTGTTGAGCTCTTCATTTCTTTTTTTTTTCTCTCTGCCCTTCCTTTTCCCTCTTCCACCTCAGCTGTTATCATGGTACAAGGGTCAGTCATGAATCCTCTGCTTTGATCTCTGTGTCCTTTCCTTTAGGTCCATGAACCCTTCTCACAGCTTCAACCAGCACCGCTAAGGACAGCCATTTATCTGGCTGCTGTTGCTCAATCTTCAGCTCTACCAAATATCTTCACCCAAGTAGTTAAATTTTAATTGTTCTCCTGGTCTCACCATGTAGTACACTGAACTCATCACATTCCTCCTTCCCAGATGGTCTCCCTGTCCTGGCACCCTTGCTTCCATTGATGACACGAAATTATCTCAGTTATACCACTGACATTTTGGGGTCATCTTAGAATGTTCTTCCCCCCACCCACCCCACCCCTTGCTAGGAAGCTCTTAACTAGCCCTGTTGTTGAAATGTTCCTCTTCTCCATCCTTTCCTTTGCATGCCCATACTTATCAACCGAATGTAGGCACATGGTTGCTACATTGGCCTCCTCACTAGGACCCCTACTTAAGATCTCTGCGCACTTCCTCTCACGCATCCCATACACTGCAGGGTTTTGCTCTGCATAGTAGTTAAGAGCATAGCCTTTGGGGGTGTTTTTGTTATCATTAATCTCGCATCATATTGTGTGATGCACAGTTGACAAGCTAGATTGTCAACTTCTGGAGTAATCCAAATGATGAACACCTTCGTTCTCAAGTCTGGGACCACTTTCTTTTTTTTAATGATATCTGATTTTTTAAAATAAATTTATTTTATTTTTGGCTGTGTTGGGTCTTTGTTGCTGCATGTGGGCTTTCTCTAGTTGCGGTGAGCAGGGGCTACTCTTCATTGCGGTGCACGGGCTTCTCATTGCGATGGCTTCTCTTGTTGCAGAGCGTGGGCTCTAGGCGCACAGGCTTCAGTAGTTGCAGCACGCGGGCTCAGTAGTTGTGGCTCACAGGCTATAGCGTGGAGGCTCAGTAGTTGTGGCGCATGGGCTTAGTTGCTCCATGGCATGTGGGATCTTCCCGGATCAGGGATTGAACCCATGTCCCCTGCATTGGCAGGTGGATTCTTAACCACTGTGCCACCAGGGAAGCCACTTTCTTAAAGAAAAAAAAAACAATGTCAAAAACTGAGTGGCAGGGAGGAGGGGAGGGAAGGATTGGGAGTTTGGGATTAGCAGATGCAAACTATTATATATAGAATGGATAAACAACAAGGTCCTACTGTACATAGCACAATGAACTATATTCAATATCCTGTAATAAAGCATAATGGAAAGGAGTATGAAAAAGAATATATATATGTATAAGAAACACTTCGCTGTATGGCAGAAATGAACACAACGTTATAAATCAACTATACTTCTTTTTTTTTAATAATACCTTAGTATATATTTTTTTATTTTTTTTTTACATCTTTATTGGAGTACAGTTGCTTTACAATGGTGCATTAGTTTCTGCTTTATAACAAAGTGAATCAGTTATGCATATACATATGTTCCCATATCTGTTCCCTCTTCTGTCTCCCTCCCTCCCACCCTCCCTATCCCACCCCTCCAGGCGGACACAAAGCACCGAGCTAATCTGCCTGTGCTATGTGGCTGCTTCCCACTAGCTATCTACCTTATGTTTGGTAGTGTATATATGTCCATGCCTCTCTCTCGCTTTGTCACAGCTTACCCTTCCCCCTCACCATATCCTCAAGTCCATTCTCTAGTAGGTCTGTGTCTTTACTCCTGTCTTACCCCTGGGTTCTTCATGACATTTTTTTCCTTAAATTCCATATATATATGTGTTAGCATACAGTATTTGTCTTTCTCTTTCTGACTTACTTCACTCTGTATGACAGACTCTAGGTCTATCCACCTCATTACAAATAGCTCAATTTCGTTTCTTTTTATGGCTGAGTAATATTCCATTGTATATATGTGCCACATCTTCTTTATCCATTCATCCGATGATGGGCACTTAGGTTGTTTCCATCTCCGGGCTATTGTAAATAGAGCTGCAATGAATATTTTGGTACATGACTGTTTTTGAATTATGGTTTTCTCAGAGTAAATGCCCAGTAGTGGGATTGCTGGGTCATATGGTAGTTCTATTTGTAGTTTTTTAAGGAACTTCCATACTGTTCTCCATAGTGGCTGTACCAATTCACATTCCCACCAGCAGTGCAGGAGTGTTCCCTTTTCTTCACACCCTCTCCAGCATTTATTCTTTCTAGATTTTTTGATGATGGCCATTCTGACTGGTGTGAGATGATATCTCATTGTAGTTTTGATTTGCATTTCTCTAATGATTAATGATGTTGAGCATTCTTTCATGTGTTTGTGGGCAGTTTGTATATCTTCTTTGCAGAAATGTCTAGTTAGATCTTCTGCCCATTTTTGGATTGGGTTGTTTGTTTTTTTGTTATTGAGCTGCATGAGCTGCTTATAAATTTTGGAGATTAATCCTTTGTCAGTTGCTTCATTTGCAAATATTTTCTCCCATTCTGAGGGTTGTCTTTTGGTCTTGTTTATGGTTTCCTTTGCTGTGCAAAACCTTTGAAGTTTCATTAGGTCCCATTTGTTTATTTTTGCTTTTATTTCCATTTCTCTAGGAGGTGGGTCAAAAAGGATCTTGCTGTGATTTATGTCATAGAGTGTTCTGCCTATGTTTTCCTCTAAGAGTTTGATAGTTTCTGGCCTTACATTTAGGTCTTTAATCCATTTTGAGCTTATTTTTGTGTATGGTGTTAGGGAGTGATCTAATCTCATACTTTTACATGTACCTGTCCAGTTTTCCCAGCACCACTTATTGAAGAGGCTGTCCTTTCTCCACTGTACATTCCTGCCTCCTTTATCAAAGATAAGGGGACCATATGTGCGTGGGTTTATCTCTGGGCTTTCTATCCTGTTCCATTGATCTATATTTCTGTTTTTGTGCCAGTACCATACTTTCTTGATTACTGTAGCTTTGTAGTATAGTCTGAAGTCTGGCAGCCTGATTCCTCCAGCTCCGTTTTTCATGCTCAAGATTGCTTTGGCTATTCGGGGTCTTTTGTGTTTCCATACAAATTGTGAAATTTTTTGTTCTAGTTCTGTGAAAAATGCCAGTGGTAGTTTGATAGGGATTGCATTGAATCTGTAGATTGCTTTGGGTAGTAGAGGCATTTTCACAATGTTGATTTTTCCAATCCAAGAACATGGTATGTCTCTCCATCTATTTGTATCATCTTTAATTTCTTTCATCAGTGTCTTATAATTTTCTGCATACAGGTCTTTTGTCTCCTTAGGTCGGTTTATTCCTAGATATTTTATTCTTTTTCTTGCAATGGTAAATGGGAGTGTTTTCTTGATTTCACTTTCAGATTTTTTATCATTAGTGTATAGGAATGCCAGAGATTTCTGTGCATTAATTTTGTATCCTGCTACTTTACCAAATTTATTGATTAGCTCTCGTAGTTTTCTGGTGGCATCTTTAGGATTCTCTATGTATAGCATCATGTCATCTGCAAACAGTGACTGCTTTACTTCTTCTTTTCTGATTTGGATTGCTTTTATTTCCTTTTCTTCTCTGATTGCTGTGGCTAAAACTTCCAAAACTATGTTGCATAAGAGTGGTGAGAGTGGGCAACCTTGTCTTGTTCCTCATCTTAGTGGAAATGCTTTCAGTTTTTCACCATTGAGGACGATGTTGGCTGTGGGTTTGTCATATATGGCCTTTATTATGTTGAGGAAAGTTCCCTCTATGCCTACTTTCTGCAGGGTTTTTATCATAAATGGGTGTTGAATTTTGTCGAAAGCTTTCTCTGCATCTATTGAGATGATCATATGGTTTTTCTCCTTCAATTTGTTAATATGGTTTATCACGTTGATTGATTTACGTATACTGAAGAATCCTTGCATTCCTTGAATAAACCCAACTCGATCATGGTGTATGATCCTTTTAATGTGCTGTTGGATTCTGTTTGCTTGTATTTTGTTGAGGATTTTTGCATCTATGTTCATCAGTGATGTTGGCCTGTAGTTTCCTTTCTTTGTGACATCCTTGTCTGGTTTTGGTATCAAGGTGATGGTGGCCTCGTAGAATGAGTTTGGGAGTGTTCCTCCCTCTGCTATATTTTGGAAGAGTTTGGGAAGGATAGGTGTTAGCTCTTCTCTAAATGTTTGATAGAATTCACCTGTGAATCCATCTGGTCCTGGGCTTTTGTTTGTTGGAAGATTTTTAATCACAGTTTCAATTTCAGTGCTTGTGATTGGTGTGTTCATATTTTCTATTTCTTCCTGATTCAGTCTTGGCAGGTTGTGCATTTCTACGAATTTGTCCATTTCTTCCAGGTTGTCCATTTTATTGGCATAGAGTTGCTTGTAGTAATCTCTCATGATCTTTTGTATTTCTGCAGTGTCAGTTGTTACTTCTCCTTTTCCATGTCTAATTCTATTGATTTGAGTCTTCTCCCTGTTTTTCTTGATGAGTCTGGCTAATGGTTTATCTATTTTATCTTCTAAAAGAACCAGCTTTTAGTTTTATTGATCTTTGCTATCATTTCCTTCATTTCTTTTTCATTTATTTCTGATCTGATTTTTATGATTTCTTTCCTTCTGCTAACTTTGGGGTTCTTTTGTTCTTCTTTCTCTAATTGCTTTAGGTGCAAGGTTAGGTTGTTTAGTCGAGATGTTTCCTGTTTCTTAAGGTAGGATTTTATTGCTATAAACTTCCCTGTTAGAACTGCTTTTGCTGCATCCCATAGGTTTTGGGTCATCGTGTCTCCATTGTCATTCGTTTCTAGGTATTTTTTTATTTCCTCTTTGAGTTCTTCAGTGATCACTTTTTTAAAAAACTGAGTGGCAACACATGCCATGTACTTTCCGAAAATTAACTTTGGTATAGCCCACAGCAGCTATCACAGTTACTTGTTTGAAGAACTCCGTCCTCCACTTTAGCAGTTTGAAAACTTGTCTTTGTTTATGTTCCTCTCCATGCCTGGAATCCTTTTATCACTCTTCCACTTTTCCCGCCCCCTTACCCCAAAGCTTCAAATTCTGCCCTTCCTTCTGGACTGGCCTAATTTCCATCTCCTCCAATAAGCCACTGACCCTTGATCATTTGAACCAGTCATGTCAGAGTTGCAAAGAACAACAAGTATGGGTTTGAGAAACATCAGACCTGGGTTTGACTTACATTCTCCTACATACTACCTGTGTAGATCTCTGTAAGTTATGTCTTTACTTCTGTGCTCTGTAAAATGAGAAGTATGACTGCTTTGTAGTTATTTTGAGTGTTCAGTGAAATAAAGTAAGTAAAAGTTCTAGCCTCAGTGTTAGGTCTTCACCTTAATCACACAAAACTCTGAAGTATCACTTTTCTTGTGTCTTATTTTTCTAACATGACACAAAACTCACTGTGGACAGCCACCAAGACTTCTGTACCTGCCCCCTGTTGGCCTCAGGCAGCCAAATACTGCCTAAGGCAAATGAATACTGGTTGGATGAATACAAATATAAACATGTGTAGGGGGCTCTAGTACCCTAATGCCACTCAATTAGTAACTCTGACTGAACAACTATGAGTATTGAACTTATATGAGCTGAGGTGATGGGTCATATGTAACAAAGTCTTGAGGTAGGCAGCTAGGCCACCCAACAACTCTGAAATGTCTTTAAGGTCCTAGGCTCTTTCTATCTTCCTGCTCTGCCATCCTAAACATGTAACTTTTTCTTTATGCCAGTAACATGGCTTTCAGACCTCTAGGTATGGTGACTGCATTCTAGGTAGAAAGAATGGAGAAGGTGAATGGCAGAAGGCCAGCTAAGTCTGTACCTTTCCATTGGGAAAACAGTAACTTTCCCAGAAGTCTCATTCAGTAGACTTCAACTTATATCTCATTTGCCAGAGCTGGATCACATGGCCATCCTACCTTCTAGGGAGTCTGAGGAGGTGAGTATTCTTACTGGGCATATTGTCTCCCTGAAAAACTGAGGTTCTGACAGTAAGATGAAAAGAATGGATATTGGGTAAACAACTCTCAGTATTTTCCACATGAAGCTTATAATCCGTGTAGTTTAGAATATACCATAAACAGATGGGAGGGGAAAAGTTTAGGAACATTTCTCCAAATAACCCAAAAGTTTCTTCAGAGGGATAAAGAATGAGATGAGATCATTTGGGTAAGGTCTCTCAGAGAAGTAAAAAATCTCCAAGAAATTTCTGAAGAACTTCAGGTACCAAATTATTGCTGTTGTGACTCAGACAAACAAAAACAACTGGTTCATGTATCCCATCAGACATGCAGAGTTTATGGATGGCCTTAAATAGAGCATAGAAGGCCTGGAACAGTTTTCGTGGCTTTCTATCCCAAAGATCCTGGTGCTTATATCTTCAGAATGCCAGATACTGAGACTTCTGAGAACTCACTTAGATGATGGTTTCCAAGAGGAATCACTCTCGCCTAAGCCACACATGGTGCAGTTTACTTCTAATATGGAAAATGATGGTTAGTCTCTAAAGCTGAGCATTCTCTGGAATCGGACAGTTCACCCCTTTTGAAATTTCTGATTTAGAAAAATCCAATCTAAGGAGAGAAGACAAAGTTCAGGGAAATTAACTAATTTTTGTCTTAAGTACATATAGATTCTGGATTTAAAAGTAAAGATAGTGATTGTATCATTCAGGATTCCACCAGAGAAACAGAACCAAGGAATTGGCTTAGGTGATCGTGGGGGCTGGCTAGGCAAGTCCAAAATCTGCAGTCTGTAGAGGGGAGTGTCAGGATAAGCAGGCTGGAGCTCTCAGGCACAAGCTGATGCTGCTGTCCGTAGGTGGGAATTCTTCAGGGAAGCCCCAGCTCTGCTCTTAAGGCCTTCAACTGATTGAATCAGGCCCACCCAGATTATCTTGGATAATCTTCCTTACTTAAAGTCAGGAAGACTTGAATCATATCTACAAAACACCTTCACAGCCCCACCTCAATTAGTGTTTGAATGAATAGCTGGGAACTATAGCCTAGCCCTGTAACACTAATGGTGTTTGTTCGTGTTTCATTTTGTTTTTAAATTCCATCAGAACATTTTGTTCTTTGTGAAAATAAATCACAAGCCTGGACAGACTTCTAAGAAGAGAAAGAGCCAATATTATCAATCTGTGGTATCAGCATTAATACATATTTGGTCTATAAAGGTCATTAACCATCTGGTGAAAGGAAGCTTCACTGATTATAATTCATCCATTGGGTGTATGCTATTACCTGATTCCACTAAACTCTCTTCAGTTTATTGGTAAGAAAATTAGTCTTCCAACTCAATTGCAGTTAACACCTAAAAAGGAAGGAGTATTTCAAGGAATAGGTGCGTATTTCTTGATTTGTAAATCATTTCTTTCTTTTCTTTTCCTTTTTGGCTTCACTGCTTGGCTTGCGGGATCTTAGTTCCCTGACCAGGGATTGAACCTGGGCCCTGGCAGTGAAAGCGCTGAGTTCTAACCACTGGCCCGCTGGGAATTCCCATCATGCCACAAATGTTTAATGAATACTGGGCTAGGTTAGTTGGCAATTTCTACTCTCCCTTGGAATAAAAATGGTGGATGCTTTAAATAATGAAACCTACACAAGAGTAAGAAGCATTTTGTATGAAGCATACCTACTGTCTATTAATGATGTGGGGAAAGTTATTTTCTCTCTGAGCCTCAGTTTGTTTACCTGTGAAGTGGGAATAATGATTATTATCTGGAGGGTATGGGGAAGGATTAGATGAGAAAATATAAGTTAAAACACTTGGAACACAGTAGATTCTCCACACATTGATTTTCTGTCTCCTTCCATGAATACAGCCTTCACAAGTGAACTCTTGTGAATTAAAAGTTCTCTCCAACTTTTTTTTTGCAGATTGTTTCTACTTGATAGCATTATTTTGGATATCAATATATAGCAAAGAATCAAGTGAGGTTACCAGGGCTCGTGAATTTATCACACTGACTATACTCTCACTGTAGTTTCCTTTGTATTTACTTATGTGCATATGAAGACCATTTTTACATGTTTTCATTTCAACCATGAGTGCAGATAAAATTCTCCAGGTGTTTACAATTGCTTTTTTTGTTTGAAAAATCAGCAATTTTCCAAATTTTATCTGAAAATATTCCTGAGTCATAGTCATGAAGTTCTGAACAAAGGTTAGGTGTTACCAGATTTCACAAGTTTGAAATAATTTTTGGCCGAGGAAAAGGGAGCATATCTTATATTCTTTTCCTTATCAGTCTCTCTCATGTGGCTCGGCAGATGCACGGGTTGTTTTATTATTAATTGTTAATTACACAAATAATACCATTTTATTTTCCCTGAAAAAAATGGAGATAAATCTAAAAACGCTCTTTGATCCCTACTCCCCATTGGTAAGTACCATTCTCAATTTGGTCTGTACTCTTCCAGACCATTTGTCTATGGATTTACATATATAGTACAGTACACAGACAGATGAAATTATATGGAAAGTAGCTGTTTTACTTGTCTAAGGAAAATAGGGCCTATTATTGATTTTTATCATGTGAAACTGGTGTGATGAGTAAGAGAGAGATTGGAGAGAAAAGAGAAGGATGGACGGTTTTGCCAAGAGTGATAATTTACTTCTCTATATTTCTTTGGCCTTTTCACTTTTGGTCCCCTGAGCCCATTGCTGGCAAGTTACACCACCATAGTGTCTGCACAATAGCACAGGTGGTCTAGAGATCTTGCATCCAGTTTCATCAAGGAGTGGCTCAACAAAGACAGATACACAGTCCCCTAGGCCTTCTGAAAGTCTCTCCACTGAAGTCCAAGCATTAGCAGTTCTAATTTACAAATTAAAAAGAAAGAAAGAAAGAAGAGTCGTTTTGGCTTTAAAGTGCAAGCTGAAGTCATCATGATGGCAAATTCTTCGTGTTTTCTAACTGAAACAGAAATCTCTTTGTTAATCATTTCATTAATTTTTTTTTCAGTTTTTGTCTGCGTTGGGTCTTCGTTACTGTGCGCGGGCTTTCTCTAGTTCCAGTGCACAGGCTTCTCATTGCTGTGGCTTCTCTTGTTGCAGAGCACAGGCTCTAGGCACGTGGGCTTCAGTAGCTGCAGTGCGTGGGCTCAGTAGTTGTGGCTCATGGGCTCTAGAGCGCAGGCTCAGTAGTTGTGGCGTACGGGCTTAGTTGCTCCGCGGCATGTGGGATCTTCCCGGACCAGCGCTTGAACCCATGTCCCCTGCATTGGCGGGCGGATTCTTAACCACTGCGCCACCAGGGAAGCCCTCACTAATTTCTTTTAAATGGTGAGGTAGCTTCAAGTTCCAGACAAGATGGCATAGGCTCATTTCTCTTTGCTCCTCCCTGCTAAGTACAACTAAAATCCCCAGAAATAATACAAAAGTCCATCATAAAGAGACTCTGGTGCTGGAAAGAGGAATGTGGGCTGCCCAGAGACCTCAGGACTCGAGAAAACATGGAGGTGAGCTCCCTGGTTTTTCAGTGTTCCAGACTGGGTGCTGGGGAATCCTGCAACCTAGGATCTCCAATCAGAGCAGACCAAAACAAACAAACAAACAAAAAACAGTAAAGCCAAAAAAAAAACCCTGTTCTTTCTGGCCAAAGCACCTGGAAAGGAGAGAAACCCAGTCCAGCAGGAGAGAAACCTTTTTGACAGCACCTGCCCTACAGCAGCCTATGGTGTCAGCAGTGACTGAATAGGGACATTTGACTTAGGTGCCCCATTCAGTAGCTGCAGGCAGCTAGGGGAAACACTTTCCTATGCTTTCCCCTCCCTCTCCCTCGAAGAGCACAAGCCAAGATTGAGTGTGAGTCCCAGTGGCACCAGGCAGCCTGGGAAGCACCCCACACCCCCTCCCCCCATGGAGAGTAAACTGGAGCCACAATGGCACTGGTCGGGGAGTGGGGGTGGGGATGGTGGCAGTGCTGTGCCCTGCTGGAGCCATCAGCAGATAACCAGCAAGGAATCCACACTGCTGTGGCTCACCCAGCAGCACCAGGTAGCCAGGGTTATAGCACTTTCAGCCCCAGCAGGCCTGGCGTCTCCCAGCCCCCCTCCCCTCAACCTGGTGATATGGGATGGCCCAGGGAGGCACAGGATCCCCTGACCCCCATCAAGTGGCAGGCGACTGGGGAGGCACTTTCCTCTCCCACCAGTGGTGTTGGCTGAGAATGTATGGGGGAGTTTGGACATCTGCCACTCCTCTCCCACCTGGCATAAGGAAAGGATCCAGAGAGATGCTCCCCCTACCTGGTGTTGCCATGTCAGTAGAGACAGAGTGAGGGGTCCAGACTTTTACCCGTGTCGGCCAGTGGCAGCTAGTACCCTCATTCTCTCAATTAGAGAGTGAAGAGAGGATCTCAGAGAGGAGGGAGCTGGAGAAAGGGATTCTTTAAATCTGTATAGGAAGTCCTGGAAAGACACCTGACTGACCACAAGGTAAAACTGACTAAATCAACATGCCTGAAGGTCTGAGAACTGAACTACAGTGTGCAATGCCACCTCTGTTTTCAAGAAGGGTTCTAAAAACAAAATTGTCATTGGAACCACAGCCCACAAAAGTAGACTAGGACTTGTGCACTAAACCTAAATAGTGTTACTGCCTGCTAAAATAGAAGATTTAAGTAGTATCCAGAGTCTCCTAACATCCAAAATGTCCAGGAGATAATGGAAAAGCACTCATCATACCCAGATCTAGTAAAATCACAATTTTACTGGGAAAAGACAATTAACAGATATATCACTGAGATGAATCAGATGTTGGATTTATCTTAAACGAACTTTAGAGCAGCTGTCATAAAAAATGCTTCAATGAGCAATTACAGATTCTCTTGAAACAAATGGAGAGGGAATTCCCTGGTGGTCCAGTGGTTAGGACTCTGTGCTTTCACTGCCGAGGGCTCGGGTACAATCCCTCATCGGGGAAATAATCCCACAAGCCATGTGGCGAGGCCAAAAAAAAGAAAAAAGAAACAAATGGAGAAATACATAAAATTTCAGCAAAGAAACAGAAGTTTCGGGACTTCCCTGGTGGCGCAGTGGTTAAGAATCCACCTGCCAGTGCAGGGGACATGGGTTTGATCCCTGGTCTGGGAAGATCCCACATGCCGTGGAGCAACTAAGCCCATGTGCCACAACTACTGAGCCTGCGAGCCACAACTACTGAGCCCGCATGCCACAACTACTGAAGCCCATATGCCTAGAGCCCGTGCTCCACAGAAAGAGAAGCCACTGCAGTGAGAAGCCCGTGTGCCACAATGAACAGTAGCCCCTGCTTGCTGCAACTAGAGAAAGCCCACATGCAGCAACGAAGACCCAATGCAGCCAAAAATAAATAAATAAATGTATTAAAAAAAAAGAAACAGAAGTTTCAAAAAAAGAACCAAACAGAAAGTATAGAAGTGAAAAATATAATAATCAAAACAAAAAACTCATTGGATGGGTTCAATAGTAGCATGAAGATGACAGGATAGACTCAGTGATTGAGGACAGAACAATAGAATTTCTCCAATCTGAACAAAAGAGAGAAAAAAGATGAAGGGGGGAAAAAAACCTCAGTCTCAGGGACCTGTTGGACAATAACAACAAAAGTGCTAATATTCATAAAATTGAAGGAGAAGTAAAAGTGAATTCAAAGAAATAATAGGTGAAAATGACCCAAATTTGGTGAAAGACAAAAACCTACAAATTCAAAATGCTCAGTGAAACTCAGACAGGAAAAGTAAAAAGTATCCACACCAAGACACATCATAAATAACTTCTGAAAACTAAAGATAAAGAAAAAAGTCTTGAAAGCAGCTAGGGATAAAAGAAAATGCATTACCTGTATAATAACACTGATTCAGATGATAGTGAATTTCTCATCTGAAATTATAAAGGCTAGAAGGAAGTGATACATTTTTCAAATGATGAAAGAAAAAATAGTGATACATTTTTCAAATGATGAAAGAAAAGAATATCAAATCTGGGAATTCCCTGGTGGTCCAGTGGTTAAGACTCCGCACTTTCACTGCTGAGGGCATGGGTTCAATCCCTGATCAGGGAACTAAGATCCTGCAAGCCATGTGGCACAGCCAAAAAAAAAGTCAAATCTGTATTCCATGATCAGCAAAAATATCCTTCAGGAATAAAGGGGAAATAAAGACATTCCTAGATAATAGAAAACTTATAAATTTTTTACTAGCAGAATTACCATTAATGAATGGCTAAAGAATGGAAATGATAACAGAAGGAAGCTTGGAACTTCAGAAAGGAAGGGAAACAATTAAATGTGTAAAAATAAGGATAAATATAACAGACTATCCTTTTCCTCATGAGTTTTTTCAATCATGACGGATTCTTGAAACAAAAATTATAACACCATCTGATGTTGGGTTTAATGTATGTAGAGGAAATAGATAAGAAAATTGCATTTAAAAAGTGAGAGGGTAAAGGGACATAAATGAAAATAAAATTTCTACACTTTACTACAAGTGGTAAAATGTTGATGACAGTACATTGTGATATTACATATGTGTATTTTAATACCTAGAGCAAACATTAAGAAAACTATAGAGGGAATTCCCTGGTGGTCCGGTGGTTAGGCCTCCATGCTTCCACTGCCGGTGCCCTGTATTTGGTCCCTGGTCAGGGAACTAAGATCCCACATGCCACCCAGCACCTCCAAAAAAAAAAGAGAGAAAGAAAGAGAGAAAGAAATAGAGAAAGAAAGAAAAAGAAAACCATACAAAGTGATATACTCAAAAATACAATGTAGGGACTTCCCTGGTGGCACAGTGGTTTAGAATCCACCTGCCAATGCAGGGGACACGGGTTTGAGCCCTGGTCCGGGAAGATCCCACATGCCACAGAGCAAGCAAGCCTGTGTGCCACAACTACTGAGCCTGTGCTCGCGAGCCTATGAGCCACAACTACTGAGCCCTCATGCCACAACTACTGAAGCCCACGCACCTAGAGCCCATGCTCCACAACAAGAGAAGCCACTGCAATGAGAAGCCCATGCACTGCAACAAAGAGTAGCCCCCGCTTGCCCAAACTAGAGAAAGCCCACGCGCAGCAACGGAGACCCAACACAGCCAAAAATAAATAAATAAATACAATGTAAATCAAAATGGAATTCTAAAAAGTATTCAAGTAACCTACAATAAGGCAGGAAAAGGAAAACAGAGGAATGAGAAAGAGAGGGAATAAACAGAATGCAAATAATAAAACATTAGACTTTAGCCCTAAGGTATCAATAACTATGTTAAAGGTAAATAGTATAGATACATGAATTAAAATACAGAGATTCAGGGACTTCCCTGGTGATGCAGTGGTTAAGAATCCACCTGCCAATGCAGGGGACACAGGTTCGATCCCTGTTCCAGGAAGATGCCACATGCCACAGAGCAACTAAGCCAGTGTGCCACAACTACTGAGCCTGCGCCCTAGAGCCTGCAAGCCACAACTACTGAGCCCATGTGCCACAACTACTGAAGCCTGTGCGCCTAGAGCCTGTGCTCTGAAACAAGAGAAGCCACTGCAATGAGAAGCCCACACACTGCAAGGAAGAGTAGCCCTCACTCGACACAACTAGAGAAAGCCTGTGCACAGCAATGAAGACCCAGCACAGCCAAAAATAAATAAATAAATTTTAGAAAATAAAATAGATTCACAGAACGGCTTTTAAAAGTACCCCACTATATGTTGTCTACAAGAAACTCACTTCAAATATAACATAGGTAGATAGAAAGTAAAATGATGGAAAAAGATATACTATTCAAACATTAATTTGTAAAAGCAGGAGTGGCTATATTAACATCAGATAAAGTAGACTTCAGAGCAAACAAAATTACCAGGGACAAAGAGGAATATTACACAGTGATAAAAGAGTCAATCCACCAAGAATACATAGCAAACCTAAATGTGTGTGAACCAAACAACAGAGCTTCAAAACACATGAAGCAAAATCTAATAGAACTGAAAGGAGAAACAGACAAATCCATAATTATAGTTGGAAACTTCAATACCCACTCTCAGCAACAGAACTACTAGACATAAGATCAGCAAGATTATACAGCTCAACAACACCATAAAACAACAGGACCTAATTTATAGGACACTCCATCCAGCATCATAACTCACATTCTTTTCAAATACCAATGAATATTCACCAAGATAGCTCATATTCTGAGTCATAAAACAAACTTCAACAAATGTAAAAAACTGAAATCATACCGAGTATGTTCTCAGACCATAATGGAATCAAACTAGAAATCAATTACAAAGTCAACAGGAAAATCTCCAAATACTTGGAAACTGAATAACACATTTCTCATTAATCCATAGGTCAAAAGGAAATCTCAAGGGAAATTTTTAAAAATACACTGAACTAAATGAAAATGAAAATACAGCATATCAAAATTTGTGGAATGTAGCTAAAGTAGTGCTGGCATGGGAATTTAGAACTAAGTGCTTACATTAGAAAAGAAGAAAGGCCTCAAATCAATCATGTAAGCTCCCATCTCAGGAGACTAGAAAAAGAAGAACAAAATAAAATGAACTCAAAGAAAGCAAGCAGAAGGAAGGAAATAACAAAGATAAGAGCAGAAATCAATGAAATTGAAAAAAGGAAAACAATAGAGAAAATCAATTAAACAAAAAGCTGTTTCTCTGAAAAGATCAATTAACTTGATAAACCTATAGCACTGATTGACTAAGATAAAGAGAGGAGACATAAATCACTAATATCACAAATGAGCCAGGGGATCTTTCTACAGATCCTGAAGCCAATTGAAAGGAAAATAAAGTTCTCAACCTGGTAACCAAATTCTTTGGAAGGAAGGTGCTATGGAAATGTCTGTCTATAGCAAATATATAGTCAATCCCTGACCAAAATGTTCATTAAAAATGTCACTGTAGTTTTCTTTTCTTTCTTTTTTTTTTTTTTTTTTTTTGGCTGCACTGTGCAGCTTGCAGGATCTCAGTTCCCCAACCAGGGATTGAACTCGGCCACAGCAGTGAAAGCCTGGAATCCTAACCATTAGGCCACGAGGGAACTCCCAAAAATGTCACTATTTGGAAAAGAAACTTGCAAATTATTGTATTTCTTTGACATTAGGGTCCCCCCTGCAAAAAAAAAAAAAAAAGAACTACCATATGATTCAGCAATCCCATTTCTGGGTATATATCCAAAGGAACTGAAATCAGGATCTCAAAGAGCTATCTGCACTCCCATGTTCAATGCAGCATTATTCAGAAGAGCCAAGGTATGGAAGCAACATAAGTGTCTGTCAACAGATGAATAATGGATCAAGTAAATGTGATATATATATATATACCACATATACAAGAATATCATTCAGCCTTAAAAAAAAGAACGAGGGGGCTTCCCTGGTGGCGCAGTGGTTGAGAGTCTGCCTGCTGATGCAGGGGACATGGGTTCGTGCCCTGGTCCGGGAAGATCCCACATGCCACGGAGCGGCTGGGCCCGTTAGCCATGGCCACTGAGCCTGCGCGTCCGGAGCCTGTGCTCCGCAACGGGAGAGGCCACAACAGTGAGAGGCCCGCGTACCGCAAAAAAAAAAAAAAAAAGAACGAAATCCTGTTATTTGTGACAACATTGATGAATCTGGAGGGCATTACGCTAAGTAAAATAAGCCAGACAGAGAAAGACAAATACTGCATGGAATCACTTATATGTGAAATCTAAGAAAAAAAGAAAAGAAAAAAGTCGAACTCATAGAAACAGAGTAGAATAATGGTTGCCAGGGGCCGAGGGGTAGGGGAAACGGAGAGAGGTTGGTAAAAGGGTACAAACTTCCAGGGAATTCCCTGGCAGTCCAGTGGTTAGGACTCCATGCTTCCACTGCAGGGGGCACGGGTTCAATCCCAGGTTGGGGAACTAAGATCCCGCATGCCAAGCAGCCAAACACAAACAAAAAAAAGGGTACAAACTTCCATCTGTCAGATGAAGAAAGTCTGAGGATCTAATGTATGACATAGTGAGTATAGTTGATAACACTGTATTGTATAATTGAAATTGCTAAGGAGAACTTAAATGTTCTCACCAAAGAAAAAGAAGGGGAGAGTAAATGTGTGAGGTGATGGATGTGTGTTTTTAGAAAAGGAATACTATGGGGTATTCCCTGGTGGTCCAGTGGTTAGGACTCCGTGCTTCCACTGCAGGGGGCACAGGTTCAATCCCTGGTCGGGGAACTAAGATCCTGCATGCCGTGCGGTGTGAAAATAATTAAATAATTTTTTTAAAAACCGGAATACTATGAAAAACCCTATGCGTATAAATTTGACAACTTAGATAAAATGGAACGTTTCCTTGAAAACCACACACTATCAAAACTCAAACAATATGGAATTTATAATCTGAATACTCCAATAACTACTAAAGGAGTTAGATTTGTAATTTAAAAGGTCTTGGGAAAAAAAGTTCCAGGTCCACATGGTTTCACTGGAAAATTCTACCAACATTTAAAGAATTAACACCAATTTTACACAATCTTTTCCAGAATACCAAAGAGGAGGGAACATTTCTGTGTCGGGGTCCCCAAGACCATCCCCAGGCTCAATGATTCAACTAGGACCTCAGCATATAGTCAGACTCAAGGCTATTATCTATTACAATGACAGAATACAGAGCAAAATCAGCAAAGGAAAAAGGCACATGGGGGAAGTCCAGAGAAAACCAGGCACAAGCTTCCAAGGGTTCTCTCCCAGTGGAGTCACACAGGATGTACTTATGTCCTCCAGCAAAGAGTTGTGACAACACATGTGAAATGTTGTCTATCAGGGAAGCTCATTAGAAGCTTAGTTCCCAGGGCATTTATTGAGGGTCGGTCATGTAGGCACCCTCTGCTTAGCGCTTACCAAAATTCCAGACTCCCAGAAGAAAAGCAGATGATCAACATAAACCATATTGTTTGTACAGTTTAGGCACAGTGAGATACTCTTATCAGTCCTGGGAATGGGAGGAACTCACTCCAAATCCAAGTTTCCAGATGCCATCCAAGAACCAACCTTGCAAACAGGCCTTTCAAAGGATAACAGTCAGGCCTGCTATGTTAACTCTTCTGCACAGCTTGGAAATCAGGAGACTTGAATTTTAGTCCCAGTATAAATCACATTTGTACAAACAGTTTAGGCATAGTGAGTCACTCTTATCAGTTCTGGGGATGGTAGAAACCCTCCTGAAATCCCAGTTCCCAGAGGCCCGCCAAGGGCCTGCTATGTTAACTCTTTTCTGCACAACTTCTTAACTCGTATTATGAGGCCAGTATTCACCTAATATCAAAACCAGACAAACATGGCATGAAAAAAACTCTCAAAACTTCTTTCAGGGACTTTGGCACAAAAATCTGCAATCAAATATTAGTGATATAGAATCCAGAAAGGTATAAAAACAATTATACCATGGCCAAGCGGGGCTTATTCCAGCTATGCAAGGTTAGTTCAAAAATCAATATTCAATCAATGCAAACTACCATATCCACAGGCTAAAGAAGAATCATATGTTCATATCAATTGATGCAGAAAAAGCATTTGACAAAATTCAGCATTCATTTATGATAAGAACTCTCAGCAAATTAGGAGTAGAAGGGAACTTGCTCAACTTGATAAACAGCATCTACAAAAACAAACAAATAAAAAAACACACCGCAGCTAACAGTTTTCTTTCTTTTTTTTTTTTTGCGGTACGCGGGCCTCTCACTGTTGTGGCCTCTCCCGTTGCGGAGCACAGGCTCCGGACGCACAGGCTCAGCGACCATGGCTCATGGGCCTAGCCGCTCCGCGGCACATGGGATCTTCCCGGACTGGGGCACGAACCTGTGTCCCCTGCATCGGCAGGCGGACTCTCAACCACTGCGCCACCAGGGAAGCCCCCTAACAGTTTTCTTAATGGCAAATTTCCCCCTAAGATAGGGAACAAGGGAAGGATGTCCACTCTTATTCAACATAGTACTGAAAGTTCTAGTCTGCACAATAAGGCAAGAAAAGGAAATAAAAGGCATACTGATTGGAAAGGAAGAAATAGAACTGTCCATACTCATGGACAACATGATTGTCTATGTAGAAGATCCCAAATAATCTACCAAAAAGATTCCTAGAACTAGTAAGTGGGTTCAACAAAGTCAAAGAATACAAGATCAACAGCCAAAATTAATTGCATTTCCATATACTAATAATGAGCAATGAATAAAGAAGCTGAAATTTTAAACACAATATTATTTACAATCACGCCAAAGAAAATGAAATACGATATACACTTAACAAAACATGTACCCGATCTGCATGCTGAAAATTCCAAAATGCTGATGAACGAAGTCAAAGAAGATCTAAATAAATTGAGAGACACACATATCGTGTTTATGGATAGAAGACTCAATATAGTATAGATGTCGATTCTCCCCAAATTGATCTATAGGTTCAACACAATTCCTATCAAAATCCCAGCAAGGTTCTTGTAGATATAGACAGGCTCACTCCAAAATTTATATAGAAAAGCAAATGACCTTGAATGGCTAAAACAATTTTGAAGAAGAATAAAGAAATATATAGCTACAGTAATCAAGACTGTTTGGTATTCACAGAGGGATAGACACGTAGAACAATAAAACAGAATAGAGAATGGAGAAATAGCCCCACACAAATAGCCTAACACAAATATGCCCACCTGATTTTGCCAAAGGTGCAAAAGCAATTCAGTGGAGGAACAAATAGTTATTTTAACAAATTGTGTTTGAGCCATCAGACATTCATAGGCAAAAATATGAACCTCGACCTTAACTTCACATTTTATACAAAAATTAATTGAAAATGAAGCATGGCCTTATATGTAAAATATAAAACTATAATACTTTTAGAAGGAAATACAAGAGAAAATTTGTGGGACCTAGGACTAGGTGAAATTTTTCTCAGACATGACACCAAATCATGATACATAAATGCAAACATTGATAAGTTGGACTTCATCAAAATTACAACTTTTGGCCTTCAAAATCTCTTAAGAGGATGAAAAGACCAGCTACAGACTGGGAAAAATGTTTGCAGACCACATATCTGACAGAAAACTTGTATCTAGAATATATAAAAAATTCTCAAAATGTAATGGGCAAAAGACATGAACAGACATTTCACCAAAGAGGATATACAAATGGCAAATAAGCATATGAAAAGATGTTTAACATCATCAGCTATTGGGAAGTGCAATTTAAAACAAAGAAGTATCACTACACACCTATTAGAATGACTAAAATAAAAATATAGTGACAACACCAAATGCAGGCAAAGATGTAGAGAAACTGGATCTTTCATACATTGCTGGTGGGAATGTAAAATGGTACAGATAATCTGGAATTTTTGGCAGTTTCTTATAACACTAAACTTATACCATTCGACCCAGCAAATTGCACTCTTGGGCATTTGTCACAGAGAAGTGAAAACTAATGTTTACACAAAAAACTCTACATGAATATTCATTGCAGTTTTATTCTTAATAGGCAAAAATTGGAAACAACCCAAATGTCCGTCCATGGGTAAGTAGTTAAACAAACTGTAGTACATCCATAGCAATACTACTACTCAGTAATAAAAAGGAATGAACTATTGATACATGCAACAACTTGGGTGGATCGCAAGGAAATTATGCTGAGTGAAGAAAAGCCAGTTTCAAAAGGTATGATTCCACTTACATGTGATAAAATTGCGCAGTACTATATACACAGACACAGAAACGAGTGCATGTAAAACTGGTGTAATCGGAATAAGGCCTGTGGATTGCACCGATGTCAATATCTTGGTTATGTGAGATATTACCATTGGGGGAAATTGGGTGAAGATTACATGAGACTGTTCTGTAATATTTTTTTTTACAGATCCTGTGAATCTATAATTATTTTAAAATAAGTATAATAAAATGAGGTAAGTCTGAAGGACCATGAATATTTTAGAATTCACACATTTGCATATTATGACATAGAGCTTACCTTTTTGTTTAGTCTAGAAATGTAAATGAAAATGACAATTATGAGTTCATGGTAAAGGGTTTGTTGCTTAAACATTTGTATGAGTCAGTATTCCACCAAAGAAGCAGACCAATAGCTATAGACACACACACACACACACACACGCACACTCTCTCTCTCTCTCTCTCTCTTATTCATTCATTAATTAGAAGATATTGGCTTACAAATGTGGGGCAGGCTAAGTAAATCCAAAATCTATAGGGCACGCAGTCAGGAAGGAATGATCAGGCCCACTCAGATTATCCAGGATAATCTCCCTTACTTTATGTCAACTGATCAGGAGCTTTAATTACATGAAAATACCTTCACAGCAACACCTTGGTTGGTGTTTGATTGAATAAATGGAGGCTGTAGCCTAACCAAGTTGACTCATCAAAAAGCCACACATCATAAACCACTTGTGCTTGCAACTGAATAAATTTATTCTGTTAATAGCCACTTTGGCTTGATTATTATAGGTAATTCAAGTGCAAACGACTTAAATCAATAGTGGCCGACAAGAGTTGTATACATGAGGGTCCACTTACACAACTTTAGAGTTGAAAGGGGCCATGAAAAGCTTAGGTAGTATTTCAACACGGCCCAGGAACCTCCCCGTCGTCGGCGTCTCCGGCCCTTAGAGGCGCTGAGGCTGCTCCCGACAGCAGCGCGCCCAGCAGGAGCAGAGAGGAACCCACCTGGAGCCCAGTGCCGCGGGTGCGGGAGCACTAAGTGGGCGGAGCCTCGAGGCGCGCGGCGGTAGCGACGGCGCCCAGCCCGCCAGAAGAGCGCGCGGCGGGCGGACGGCGGGGAGCCAGTCGGGTAGGGCGAGCGCGGACAGCGGTTGGCTGCGGGGGGGGGGGGTTGTGAGTGGAGCGCGGGGGGGGGGGGGACGGGGGGAGGAAGGAAGGGGAAGAGGCGGAGCGTGGGAGCGCACAGTGTCAGGAATACAATAGTGCTCCGCGCCGCTTCAGCCGCCGCCGCCGCCGCCTCAGCCGCTGCAGCCGCCGCCGCCCAACCGCCTGCCCAGCGCTGAGGCCTGACGGGCCGGGCGGGCGAGGGCCGAGGGCGGGAGCTGAGGCACTGGGGGCGGCCCCGGCGGATCCCGTGGCGGGGCGGGGGGCGGGGGGCGGGGGTGGGGAGGAGATTAGGGGGCAGGTGCGAGGGAGGGGAGAGAAGAAAGCGAGCGGTTCGGGGGGCGGTTACCACCCCTACCCGACTCGCCAGGCACGTTGCCGGGCCCGAGTGTGGAGCCGGGAAGGAGCGGCGACCGAGCTGCGCAAAGGTAGGCGCCACTGAGGCTCGACGCGGGGCGAGCGGGCTAGGGGGCGTCGCGTTGTGTGGGCAGCGGGAGTGGCGGCCTCGGGGAGTGGAAACGGGCGCCGCGGAGCGCAACGTCCCGGCCCAGCCTCGCCGCGCTCTGGGTCGCTTCGGCTCCTCACCGCGGTGGCCTCTGGCGTCCCCAGCGCCTTGGGGCCGAGAGCGTGTGTGGGCTGAGGTGAAGTGCCCGGTGGTCCCTCGGCCGGCCGGCGCAGCGCCGGGTGGCCGGCGCGGGGGCAGGGGTGGTGGGGGCGCCCGGCCGGGCTCGGCTGCGGCTACACTCGGGCAGGAATTGAGCGCCATAACTGTTGCGGCCGTTCCCTCCGGTGCCCCATCCTGGCGCCCCCTCCCTCCCGGTCCACTGCCTGCTCTCGGGGCTCCCGGGGTCAGACCCGCGGCGGGAGGACCTGCTCTGCCGGCCGCCTGGGGCCGGATGCTCCGGGGAGCGGGGGCGCGCCCTGACTGTTTCGATGTTGGGGGGCGGGAAGAACTGAGTCCCGGAGACTGGGGGCCGGGCGGTGCGGGTGGCGGCGAGGTCCCCGGTGAGCCCGGGCGCCCCGCGGGCTGGCGAACTTTCCCTCCCCCTCGCGTCATTGTTCCGGCGCTCCGGGTCCGGATCCGCGGTGAGCGCCGGGCGGTCCGGGGGCGGGGGTGGCGAAAACGGGAGGGCTTTGCCAGTCTTATGGGAAAAATTTCCCATCGCTGGGCAAGGCAAAGTTAACTTTTCTCCAGCAATCGAGTTGGTTTTATTCCCTCCGCCGTGGGGCAATCGATTAAAAAAAAAGATAGCCTCCCTCCAATCTTTTTCTCTCGCTTTTCAGAGCCACTGCTTCGGTGAAGTCTGGCTTTAAATTGCACCGGGCAACCTGCGTTTATTATTTGTGAGGAGGAAAGGGGGGGCGGGATTTCGAGTGTGTGACCGTAATGGTGGTATGTGAAGGCATGTTTAAAAGTTGGTATCATTGTGTAGCCCTGGGACATATGCAGCTCCTAAGCATTTGGCAAGAAACTTGTTTGGCCGCTTCTCTGGATTTCTGAGTTGCAAGGAAATCCATGGTCTCAGATGTTCGAGAGATTGTTTTTGATGTGAGATCCGTTGATCTGTGAAGCTGAGGATGAGGTCCCCGTGTCGTCCCCCCCCCCCCGCGTCCCCCCCCCCCCCTGCCGTCTGATTGTGTAAGAAATCAAAACCGTGTTGATGGTGATTCCAGTGGCCTGGAGGGAAAGGCGACCTCATTCCCTGATAAAGATAACTGTCTGCTTCTCTCAAAACTGGCAAAGTAATGGAAAATAATTTAGGTAAAGAGTGGTTGCACAACATCTTGGCTTAGTTTAAGCAACCCAGAATCCACTTTCTCAGAGTAGTTCTCTTAAATACCTTCCCTGCAGCCATTTCTTGTCAGCCTGGGGGTGAAGGCGGGGTGTGAGAAAGGAGTCGGCCTGAACAAAGCATCGCATTTTTATTTAATACTTTCATAACATCTGTAAACAATGGGAATGTGGATCCCAGGCCTCTGTACCTTTTGAATAGTGTAGTTCTCATGCTTTTATAGTATCATGTGATTACTCTCTGGATAAGTGAAAATGTGTTTTTTTTTCTCTTTTGTTTAGCCTAGGAGTATTCTACCTCTATAACATATCATTTTCTTTTTCATTTAAAGTGAGCTCTAAATTTAAATACTTGAACTGTAAAAGGATAATGACTCTCTCCAAGGGTGAGAGAATTACATGAGATCTCAGTCTTGGCTACCATCATTGACACCTTTTCTTCAACTATGCTCTTCTCTACAGTTTTGTTTGCTAGAGAAGTGCTCTTAACCCAGTATTGGTGCCTTGACAGTTTCTTGCATTCTTCATCCAGTCAGTTCTGGAATACTCAGGGGTCCTGGTCTGGTTCTAGAACCCACACTTTCGTTCTCCCACTTTTCTGAGTCGTGTTGCTGTGCCTTGGCAGTGTGGTAAATGCCTTCTCGCCTGTAGGAGTTGGTGAATCTTGTTCATAGGTAGGGGAAAGTGAAGAAGGGCCTTCCACTCCTACCTGAAGTGTTTGTGATCATCTGGCCTCCGGGAGTGACTTGGAAGCAGCCTTAGGGGTGACCGGGACCCACCTTCTGACCTGTAGAGAGTTCCCAGGAGCAAGAAAGGTGATGGTGCAGGGCTGTCATCATAGTTGAGATGTATGAGTTAGCAAAAGTTGAAATATTTAAGAACAAAGGATGTTGAAGGCTGTAGGTTGAGTATGATCTCCTTTGGTAATGCTTGTCTTTTCCCTCCTTTGTGTTCCACTGATCCTAACAACCCATTCCTACCCTAAGCTACACGAAAGCATTTCTTCTTTTTGCACGCTACTTTGAGGTCTGGCTGGAACTAAGCAAGTATTTTGGGGGAGGCAGAAGGCATTGGGTGTTTTTGAAGACATGGCATTACAAAGGACTCTAACAAGCCTTGATCAGGGATACAGAGGTTGAATATTATCATAGGACATAATGTACCTACCTTCTCATAGAGCTTACACAAAACAGGAGCTGAGGAAGGTAGAGATCATATGCTGGTTTACATTAAGAAAATCTCTCATCAGGGGATAACTTACTGTGACCTTTACTTATCTCACCTTATAAGTGAGGGGTGAGTATTGGGTGACACCCATGTGGCACTTTGCTGAAATGGCTAATATGGGACACTTGAATGGTTTACAAGTTTCTACTTGTTGTTCCACTTACAGTGACTGGGAAAGCTGAAGCATTCTGGTTTGTGGGGTGGGGAAGGTCTAGGATGAGTAGGTAGAAGTGATGAACGAATAAAAGGGTGCTAGCAAGTGGTCATTACAGACCAAGTAACTACTAGCTTTGAGTTTTCTGTTTTCTGGAATCTTTGTGACTCCCCCATGGTTATTTTTGTCTCCTTTCTGTAGATCTCTCCATAGACAACAGCAGCAAAGCTCTTACCATTGAAATTGCCTCTGTGCTTCTCTTGCCGGGGACAGTGAGCAAGAAGTGTCCTGGGGAGAATTTGCCTGACCCTATAGCTGAGCTTGGGAAAAAGAAAGTAAGAACTCAAAGGTAGCCGACTGAGGAAAGTAGGGGGCCTGGTGTGGGGAAATAGTACTGGGGCATTTTCCAATGGGAGATACCTATATGTTCATTAGTGCTCTTCAAGCAGTAAATAATTTAATCTCTGTCCCAACCCAGAAGCCATGGCTGAGCCCCGTTACCTAAGGGGCTTTTTGTTGGCTGATAGGCAAGGAAACCCGAGTCTGGAGTGTGTTTTTTGGAACAGCTGACAAGAGAATATGGTACCAGCATGGCCAGTACACTAGACCTTGTGTGTTGCAATCTCCTGGGAAATTTTTTTTTTAGATTTTCAAAACTTCTTATTTTGACACAATTAGAAAAAAAGTTGTAAGAATAGTACAAAGAACTCCTTTATTCCTTTCAGTCAAGGTCACCGTTTACTAACAGTTTGTTCCCATTTGCCTTATCATTTGCTCTTTCTGTTTCTTTTTATGAACAGTTTGAGAGTAACCATTGAGAGATTGGTATTTGTCAAAGGCATCTGCACAGAGGGTGGCCCAGGTGCAGCTGTGGGGTGCAGCAGAACATTGGTGAGTGAAATCTACCTAAAGCTGTAAAGCACTGATTTTTAAATTACATGGAATCTCTGGTGCTAAATATAGAAATCAGTATCAATTGTAAAAGTGGTTAATGTAAACTCCCCTTTTGTCAGCATTTTCGTCGTTTGTTCTTAGCTCTGCCAAGCTTTAATAGTTATGAAAATCCATTCCACCACTCCCCCAACTTTGCACCTATAATATATTCTCGAACATTTTCATTTAATTTATTTAGCAAGCATATATTTGCTAGGGGTATAAGAGGTGAAAGATATTCATCTCCTTGAGAGCTCAACATCCAGTGGAAAGGTAGTAAGGAAATCTATCACCTCAATCAAGGGGAAGAGTATTGTGCTAAAGGGGTTTACAGGGGTAATTGGAACAGCAAGCTGGTTGAGGATTTGAAGAGTTAGATACCTGGGAGTCATTTGGGAAGTATGTGAATGTGAAGATCCATCTTTTTTGAGGCTTGCTGCTCTTAGATGACAAGGTTCATGAGGTTAGGGAAGCCTTTGGTGTCATATCCAACACAGACTGTGGGGTCATGCCAACTTGCATTTTAATCCACCACTTGATTTTGACCAGTTACTTAACTTCACCATGCCTCAATTTCTTCATCTGCCAAACCACACCTCCGAGATAATAATTAATTAAGGTAATAATTGCTCTGTTGGGCTTCCCTGGTGGCGCAGTGGTTGAGAGTCCGCCTGCCGATGCAGGGGACACAGGTCGTGCCCCGGTCCAGGAAGATCCCACATGCCACGGAGCGGCTAGGCCCGTGAGCCATGGCCGCTGAGCCTGCGCGTCCGGAGCCTGTGCTCCGCAATGGGAGAGGCCACAACAGTGAGAGGCCCGCATACCGCAAAAAAAATAATAATAATAAAAATAATTGCTGTGTAAACATTCATTTCGTCTTCCCTTCAAAAAATACAGTATGGGGGGAATAGCATGAAAGGTACTAGGTATTAAGGTGAAATCCAAGGAGGTGTTTCTATTTTTCTGCAAATAAATATCTAATTACTAATTGTACTGAGTTGTGATGGAGATTACTGTGAGATAATAGCAATAACAGCAGCGATGATTTGTTAACCATTTCTTGTGTGCTAAGCACTGTGTTAAGTGCTTATCACAGGGTATCTTTCTGAGGCTCAAAGAGGTGAAGCAAAGGTAACGTGCCTAAGGTCACACAGCAAGTAAGAGGTAGAATGCTTCTGAGAGGGAGATCAGCAAGGTGCCCTGGAGCCTGAAGGATGAGCAGGAAAAAACAAGGTAAAAGTCAGAGAGAAGGGATTGCTAGGCAGAGGGAACAACAGGTGTTGTAAGGGCACTGAGATGGGAGAGAGATGTAGAAAGAATCCACAGAGGTTTGGCTAGGACCTGGGGAAAGAGATGAGATAGGCAGGGGAAAATTGACAGGGCCTTATGGGACCTCATTAAGGAGCTTGTGTTTTATTCCAAGGACTGGGGGAGGCTGCTGGAAGGTGTTTTTCTGAGTGTGTGTTTATTTAATCCAGAAAGGCATCTAGTGAGGCCTAAACAAAAGCGGTTTAAGAGAGTCATTTCCCTTTCAGTGTCCCACTTTGTGATCCAATAGAGGCAGTGTTTCTGGCCTAAATGTGTAGATCTTTTTTTTTTTTGGCTGCGTCAGGTCTTAGTTGCGGCACACAGGCTTCGTTGAGGCAGGCGGGATCCTCTGTTGCGGCACGCAGGCTCCTCTCTAGTTGCAGCGTGTGGGTTTTCTCTCTCTAGTAGTGGTTTGCGGGCTCCAGAGCGCATGGGCTCTGTAGTTTGAGGCACACAGACTCTCTAGTTGTGGTGCACGGTCCTAGTTGTCCTGCGGCATGTGGGATCTTAGTTCCCTGACCAGGGATCAAACCCATGTCCCCTGCATTGGAAGGCGGATTCTTTACCACTGGACCACTAGGGAAGTCCCATGTGTAGATCTTAAACAATTTTTACTGCCCACCATTAACATGGCTAAAAAGAGTTGCTGTGATGCTGGAAGAAGCTGGTCCTGTAGAATGCTTCTAGAAGGAGGTTTAATTGGGCTCTTATATCTGATGCTTTTTAGGCTGCATTAAGGGAGCTCTTTCAGCTTTCACCAAGCCCTGTCAAATGGGAAAAAAAGTAGAATTGAAGGAAAAAGTGATTCCTGGAAACCTGAGTTGTTGTTCATGTTAGAAATGGAACTGTTGAATATATAAGACTTTGGCTTAAATATATCATGATAAAGATGCTTCAGTGACTAAGTGGAAATTTTTTGTGGAGTGTGTGTGTGTGTGTGTGTGTGTGTGTGTGTGTTTGGTGTGTGCCATCCGTGATGGCAGACAGTGCATTTGTGAGAATCTGGGAAGACTGATGAATTTTTTCAATACTTATATATTTATTTATTCTCATCCAGGTACTGCAGGTTTTTCTGTTTGAAACTATTTCTTATGTGCAGAGTAAACTTCATAGGGAAAATCAGTGTTCTTTTCCCCTTTCCATATGTAGTGGACCACAAACATATTTACTTTGAAGTAGCCTATGTCAATTAGCTTTTCCTTCTTTTTTTTTTTTTTTGGCAGGGAGGGTAGTTAGCTGGCAGCTGGATGATCTAGGATGGCCTCGCTCACACATTTGGTAGTTGGCAGGCTGGTTGGTCTAGGAGGCCCTAAGCTGGGATGGCTCATCCCCACTCCAAGTGGTCTCTCATCCAGCTGGCTAGTCTGGACTTGTTAACATCGTGGTCTCAAAGGCACAAAGAGTAGCAAGGGAGAGCAAGCACCAGTGCACAAGCACTTCTCAAGTGTCTGCTTGTGTCACATTTGATATTGTCCCATCAGCCAAACCACAGAAGTTCTTCCGTGGCCAAGCCCAGAGTCGTTGTGGGAGGGGACCCTCCAGGGTGTGGACATAAGGAGATGTGAGAAAATTGGGGACCATTACCACAGTAATGCATAATAATTATTAATGAATATAACAGCTTTTCCTTTGATAAATCATTTTAAATGCTCATTTGTAAATGTAGTGTATTCTTGAGACTAAGTAATATGATCATGCCACATCTCTTCTATCGAGTGTGGAGCTGAGTGATGGTTTTTCTAGGAGGAAGCCAAAGGGAGACAGTGTGGCTCTAGATGTAGATACCATCATGAATGGCTTGGCTGCTCACTGATCTTGTGTGGCTATTATCAAAGGAGCCCCTGGGTTTCCTCAACCTCCCGTTCAAGCTTTATCACAAAAACTGTAGTGTACTAGACTGCACTAGGTTTTGTAGTCAAGCAAAAAGACGGTTAATTGGGAATCCATCACCACCTGAAAGATGAGAGAAACATTTGCATCCTTTCTTCATAACCTTTAGTTTTACCTAAGAGAAGAAATCCTTATTTAGGCATTATAATAAGGACAAAGGATTCTCTGTAGATATGTTTTATTTGGTCAAGATTTTAAAATCTCCCTGTGGTTGCAGTGAAGAATCCACCATTGTGCTGTAGAGTGGCCAGTGACTAGTAATTTGGGGAGTCAGCCTTTGGCTTTTGCTTGTGAAGATTTTAGAAGTAACACCTTTTACACACCTGAAATAGGCTTTACAACCAGCTTGTGGCCTGAAATACATTACATGAAAATGCAACTGGACCCTAGGAAGCATGTGTGGGAAAATGAATAGAAGGCTCACTTTGTACATCTTAGAGCTGTACATTTCTCTAGAAAATTGCCTGGTGATAGAATCTCAGCTTCCTTTTTTTCCTCCTAGGATAAAAATTAAAAATGAAAAATCCCTGACATTTTAAAAGTCAGTGACTTGCACCAGTCAGAATGGCCATCATCAAAAAATCTACAAACGATAAGTGCTGGAGAGGGTGTGGAGAAAAGGGAACCCTCTTGCACTGTTGGTGGGAATGTAAATGGATACAGCCACTATGGAGAACAGTATGGAGGTTCCTTAAAAAACTAAAAATAGAATTACCATATGATCCAGCAATCCCACTACTGGGCATATACCCTGAGAAAACCATAATTCAAAAGGACACATGCACCCCAATATTCATTGCAGCACTATTTACAGTAGCCAGCTCATGGAAGCAACCTAAGTGTCCATAGACAGATGAATGGATAAAGATGTGGCACATATATACAATGGAATATTACTCAGCCATAAAAAGAAACGAAATTGAGTTATTTGTAGTGAGGTGGATGGACCTAGAGTCTGTCATACAGAGTGAAGTCAATCAGAAAGAGAAAAACAAATACCGTATGCTAACACATATATATGGATTCTAAAAAAAAAAAAGTTCTGAAGAACCTAGGGGCAGGACAGGAATAAAGATGCAGATGTAGAGAATGGACTTGAGGATATGGGGAGGGGATAGGGTAAGCTGGGACGAAGTGTAAGCTGGGACGAAGTGAGAGAGTGGCATGGACATATATACACTACCAAATGTAGAGTAGCTAGTGGGAAGCAGCCACATAGCACAGGGAGAACACCTAGAGGGGTGGGATAGGGGGGGTGGGAGGGAGACGCAAGAGGGAGGAGATATGGGGATATTTGTATATGTATAGCTGATTCACTTTGTTATAAAGCAGAAACTAACACACCACTGTAAAGCAATTATACTCCAATAAAGATGTTAAAAAAAGAAAAAGTGACTTGGAAATAGCCATCAAAATTATAAATGCACATATCATTTGAACCAGAAAACACTTCCAGGAATGAATTCAACAAATGTTTGCGTGTTACTCGGAGTATTGCTTATAATAGCAAGAGTGGTTATAGCCTAAGGATCAATCAAGACTTGATTATACAGTAGAATATTACATTGATATTGCATGATCTTCAAGATGTACAAAATGAAAAAAAAAGCAAGAAACAGAACAATGTGTATTGTATACTACCATTTGTATAAAATAGATAGTGGGGCAGTAATATGTAAATGTTTGCTTACATAAACATAAAATATTTCTGGAAGGATATTCAAGACACTGATAGCTTTGGGGCATACATGGCCTGGGTAGAGGGTGGGAGAGAGACTTTTCACTGCATAAACTTTTATATATACTTTTGGAATTTTAAGCCACGTGAATATATTACCCTATTTTAAAAATTAAGTACATTTATCTAAAAAGAGATGGTATATGGTTATGGTGATGTGAACTTCCATGAACTCCTACGCAAGTTGACCTGGTCAGAACTATCCATGTTAAAAAATATATCCAGCCAGTTTTGTTTCCTAGAAATGCCTCAGAATAGTGTACTTCTGAATTTTTAACTATAGCCCTACCTTTTTCAGAATGTCATATGAATGGAATCATACAGTATGTAGCCTTTTTTGGTCTTGCTTCTTTTACTTGATTCATCTATGTTATGTGAAATAATAGCCTTTTCCTTTTTATCGCTGAATTGTATTCCATTGTATGGAATACAACGGTTCATTCACCTGTTTCAGGACAACTTGGTTGCTTCCATTTTCTTGGCTATTATGAATAAAGCTGAATAAATATTTTGTGTGGACATAAGTTTTCAGTTCATTTGGGTAGATATGTAGGAGTGGGATTGCTGAGTTTTTATAAGAAACTGCCAAACTGTCTTCCAAAGTGGTTCTACCATTTTGCATTCCTACCAGCCATGAAAATGAGTGTATGTCAAGGTTCATCTTCCTGAATATGGATGTCCAGTAGTTCCAGAACCATTTGTTGAAAAGACTGTCCTTTCTCCATTGAATTGCTTTTGTACCTCTGTCAAAATGTGGTTATGCTTGTGTGGGTCTATTTCTGAGCTCTCTGTTCTGTTGAATTGATCTTTGTGCCTGTCATTTTGCCATTACCACACTGTCTTGACTATTATAGCTTCATAGGATTCTTGAAATCAGGTAATATGGGTACTGTTATTTTTTCTTCTTTATCAGAGTTGTAGAGGTGAGAGAGGACATCCTTCATTTGTTCCAGTCTTAGAAAGCATTCCATCTCTCACCATTAAGTACGATGCTAGCTGTAGGGATTTTTTTTTAAATATATACCCTCTTGTGCTGAAAAGAGTTAACATAGCAGGCCTGAGGCTGCTGTCTTTAGAAGGCCTGCTTGCAAGATTGGCCCTTGGCTGGTGTCTGGGAAATTGGCTTTTCAAACATTTTGAAAATAAAACATTATATTCTACCTTCATTTATTCCTTTTCCAACGCTCTTCATTTCTTTATGCTAATCCAGCTTCCCATCTTATTCATAATCTTTCTGCCTGAAGAATTTTCCTTTAACATTAACTTTTATGCCAGATCTGCTGTCAGTAAATTCTGTTTTTGTTTGTATGAGAAAGTCTTTTTTTTCCTCACTTTTAAAGGACATTTTCATGGAATATGGAATTCGGAGTTGAGTTTTTTTCCTCTCTCAACATACTACTCCACTGTTGCCTTGCTTGCATGGTTTCTGTTAAGTCTGCTGTAATTCTTATCTTTGTTCCTCCATGGCTAATTTGCCTTTTTTCCTCTGGCTTCCTTCAGTCTCTTTGTCTTTGCCCAGGTGTGGCCTTTTAGTTTTTTTCATATTTATGCTGCTTGGTATTCTCTGAGCTTCTAGTGTCTGTGGTTTGTTGCCTGTCACTAATTTGGAAAGTTCTCAGCCATTATTTCTTCAAATAATTCTTGTGCCCCATTCTCTCTTTTTTTCTTCCTTCTGGGGTTCCAATTACAAATATATTATACTGTTTGTTATTGTCCCACAGTTCTTGAATGCTGTGTTCTATTTTTTCTCCCTTTTGTCCCTTTTTATTTTATTTTTATTGACCTGATCAACAAATTTGATCTTTATGTTCACTGATTCTTTCCTTGTTTGTGTCAGTTCTACTGTTGAGCATGGTGGTTTTTTACTCTTTTTTTATTGAGCATTTCCATTTGATTCTTTATCACAGTTAACATCTCTTTTCTGAAATTATCCATCTGCTCTTGCATATTGTCTACCTTTTCCATTAGAGTCTAATTCCATTAGATTACACAGTAATCATAATTCTTTTAGATCTTATTTCTGATAGTCCCAACTTCTGTGTCATACTGAATATGGATCTGATGATTGTTTTGGCATTTGGAATATTTTCCTGCCTTTTATTATACCTCATAAATTTGTTAAAAGCTGAACATGGGCAGGAGAAGAACACAGGTTTCCTTCTGCTAGGCCTTTAGTGTGGGGATTTTAATTAATCTAGTCAGGAGTCTGCCTGTGTTCCATGTTTGTTTTTGCTATGGGCACCAGAGATTTCTGATTCCTCTAGTGATACCTTCTTTTTGACTCCTGCTTGGCTTTGGGTTTTTCCTTTGCGCTGTTTCCCAAGAGCTGTCTCTTACAGCTCTCCCAGTTGCATTTCAGTGTTACTAACCACATAACTGGTTTGCCAGGTGGTGGTTGCTGGGGGAGGGGGAGTTCTCTGATGATTTGATTAAGCCTCAGACTTAGGCAGGTACTGGAACTTGGGTCTTGAGTGTGTCCTTCACAAGATTTCCTGCCCTTTCTCCAGGGGTGGAGCTTCTTTTTCTTTTTCCTCTGTTCATTCGCCCAGCGGCAGTGAGTATCCACCAGTGTCCTCAAGCCATAGATTTTAAGTCCCCCCGAAAATTAAGCCTTTTGTTCTGTACTAGAGATAAAGGAAAGGGGTCTGGGTGGATTTCACAGTGAGTGCTATTTTCCTCAGCCAAACAGCACCTTCATGGAAGCTTTCTCTGACATTTTTCCTGATCTTCCCTGTAGGAACCTTGTGGGATTCCTTTTGGTAAAACTTGGAAGAGGATGGGAAACCCCTCCCCCACAACGTGGAGCCCAAGAGCTTCATACTCTCATGACATTCCATACTCTGGCCTCCAGTAATTTGTCAGAATCTCTAGTTTAATCTTCCTACCAGATTACATGTTCGGATCCTGTGTCTACCTGCAGGCACCGGTCTCTTCAGATAGTGGGTTGGTGGTTTGCCCTATGACTTCACTTCTCTGATAGGTCCAAGAAGAGTCATTGATTTTCAGTCGATATAGCTTCTTTCTTGTAAAGGTGGAAATGATGACCTCCCAGTACTTTACATGACCAAGCTGAAACCTAAGGCCTCAAATAACTTTTAATCTACACAAATGTCTAATGTGCAGCCCATAGAAACTTAGTACAGGTTAGTTTTTTCCCCTTATTTTTCTTTTTTTCAAACCCTTGAATTTTATAGTTTTATGGCTAGGGAGCCAGAAATAATTGATTCTGGCTTGGGTTCTGCCTATTTTAGGCTTTAAAAGCCTCTGTACCACTGGTAGTATGTTATATGTTTGTCTTGCTCTCTTCTAAAATTCTGTGTATGCCTTTGGTAACTACTGAGCATGTTGTTAGCACTCAATAATAATTGGCCTCATTCAAAATTAGAGCATGATTTAGCCTTTCTAGATCATAGAGTTTGTTAGTGACCATGTGTTCGTTGTTTTTATTCTCCACATTTCCAGGTGCACTTCAGTTCAGCTGATAGTTGTTGAGTGCCCACTGTGCTATGAGTGAGGCACTAAGTGTTAAGTAGAATACAAGCCTGACCTGGTAAATGGAGTAACCAAGGGGTTCCTGAAGGCAATGGAAGCCCCATGGATGGAAGTATATTGCAACTTGGGAAACATCTCCATTTCAATCTAGGATTTTTAAAATTCTTTTTAAATTTTTATTTTTACTTATATTAGTGATACATGAATGAATTCTAGTAAAAACTGAAAAGTTTTTACTAGTTTTTACTAGAGCCATGGTTGTCCATTGACATCCTTATGACACTCTCATTCCGTCACATTCTCCTTCCCAAAGTTAATTTTGACTACTTACTTTTGTTTTACTGTGCAAATTGCTATATCAAATGTATCATCTAATAAGTTTACTGAAATACTTAAAAATATTTTTTTTAAATTTTTGGTCGTGCCACACAGCATGTGGGATCTTAGTTCCCCGACCAGGGATCAAATCCATGCCCCCTGCTGTGGAAGCGCAGAGTCTTAACAACTGAACCGCCAGGGAAGTCCCGTGAAATATTTTTATATTTAAGGGAATAAGCACCCAAATTCATTTAACTTTTAAGGAATGTTTATTAGGGGTAACTGTCATCATTCAGGTTGGATGTGTGGCCTAATAATGATTCTTTGCTTCACATTATAATGTAACTCTTCTAGTTTTTAAACCTGAAAACCTAGTGTTGGTGACAGAACTGTAAAAGTTTATTTTGAGTAAATAAGAAATACAGAAATTCGTACTGACTGAAAAGATGACGACCTGTTGCCTTTTTCTTTAATTATCATAGTATAATTGACTTTTCTGGGGTGTGTATATTTCAGTGGATTTTGACACGTATAGATCAGTGTAACCACTACCACAGTCAAAGTACAAAACAGTTCCACCACCCTAGGAAACTCCTTTGCGCTACCTCTTTCAGTCATACTATGTTCTCACCCCAACTGCTGGCAGCCACTGATCTGTGCTCTATCACACTATAGTTTTGTCACTTTGATGTCACATAAATGGAGTCAGACTATATGTAATATTTTGAGGTTTTTTTTCACTCAGCATAATGCTTTTGAGATTCATCCAAGTTGTGTGTATCAAATAGTTTGTTCCTTTTTATTACAGAGTAGTAGTCTATTATATGAAACCACATTTTGGTTGTTTCCAGTTTTGGGTGATTAAAAGTAGGGCTGCTGTAAAACTTCATGTGCAAGTGTTTGTGTGCACGTAAATTTGCATTTCTCTAGGGTAAATACCTGAGAGTGAGATTGCTAGAATTACACTGCCATTCATGGTAAAACTAGTTAGCTAGAGTTTGAATGCTAGAAATGGATAGAGTAACAAAGACCCAAATTGTTTAAATCTTGCTTTTGCTTCTTACTAGCTATGCAACCTTGAGTGAGTTTAACCTCTTTGTGCCACAGTTTCCATATTTGTAAAATGAAGTTAACAATAACAACCACTGGGATTATTGTGTGGGATTAATGGCATATTTTAAAAATTTATTTATGTTTGTCTGCGTTGGGTCTTAGTTGCTGCATGTGGGCTTTCTCTAGTTGTGTCAAGCGAGGGCTACTCTTCGTTGGGGTGTGCAGGCTTCTTATTGTGATGGCTTCTCTTGTTGCGGAGCATGGGCTCTAGGCATGCAAGCTTCAGTAGTCGCAGCACATGGGCTCAGTAGTTGGGGCACGCGGGCTCTAGAGTGCAGGCTCAGTAGTTGCGGCGCATGGACTTAGTTGCTCTGCGGCATGTGGGATCTTCCTGGACCAGGGATCAAACCCATGTCCCCTGAATTGGCAGGTGGATTCTTAACCACTGTGCCACCCGGGAAGTCCTATATTGATGGCATATTAAGAATAAAATGCTGATCGGGACTTCCCTGGTGGTCCAGTGGTTAAGACTCTACATTCCCAATGCAGGGGGCCTGGCTTTGATCCCTGGTCAGGGAACTAGATTCCACGTGCCACAACTCAGAGCCTGCATGCCACAACTGAAAAAAGACCCCACATGCTGCAACTAAAAAAAGACCCCACATGCCTCAACAAAAGATCCTGCATGCTGCAACAAAGATCCTGCATGCCACAACTAAGACCTGGCACAGCCAAATAAATAAATATTTAAGAAAAGAATAAAATGCTGATCAATGTCTGGCATATTAAATATATTATTATACTTATCTCATGTTTAATAAAACGTTTTCTTGTCAGAGACATTCGCCTTTAGTCAATTAAAATGGAGAAATTAAATAATCCATAGGAGGGAGCTTCAAGATGGCGGAAGAGTAAGATGTGGAGATCACCTTCCTCCCCACAAATACATCAGAAATACATCTACGTGGGGAACAACTCCTACAGAACACCTACTGAACGCTGGCAGAAGACCTCACACTGCCCCAAAGACAAGAAACTCCCATGTACCTGGGTAGGGCAAAAGAAAAAAGAAAAAACAGACAAAAGAATAGGGACGGGACCTGCACCAGTGGGAGGGAGCTGTGAAGGAGGAAAGGTTTCCACACACTAGGAAGCCCCTTCTTGGGCGGAGACTGCGGATGGCGGAGGGGGGAAGCTTCGGAGCCGCGGAGCAGAGCACAGCAACAGGGGTGTGGAGGGCAAAGGGGAGAGATTCCCGCACAGAGGATAGGTGCCAACCAGCACTCACCAGCCCAAAAGGCTTGTCTGCTGGGAGCTGAGGCTCTGGCTTTGGAGGTCGGACCCCAGGGAGAAGACTGGGGTTGGCTGTGTGAACACAGCCTGAAGGGGGCTAGTGTGCCACAGCTAGCCAGGAGGGAGTCCAGGAAAAAGTCTGGACCTGCCTAAGAGGCAAGAGACCATTGTTTCGGGGTGCTCGAGGAGAGGGGATTCAGAGCACCGCCTAAACGAGCTCCAGAGAAGGGCGCGAGCTGCGGTTATCAGTGCGCACCCCAGAGATGGGCATGAGATGCTAAGGCTGCTGCTGCAGCCACCAAGAAGCCTGTGTGCAAGTACAGGTCACTATCCACACCTCCCCTCCTGGGAGCTTGTGCAGCCTGCCACTGCCAGGGTCCCGTGATCCAGGGACAACCTCCCCTGGAGAACGCACGGCATGCCTCAGGCTGTTACAACGTCATGCTGGCCTCTGCCGCCGCAGGCTTGCCCCACATTCTGTACCCCTCCCTCCACCCGGCCTGAGTGAGCCAGAGCCCCCGAATCAGCTGCTCCTTTAACCCCGTCCTGTCTGAGCAAAGAACACACGCCCCCAGGCGACCTGCACACAGAGGCGGGTCCAAATCCAAAGCTGAACCCCAGGAGCTGTGCGAACAAAGAACAGAAAGGGAAATCTCTCCCAGCAGCCTCAGGAGCAGTGGATTAAATCTCCATAATCAACGTGATGTATCCTGCATCTGTTGAATACCTGAATAGACAACGAATCATCCCAAATTGAGAAGGTGGACTTTGAGAGCAACGATATATTTTTTTTCCCCTTTTTTCTCCTTTTATGAGTGTGTATGTGTATGCTTCTGTGTGTGATTTTGTCTGTATAGTTTTGCTTTTACCATTTGTCCTGGGGTTCTGTGTGTCCGTTTTTTTGTTTGTTTGTTTAAGTATAGTTGTTAGCATTTGTTATCATTGGCTGATTTGCTTTTTGGTTTGGTTGCTCTCTTCTTTCTTTCTTTTTTATTACTTAAATTTTTTTTAATAATTATTTTTTATTTTATTTTACTTTATTTTATTTTATTTTATCATCTTCTTTCTTTTTCTCTTTTTTTTCTCCCTTTTATTCTGAGCCATATGGATGACAAGCTCTTGGTGTTCCAGCCAGGTGTCAGGGCTGTGCCTCTGAGGTGGGAGAGCCAAGTTCAGGACACTGGTCCACAAGAGACCTCCCAGCTCCATGTAATATCAAACAGTGAAAATCTCCCAGAAATCTCCATCTCCATGCCAAGACCCAGCTCCGTTCAACAACCAGCAAACTACAGTGTTGGACACCCTATGAGAAACAACTAGCAGGACAGGAACACATCCGCATCCATTAGCAGAGAGGCTGCCTAAAATCATAATAAGGCCACAGACACCCCAAAACACACCACCAGACGTGGACCTGCCCATCAGAAAGACAAGGTCCGGCCTCATCCACCAGAACACAGGCACTAGTCCCCTCCACCAGGAAGCCTACACAACCCACTGAACCAACCTTAGCCACTGGGGCCAGACACCAAAAACAAAGGGAACTACAAACTGCAGTCTGTGAAAAGGAGACCCGAAACACAGTAAGTTAAACAAAATGAGAAGACAGAGAAACACACAGCAGATGAAGGAGCAAGGTAAAAACCCACCAGACCAAACAAATGAAGAGGAAATAGGCAGTCTACCTGAAAAAGAATTCAGATTAATGATAGTAAAGATGATCCAAAATCTTGAAAATAGAATGGAGAAAATAGAAGAAACGTTTAACAAGGACCTAGAAGAACTAAAGAGCAAACAAACAGTGATGAACAGCACAATAAATGAAATTAAAAATTCTCTAGAAGGGATCAGTAGCAGAATAACTGAGGCAGAAGAATGAATAAGTGACCTGGAAGATAAAATAGTGGAAATAACTACTGCAGAGCAGAATACAGAGAAAGGAATGAAAAGAATTGAGAACAGTCTCAGAGACCTCTGGGACAACATTAAATGCACCAGCATTCGAATTATAGGGGTCCCAGAAGAAGAAGAGAAAAAGAAAGGGACTGAGAAAAAATTTGAAGAGATTATAGTTGAAAACTTCCCTAATATGGGAAAGGAAACAGTCAAGTCCGGGAAACGCAGAGAGTCCCATACGGGATAAATCCAAGGAGAAACACACCAAGGCACATATTAATCAAACTATCAAAAATTAAATACAAATAAAAAATACTAAAAACAGCAAGGGAAAAACAACAAATAACACACAAGGGAATCCCCATAAGGTTAACAGCTGATCTTTCAGCAGAAACTCTGCAAGCCAGAAGGGCGTGGCAGGACATATTTAAAGTGATGAAGGAGAAAAACCTACAACCAAGTTTACTCTACCCAGCATGGATCTCATTCAGATTTGACGTAGAAATTAAAACCTTTACAGACAAGCAAAAGCTAAGAGAATTCAGCACTACCAAACAGCTTTACAACAAATGCTAAAAGAACTTCTCTAGGCAAGAAACACAAGAGAAGGAAAAGACCTACAATAACGAACCCAAAACAATTTAGAAAATGGGAATAGGAACATACATATCGATAATTACCTTAAACATAAATGGACTAAATGCTCCCACCAAAAGACACAGATTGGCTGAATGGATACAAAAACAAGACCCATATATATGCTGTCTGCAAGAGACCCACTTCAGACCTAGGGACACATACAGACTGAAAGTGAGGGGATGGAAAAAGATATTCCATGCAAATGGAAATCAGAAGAAAGCGGGAGTAGCAATTCTCATCAGACAAAATAGACTTTAAAACAAAGACTATTACAAGAGACAGAGAAGTACACTACATAATGATCAAGAGATCAATCCAAGAATATATAAAAATTGAAAATATTTATGCACCCAACATAGGAGCACCTCACTACATAAGGCAAATGCTAACAGCCATAAAAGGGGAAATGGATAGTAACACAATCATAGTAGGGGACTTTAACACCCCACTTTCACCAGTGGACAGATCATCCAAAATGAAAATAAATAAGGAAACACAAGCTTTAAATTATACATTAAACAGGATGGACTTAATTGATATTTGTAGGACATTCCATCCAAAAACAGCAGAATACACATTCTTCTCAAGTGCTCATGGAACATTGTCCAGGATAGATCATATCTTGGGTCACAAACCAAGCCTTGGTAAATTTAAGAAAATTGAAATCATATCAAGTATCTTTTCCGACCACAACGCTGTGAGACTAGATATAATTACAGGAAAAAATCTGTTAAAAATACAAACACGTGGGGGCTAAACAATACTTAATAACCAAGAGATCACTGAAGAAATCAAAGAGGAAATCAAAAAATACCAGAAACAAATGATAATGAAAACACAACCCAAAACCTATGGAATGCAGTAAAAGCAGTTCTAAGAGGGAAGTTTATAGCAATACAGTCCTACCTTAAGAAACAAGGAACATCTCAAATAAACAACCTAACCTGACACCTAAAGCAATTAGAGAAAGAAGAACAAAAAAACCCCAAAGTTAGCAGAAGGAAATTAATCATAAAGATCAGATCAGAAATAAGTGAAAAAGAAATTAAGGAAACGATAGCAAAGTTCAATAAGACTAAAAGCTGGTTCTTTGAGAAGATAAAGAAAATGGATAAACCATTAGCCAGACTCATCAAGAGAAAAAGGGAGAAGACTCAAATCAGTAGAATTAGTAATGAAAAAGAAGTAACCACTGACACTTCAGAAATACATGGGATCATGAGAGATTACTACAAGCATCTATATGCCAATACAAAGGACAACCTGGAAGAAATGGACAAATTCTTAGAAATGCACAACCTTCCGAGACTGAAGCAGGAAGAAATAGAAAATATGAACAGACCAGTCACAAGCACTGAAATTGAAACTGTGATTAAAAATCTTCCAACAAACAAAAGCCCAGGACCAGATGGCTTCATAGGCGAATTCTATCAGACATTTAGAGAAGAGCTAATACCTGTTCTTCTCAAACTCTTCCAAAATATAGCAGAGGGAGGAACACTCCCAAACTCATTCTACGAGGGCACCATCACCCTGATGCCAAAACCAGACAAAGATGTCACAAAGAAAGAAAACTACAGGCCAATATCACTGATGAACAGAGATGCAAAAATCCTCAACAAAATACTAGCAAACAGAATCCAGCAGCACATTAAAAGGATCATACATCATCGTCAAGTGGGGTTTATCCCAGGAATGCTAAGATTCTTCAACATACGCAAATCAATCAGTGTGATAACACCATATTAATAAATTGAAGGAGAAAAACCGTATGACCATCTCAATAGATTCAGAGACAGCTTTCAACAAAATTCAACACCCATTTATGATAAAAACCCTCCAGAAAGTAGGCATAGAGGGAGCTTTCCTCAACATAATAAAGGCAATATATGATAAATCCACAGCCCCAACATCATCCTCAATGGTGAAAAACTGAAACCATTTCCACTAAGATCAGGAACAAGACAGGGTTGCCCACTCTCACCACTCTTACTCAACATAGTTTTGGAAGTTTTAGCCACAGCAATCAGAGAAGAAAAAGAAATAAAAGGAATCCAAATCGGAAAAGAAGAAGTAAAGGTGTCACTGTTTGCAGATGACATGATACTATACATAGAGAATCCTAAAGATGCTACCAGAAAACTACTAGAGCTAATCAATGAATTTGGTAAAGTAGCAGGTTACAAAATTAATGCACAGAAATCTCTTGCATTCCTATACACTAATATTGAAAAATCTGAAAGTGAAATTAAGAAAACACTCCGATTTACCATTGCAAGAAAAAGAATAAAATATCTCATAATAAACCTACCTTAGGAGACCAAGACCTGTATGCAGAAAATTGTAAGACACTGTTGAAAGAAATAAAAGATGATACAAATAGATGGAGAGATATACTATGTTCTTGGATTGGAAGAATCAACATTGTGAAAATGACTCTACTACCCAAAGCAATCTACACATTCAATGCAATCCCTATCAAACTACCACTGGCATTTTTCACTGAACTAGAACAAAAAATTTCACAATTTGTATGGAAACACAAAAGACCCCAAATTGCCAAAGCAACCTTGAGAACGAAAAACGGAGCTGGAGGAATCAGGCTCCATGACTTCAGATTATACTACAAAGCTACAGTAATCAAGACAGTATGGTACTGGCACAAAAACAGAAATATAAATCAGTGGAACAGGATAGAAAGCTCAGAGATAAACCCATGCACATATTGTCCCCTTATCTTTGATAAAGGAGGCAAGAATATACAGTGGAGAAAAGACAGCCTCTTCAATAAGTGGTGCTGGGAAAACTGGACAGCTACAGGTAAAAGAATGAAATTAGAACACTCCCTAATACCATACACAAAAATAAACTCAAAATGGATTAAAGACCTAAATGTAAGGCCAGAAACTATCAAACTCTTAGAGGAAAACATAGGCAGAACACTCTATGCCACAAATCACAGCAAGATCCTTTTTGATCCACCTCCTAGAGAAATGGATATAAAAACAAAAGTAAACAAATGGGACCTAATGAAACTTCAAAGCTTTTGCACAGCAAAGGAAACCATAAACAAGACCAAAAGACAACCCTCAGAATGGGAGAAAATATTTGCAAATGAAGCAGCTGACGAAGGATTAATCTCCAAAATTTACAAGCAGCTCATGCCGCTCCATATCAAAAAAACAAACAACGCAATCGAAAAAAGGGCAGAACACCTAAATAGACGTTTCTCCGAAGAAGATATACAGATTGCCAACAAACACATGAAAGGATGCTCAACATCACTAATCATTAGAGAAATGCAAATCAGAAGTACAACGAGGTATCATCTCACACCAGTCAGAATGGCCATCATCAAAAAATCTAGAAACAATAAATGCTGGAGAGGGTGTGGAGAAAAGGGAACCCTCTTGCACTGTTGGTGGGGATGTAAATTGATACAGCCACTATGGAGAACAGTATGGAGGTTCCTTAAAAAACTAAAATTAGAACTACCGTACGACCCAGCAATCCCACTACTGGGCATATACCCTGAGAAAACCATAATTTAAAAAGAGTCATGTACCAAAATGTTCATTGCTGCTCTGTTTACAATAGCCAGGACATGGAAGCAACCTGTGTCCATCGACAGATGAATGGTTAAAGAAGATGTGGCACATGTATACAATGGAATATTACTGAGCCATAAAAAGAAACGAAATTGAATTATTTGTAGTGAGGTGGGTGGACCTAGAGTCTGTCATACAGAGTGATGTAAATCAGAAAGAGAAAAACAAATACTGTATGCTAACACATATATATGGACTCTTAAAAAAATGGTCATGAAGAACCTAGGGGCAAGACGGGAATAAAGACTCAGTCCTTCTAGAGACTGGACTTGAGGATACGGGGTGGGGGAAGGGTAAGCTGTGACAAAGTAAGAGAGTGGCATGGACATATATACACTATGAAATGTAAAATATATAGCTAGTGGGAAGCAGCCGCATAGCATAAGGAGAGCAGCTCGGTGCTTTGTTACCACCTAGAGGGGTGGGATAGGGAGGGTGGGAGGGAGGGAGACGCATGAGGGAAAAGATATGGGGACATATGTATATGCATAACTGATTCACTTTGTTATAAAGCAGAAACTGGCACACCATTGGAAAGCAATTATACTCTAGTGATGTTTAAAAAAATAGAATAAAATAAAATGATATCATGGAGATAAGTAATTAAAAAATAATAATAATCCATAGGTGTGGTGTGTTTCGTAGGCAAGCCTTCAAAGCATGGTGTCCATTGGCGAAATTTTAAATGTTGTCCTCAGTTGTCCTTAGGAACATTTAGATGTATGGGAGTTCTATATAATATCCAAAGGTTGGACCAGATGCCCCGTTTTGATGGGTTTACTTGTCCTCCCAACATTAAGGAATCACGTTCACCAAAAATTTAGTGCATTGCTATACTTCATAAAGAAGCTGCAAAAAGTAGCTCAGAATGAACTAACACTCGAGTGGTTGCTATATACCAGGCCTATGTGTAGACAGTCCTCAGGTGTGTAAACCTGAGTACCTCCCCACAAAATAAGTAATTCGGATAATCACTAAATGCTATTTTTATACTTTTTTAAAAAGCTAACTGTTGAGGACACTGATGAGGCATGATTTATTGGAACCCCCATGATATGAACCATCTATAATTTCTCAGATCCTAAAAGAAAACACATCTTTTTACAGGAAACCTCCCCAGTTTTGAGGAGCACATTGAGGAGAGAATTGACAAAAACAGCATGCCCACTCAGATATCTCCCTAGAATACTATGTCATTAGAAAATGCAGTGGAGGTCCCTTTCTTGCATAACTGCTGCATGCTATGGTCTGGCTCAGTCTGAGCAAGCACCAAGGGCAGAGGAGATGTGTTTTCCCTTGGAGAACTTTTCCCTATCCTATGATGTATGCACAAAGGGCCACCCATTCACCTACTAGACAGTGGATAAAGCCCTGTATGTGTAAAGAGGAACCTAAATATCCTTTCTTTTCCTGTCTATTAGTTTCAGTTGTTTTGTAATGTTTTCCCATGACAATCCATCAACTGAGGACAGTTCTTCACCTGGGATTTCAGGGCAACTAGGTTTAACAGAAATCTTAAGCACACAGACTGGGAAGTCATCTCTGAACTGTTTCCTCACTGGCTCCCCTCCCCCAATACCACCAACAATCCAACACTCAAGTTTACCTGGAGCCTTTCCTCACAGCTGGATCATCCTGTCCTCTTCTTCCTGCCAATCAATCCTGCCTGGGCCAATTCCAAATTCTTGGAAATTCTAGCTTGGGAGATTCTCCATTTCCCCAAAACCCACACACTTGGATGTTATCCTCTGCGCCATATTCTCTCATTTTAAGTCCTGTCTTTTTTATTCACTTTGGCACCTAATGCCATACTTCCTTACTCTGTGACCTATTTCGTATACACATGACCTGAAGCTTTACAACTAGACTGCCCCTCCCATAGTGATAGTAGAGCTTCAAATTCTCTACGTTCTGTCTCTCACAAATACCTGAAACAGAATTGTTGCCTGCTGGTTTTTTATTTTTTATTGAAGTATAGTTGACTTACAATTTTGTTAGTTTTAGGTATACAGCAAAGTGATTCAGATACGTGTGTCTGTGTGTGTGTGTGTATTCTTTTTCAGATTATTTTCCCTTATAGGTTATTACAAAATATTGAGTATAGTTCCCTGAGCTATACAGTAGGTCCTTGTTGGTTATCTATTTGCTGCCTGCTGTTTAATTAACAAACCAAACATCACTTCTCATTTTGTATTTTAAAAAATTACACATAACGTGCTCTAATGGTCACATAAATCCTGTGGAAAGCAGTCGTTTGGAAAAGAAATATACATTTTGCAGACTGTCAAAAGAAAACTGGTGTTTTCCTATGCTGCCACTGTGAAAAGTGTGGCTATACAGTCTGCCTGGGCAGAGCATGGCTCTGTAGTTTAGATTACAGTCAAAACTGCAGGCAGCTTTTCCCTGGCTGCATCATGGTTTCTGGCCTCATCCATGATTCCTTGCCCACTTATAATGTTAAAGAGCACTAGGATTTTTTCTTTTCAAATACAAACAAAACTTTGACTGTAAACAGTTGTATCCTACTTGTCTCACATGAAAGTCGAATCTTATACAGGAGAGAGGAGGGTATGTTTGTGTGTGTTATGAACCTAAATTTAGCTCTCTAGGGTAATTCAATCCAGGATAAACATTTTTTTATACTTCTAAATAAGCCTACCTTTAAAACTCCAATTATGCCCTTTAGCCCCTTGAGGAGAATCCATGTAGGCACTTGCCTTTAGGGAAACTGTCTCTAGGCTGATTTCTTGCCATGATCTCTGTGCCGCTCCAGGTCAAACTCAACTTCCTTCCAAACTGCTGTTCATAAAGATGCAGGCTCTTAAAGGTGTCTTCGCTACACCACCATACCCACTCCTGCCACTAAGCCACCATGTACTCCTGGCTGCTCACTGCATAGTAGGTATGCCTGTACTCCTGAGAGCCTAGCAGGTAAAGTCCCCCACACCCAAGCATAACCTTTCCCACCATCCTTACCGCTTATGTCTTAAATCCTCTTCTCTACCCACTCCACCCAAGTGTGCATTCACTAGAGTCTAAACATACCATGAGTCGTCCTGCCACTCTGTCTGTACTGCCTCTGCCTGAAGTTCTCCACATTCCTCTGTTTGTTCTATCTGCACATTTCTCAGGATCCACTCAAAAGCTCATTTTTTTCACCTCAGTGGTTCCTTCCATCTCTCAAGGCCCACAGGACTATGTGTTTAACACTCATTTTCCCAAATGGAATGGTGTGATAGAGTGCTTAATGGACACCAAGTCTTTTCATTTCTGTATATACACCACTTTACAGTGTGACTTTGCAGCTTCTTCCATCAGGAGGTGGAGTCTATTTCTCTACTCCTTGAATCTGAGCTGTTCTTGTAACTCGCTTTGGCCAATAAATGCAGCATGAGTAACTGGGTGACTTCTGAGCCTAGGTCTCAAGAAGTCTTGTAGCTTTCCTCTTCTCCCTGAGAACGCTGAAGCAACCATGTGAAGAAACCCCAGCTAGTCTGCTGGAAGAAGAGAGATGATATTGAGAGGCCAGTCAGCAGCCAACCATCAGACATGTGAGTGACGCCATCTTAAATACTCAACCCTAGTCGTATTGCCAGATGACCAACTTCATGAGGAACTCTCGGAAAGACTAGCAGAAGAACCACTCAGCTGATTCTAGCTCAAATTGCTGACCCACAGAATTATGAGCAAATAAAATGGTTGTTATTTTAAGTCACTAAATTTTGGGGTGATTTGTTATGCAGCAGTAAATAACCGAAAGAGCAGGTTTTGTACTGCTGCATTCCTGGCATCTAGAGGGCATGTTCATGGTAGGTTGTCAGTAAGAGATTGCTGTGGATCCCTGTCATCAAGGTGTCACTCCTCTTTACTTAGTAGACAACCAAGCTTCCTAATCCTCATGTCTCTCCCTGGCTCTCAAACAGTTCAAAGCTTGGGCTCAACACTGTCTTCCAGGATGACACCTTGCAGTTCTTCTTCACTCCACTGGACCAACATCCATTCATTTGCTCCCTTCACAGTCCTTTGACAGGTCATATCTTTCAGCTGCATGCTGCATCCCTCACTAATTACTTCATTCACTAAACCCTGAGGGGCCAACCCATGGACTGCCTCAATGCCATAAAGCTGTTCTCAACTTTCCAACCTTCCACCATCACTCTGAACCCTCACTACCTGATTCACATGTGCTTACAATTAGGAGAGACCTAAGAGATTGTCTAGGACAACCCCTTCCAGTTATGAATGAGGAAAGAAAGTCCCAGATAAGAAATAATAATAATAAATGGCTTATTCAAGGTCACATGATGGCAGTATCAATACCAGAACCTACATGTCATGCAGATTATTACCTAGTAGATTGCTTATTTGTGCTTGGTTTGTGTGTGTGCAACTGTGCCCTGCAGTTTAGACTGTGGAAGTTCCTTGGAGAGTGGCATCATATCTTTTACTTCTCCTACCTTTTCACACTCTTCCTGCTATCTGCAAAGACCAGTAACTACTGGACACGTCAGCAGTCAATAAATGCTTGTTGATTAATTGACATTTAAAAGGAAATTATGCTTGGAACTGTTCTGTATCTTGTTTTTGGTGGTAATTACAACCATAGGTATTTGTCAGAACTTGAACTGTACATTAAAAAGGGTAAATTATACTGTGTATAAATTTTTAAAATAAGGTATAATTCAAAGCAATTATGCTGAAGAGATCTATTTATTTGATAAATGTGGCTAAATGTATTACTGTGAGAAAAGAAATTTGGCCCTTTGCAAATAAATTTGTACATAATAGGCACTCGGTAATGTTAGTTTCCTTCCTTCTTGTGCACAAATGCTTCATGATTACCTGTCAAGACTGCTAAAGAAAGCATTCCTGCCCTAGGAGATGACTGGATCTCAGATGACTTCTAAAATCCTATGATTTCTTTGAAAGGTAAATAAATGACTATTTTGAAACACATGTGTAAAGTAAAATATAGAAGCGTTACTACACTATTCCAAAGGTGGGCCCCCTAGAACCTTAATTTTACTTCCAAAGACTTAGACTCAGGTATAAAACTATTAACCCTCTGTTAATAGAAATTATTTTAAAACTTAAAAAATAATACAAAAGGACGACCAAATGTCCTTTCGTTGTCATTCTGGAGCATTGACTGAGAGATGTGTGTCTATAACCCAAGTGTGTCTAAATAACCCAAGGATTATTTAGTTCTCTAGGGGATTACATCCTTGTTTGGCTTATTATTCACTAATGATTAGGATCCAGACTTTTTGAAGTGACATGTTAACTTAAAAATTTTTTGTCTGGTAGAGATGAAAAAAATTTCTGTTTGGTAGAAGAAATAATCCCAAAGACTATGGATTAACTGTCCTATAGTGCATTAACCACTTTTCTATCTAATTTAGCTTTCTTATTCTAGCATTTTTACTTTCAGTATTTATATATACTGAATCTCTCAAATATTCTTTGAATCAGCCTTACATAATGCTGGGTCCCTCACTAATAAATTAGTCTTTGACATGTGTTCATTCTGTATTTGTATGTGAGTCATGTTCTTAATTTTGAAAATTATATTGTAATTATATATTATTATACCCCGAACATCCTACAACATTGTCTGTGGACCATGTCCCATCCTGCACAAAGTCCCTGATATCTACTACTGACTGCTGGTTTTAATGCTGTAAGAGCACCTTGAAATACCTTTGTGATCATGCTGGTACCTGAAGAGGTCTTTTCAGGAAAAAAACTGGATACCTCTGCAGGTGCTCAAGAAAACTGCAGAAAGACTTTCTGGAACTACTCTCACAAAATGAGAAACTGATGTCTTTCCTATCATGTTACTGTTCTATCTATAAACCGAGAGGATGACATTAAGAACCTTTGTTTTAGAGATCCAGAACAAATAGACTCACACTGGTCCCTTCTTTCCTGTCAAACACTATTCCTGTAATCCGCTTTTGCTAGTAATGGCCATAAAATAACTATATTGGAGCAGTAAAAATTGATAAACTACCAGCTGCCTCAAAAATCTAATAGCTTTGGCAAAATATACTGCAGCTTGTTGTGATAGAGCCTCCTTTTCCCTAACACGTTTTATTTTAACACTTGCCTTTTCACACTGCTGAATAGTATAATCAAATTAACAGATTCAGCAAATTCTCAGTGAGTTCCAGGCACTAGACACTGCTCAGCCCTGACTACCCTCACCCCCTTCCCCAAGCAGGCTCAACTAGTACTCAGTGTCAATCATTGGTTTGCAGTTGTCCAGGATGAAAATGGAGAATAGAGCCCAAATGGAGGGTTGCATTCTGCCCTGTCAGCACCCGAAAGATTTAAAATGGAGTCAAGCAAAAGAATGGATCTCTTTCACATTAATAAAATTTAATGATCTACAACACCACTGAGTATTAAATGCATACAGATTTGAAACATCCTGAGAAACAGGAAGGGTGGGTTAAAACGTGGTTCACAAACAAACTGGTATTTATAAATATTCTGAATCAGCTTGACAACTTTATTGAAAGAGGTATGAAACAAATATCTTCCAATAAACACTCAAACTCAGAAATAATCGAAATATGGTGCCCATTCATACAAAGACCAAAGTGCCAAGTTTCCATGCAGCATAGGGAATCCTCTGCAAAGCAAGTCTGAACCAAAATTCTAAAACACCAAGGAGGAGGGGGTGAAGTGGGTTGAGGATATAGAACAGGAGTAGGAGTAATTTTTTCAACCTACTTTTACCCTGGTGATTATTAAAATAGAATTCTGTAATATTTCACAATAGAATGTTTTTGAAAAAATAATCTGTTTGGGCCAGCTTCTGCCTTGGGATGTAGGGAGCTGGAAGTAGTGTTGCTCTTACCCTTACAATTAGCCAAACTAAATTAAAATTCATGACTTTTATTGAGCCCATCAGAGGAGTATTTTACTCAAGTATTTGTTGAGAGGAGTATTTGTTCAAGTATTTTGCTTTAATTTAAATTTGGTAGTTTGTTTTCTTGCTGTGGTGTTTTGAGAGTTTTGTTTTTTGTTTTGTTTTGTTTTGTTTGGCTGCACCGTGCAGCCTGTGGGATCTTAGTTGCCTGACCAGGGATTGAACCCACACCCGCTGCATTGGAAGCGTGGAGGCTTAACCACTGGACTGCCGGGGAAGTCCGAGAGTTTTGTTTTTTTTTTTAATATTCTGAATAAAAATCCTTTGTTGGTCATGTGGGTTATCAGTAAATATTTTCTCTACATCTGTGGCTTGGTTTTTTATTCTCTTTTTTTTTGCGGTACGCGGGCCTCTCACTGTTGTGGCCTCTCCCATTGCAGAGCACAGGCTCTGGACGCGCGGGCTCAGCGGCCATGGCTCACGGGCCCAGCTGCTCCACGGCACGTGGGATCTTCCCGGACCGTGGCACGAACCCGTGTCCCCTGCATCTGCAGGCGGATCTCAACCACTGCGCCACCAGGGAAGCCCCGGTTTTTTATTCTCTTAATGGTGTCATTCACCAAGCAAGATTTTAATTTTGATGAAGTCCAATTTATCATTTTTTAAAAGGACTCATGTCTAAGAACTCTTATATTAACCTTAGATCATGAAGATTTTCTCCTATGTTTTCTTCTAAAAGTTATGTAGTTATATGTTTTACATTTAGATATGTGCCTATTTCGAGTTAATCTTTGTCCATGATGTGAAGTTTAGGTGGAGATCTGTTTTTTACATATGGATGTCTAATTGTTCCCACACCGTTAGTTCAAAAGACTATCTTTCCTCCTCTAAATTGCTTTTGCACCTGTTTCAAAAATCAGTTGCCTGTATTTATGTAGGTCAATATCTTAACTCTCTTTTGTTCCATTGTTCTGTTTTTATCACTTCATCAATACCACTGTCTTGATTACTGTAGCTTTATATTATGCCTTAAAATCAGTGTGTTTCTCCAACTTTATTCTTCTTTTTAAAATTTGTTTTAGCTATTCTAGATCTTTTGCTGTTCTTTATAAATTTTAGAATCATCTTGTCTATATTTACAAAGAATCCTACTGGCATTTTTGTTTGAATTAGGTTAAATCTAATCATGAATCTGATGACTTTGGGGAGAAATGACATCTTTAATATGCTGAATCTTCCACCACATGAATATAGCATATTTCTCCATTTCTTTAGATTTTCTTTGATTTTTTCATGGAAGCATCTATGTTTTGTAGTGTTCAGCATAGAGATCCTGTACATGTTTTGTTAGATATATACCTGAATGTTTCATTTCTTTGGAGCTGTTGTAAATGATATATTTTTTTAAAGATTCAGTTTCTAGTTGTCTATTGCCACCATATAGAAATATGATTGATTTTTGTATTGACCTTATATCCTGCTTCCTTGCTAAGCTGTTAGTTATAGGACTTAAAAAAAAATAGATTTCTCTGATATATTCTAAGCAAACAATCATGCTGTTTAGGAGTAGGGATACTTTCATTTCTTTCTTTCAATCTGTATACCTTTTATATATTTTTTGTCCCTTTTTGCACAGGCTGAGACTTCTAGTATGATGTTTGATAGAAGTGACGAGAGAGCACAGCTTTTTCTTATTTTACCTTTAAGTTCTTTATCAAGTTGAGGAAGTTCCCTTCTATTCCTACTATGCTGAGAGTTTTCTATTATGAATGCATTTTGAATTTTGACAAATGGTTTTGTCCTCATCAACTGATACTATCATTTGGTTTTTCTTTTTTAGACTTAATATGTTGATTACATTGATTGATTTTCAAATATTGAACCTGCTTTTCATTCCTGGGAGAAACCCCACTTGGTTGTAGGGTTTTATATATTGCTGTTAGATTTGCTAATATTTTGTTGAGGGTATTTGCTTTTATATTCATGAGGGATATTGGTCTATAGTTTTCTTTTTTGTATTGCTTGTCTGGGTTTGGTATCAGGGCTTCATAAAATGAGTAGGGAAAGATTCTGTCCTCTCCTGTTTTCTGGAAGAGATCTTGCAGAATTGGTGTTATCTTTTCTTTTTTTAATTTTTTTACTTTATATTTAATAATTTATTCAATACTCATATCAATCCTATAAGTACAATACTATTATTTTCCCCTTTTGAACCAATAATGAAACATCCTGAAGCACAGAAATGTTAACAGTTTCCCAAGAGCACAGAATTAGTAAGTGGCTGAGCAGAGATTAAAATTCAGGAAGTCTGACTGTAGTCCCTGTGCCATAACCACTTGCCTATAAAATGGTGTTATCTTTTCTTTAAATGTTTGTTGGAATTTGCCAGTGAAACCATCTGGGCCTGGGCATTTCTTTTAAAAAAGATTTTTAGCTGTGAATTTAATTTCCTTAATAGATGGGTCATTATTCAGGTTACCTGTTTCATCTTCAATGAGTTTTAGTAGTTTGTGGTTTTCGAGCAGTCTGTCCATTTCATTTAAGTTGTCTAACTTAAGTGTGTAGAGTTATTCATGGTAGTATCCCCTTATTATCTTTTTATGTCTGCGGGGTCTATAGTGATAATCTCCTCTTTCATTCCTCATATTGGTAATTTGCTTTTTTTTTTCTTTCTCAGTTTTGCTAGAGGTTTATCAATTTTATTGATCTTTTCAAAGGACCAGCTTTTGTTTTCATTTATTTTTCTCTGTTGTTTTTCTGTTTTCAGCTTCATTGATTTCTGCTTTATCTTATTTCCTTTTCCTGCTTGCTTTGGGTTTATTTTGCTCTTTTTCTAGGTTCCTAAGGGGGAAGCCTAGATTACAGTTGACCCTTGAACAACAGGGGTATGAACTGTGCAGGTCCACTTATATGTGGATTATTTTCAATAGTAAATACTACAGTACTACACGATCCACATGGTTGGTTGAATCCACAGATGTGAAAGTGCCAATACAGAGGAATTGAGGTTATGGAGGAACCATGGATAGGGAGGGCTGACAATAAGTTAGATACGGATTTTTGACTGTGCAGAGGTTTGGCACCCCTGACCCCTGATTGTTCAAGGGTCACCTGAATTTATATGAGAGATTTTTTTCCCTAAAATATCATTTACTGCTATGAATTTCCCTCTAAGCCCACAAATTGAGTTATGTTGTTTTTTCATTTTTCTTTAATTAAAAATATTTTCTAATTTCCCTTAAAAGTTTCTCTTTGATTAATGGGTTATTTAGATATATGATATCCAATAGCCAAGTATTTGGAGCTTTTCCTCTTATCTCTCTGTTGTCGATTTCTGTTTTATTTCCTTTATGGTCAGGGAACATATTCTGTATGATTTCAGTTCTTTTATATTTGAGGTTTGTTTTGTGACCCAGGATGTGATCTATCTTATTGAAAGAATATATATTCTGTGATTGTTAGATAGAGTGTTCTGTACATATAAGCTAATTCCACTTGGTTGATAATAGTGTTCAGTTCTTACATATTCTTGCTGATTTTCTGTCTGCTAGTTCTATATATTAATTAGAGAGGAATGTTGAAGTCTCCAACTATAATTGTGGATTTTTCTACTTCTAATTTTAGATCTGACAGTTTTTGCTTCACATATTTTGAAGCACTGTTGTTAGGTGTTTACACATTTAGGATTGTTAAGTCTTTGGGGTGAATTAAATAACCCTTTTAGCATTATGACATGTCTCTTTATATCCCACTTTATCCTTTCTTTTTAGTTTAATAGACATTTATTCTATTATTATGTATAGTTGAACAAGCTCTACACACAAAATTATATGGTTTAAGACTTTTTTTTTGAGTGGGAAGAAATTTGGGTCTCAAAACGTTTTGCGAGCCTGCTACATGTTTTCTGGAAATCATTAAGTGGACCTTTCAAGACCCTTGAAGAAAATACGAGAAAAATTGGTTCAAGAAAACCAGCAATTAGATTTCAGAATTAACCTACCTGTTAAGATAGCAAACCAAGAATTGGGGCAATTCCTCTTCCATATTTCCTATACACTCAAATCCACCCTGGGAAACAGAACATGATGCAAGCAGAATGTAGTGGTATGCCCAGCCACAACTGGTGGCCTGGCAAGTTTGTGGAATGGTGAGGCTCTTGAGGGTAGTTTGAGCAGGGATGAGAAAAAATAACTGTAAACAACACATAAAATTGGAAACCAATTGAACTTGTATTGACACCAACTACATGACTTTTCTCAGTATCCTTATGGGAATGGATAATGTGGCTTGACCCAAAATAGCACTGATTAGACTTAGCAGTGTTACTTTTAAATAAAACCAACCCTGTTGTCCCCTCTGTGGTGGCTTAGAGAGTTCATAATGGTCACAAACTAATATTACAGATAAAACATTTAAACTTTTGATCCAAGCTTTTTCTGTCCTCCCACACTTGAAAGGTATCTGATGGACACCAATTTCCCAATCCTAGCATTACTAGCTTACAAACCTTAGGGCTAATTAACTCCCTTCTCATTTACCTAATGTTCAATTTCCATCAGTTTCAGTATACACCAGTGTAAATACCATGACTATTTTGCATGAAGTTCAGTATTCTACAGATCCCAGTCCTGGGAATAAACCAGTAGCTCCCATCTTTTATGTGAACATCATTGGTACCATGGAGGCCAAGGCAGTTTAATTTAGGTTAACCAGGATGTTTTCATTTGTAAGAGAACCCTCTTGCAACAGGTTTATTCAATTCTCTTAAAAATGGTGACACTCCTTTACTTTTCGCCTTTCGGAAGCAGCTGTTACATAAATGGAATATTAGATTAAGTCTAAAAATGTGGGCCCTAGTCAACTTTCATTGTTTTTCTGCGTATGATCATGATAAAGGATCAGGACATCCTTCACATCTCCAAGGAAAATCCAATTTAAACAGTTTGTCCTTGCCAAACTCCATAAAACAGCCACTTTAGAGTAAACCAGCAGAGCATTGCACCACCCCAATAAAGCTGTAGGTTTCATCACGTGCATCAACAAATCTACATGGCTAGTTTCTGCACTTCTCTTTTCCAGAATTTATTTTACACCTATTGTACCAAACAGCATTTTAAACACGGACATATCAACTCCCTAATAAAGCAAAAACAAAGGCATTTCCCTTATTAGAAACAAGATACACCATCACTTAAAGTCTTCAAACATTATTGCACTTTAATTTTCATAATTTGACAATGCATTCAATGAAATAATCTGGAGACAACTAGTTTTAACAGACAAATTTAAAAACACCTTTAAGCGGACATGAATGTCCTAAATTGTTTATTAGGTAAGAATTTTACAAACATTACTTATATTAGCGGTAATGGTGGAGCTGGAGAGTATTGCGCCTTCTTCAAGCTGCACGGCGAGAACCACCAATAGTGTGATGGGACTTGTGGCCCTTTCCAAGGCCGCGGCTCTTTCTGCCTGCAGATGTCAGCCCCCACATCTCCCTGTGCTTGTGGACTGGTTTGGTGATCCACTGGGTGACAGGGTTTCTTCTGATAGCTTTATGGAATGGATCAATGATGATAACCTCAAAAAATTTGTAAGTAGAATCTTCACCAACCCAGTAAGAATTCAGGACCCTTAGGGCCCCATAGTGACGTCCAGTTCACTCCTTGGCAACAGAATGAAGGCTTCGAGCAAACTTGAGCTGGTTGACACCATGATGGAGAGGCTTGCTGTAGATGGCACCATTAGGAACTGGGCATTTGTGGGCACCACAGCGCACATGAATCCGATATATGACATAACCTTGCTTGGCCTTGTAGCCCAGCCTGTGTACCTTGTCAGGCTGGGTGGGGCAGAGGGCCCTCTGCAGTGCAGAGAGCTGGCGGTACTGCCAGCAGTGCACCCTGAGCAGAAAGCAAATTATGTGGGACTGCTTCTTCCTCCATAGCTCCTGGATGTACTAGCAAGTGCCCATCTCGGCTCACCTGATGGCTGCCGCCAGACGGAAAGGCCCACTTTATCCTTGTAATTTTCTTTGCTCTGAATTCTTTCTTTTTTTTGGCGGTACGTGTGCCTCTCACCGCTGTGGCCTCTCCCATTGCAGAGCACAGGCTCCAGACGTGCAGGCCCAGCGGCCATGGCTCATGGGTGCAGCCGCTCCGCAGCATGTGGGATCTTCCTGGACCGGGGCACGAACCCGTGTACCCTGCATCGGCAGGCGGACTCTCAACCACTGCGCCACCAGGGAAGCCCTGAATTCTTTCTTTTGATCAGCATTTGCATCATATCTTTTTTCATCTTTTACTTTTCATCTACCTATATCATTATATTTTAAATGATTTTCTTATAGTCTTTGTGGTGGGATCATGTTTTTTAAATCTGTTCTGACAGTCTCTGTCTTTTAATTGTATGTTTAGACCATTCCACTTAATGTAGTTATTGATATGCTTGGTTTAAACCTACCATTTTATTATTTCTTTTCTTTGTGTTATGCCTCTGTTATTATTTCCTCTCTTTTCCACTTTCCTGCCTTTTGGGTTATTTGAACATTTTTTAGTGCTCCATTTTAATTAATCTACTGTGATTTTTTTTTTTTTTTTTGCGGTATGTGGGCCTCTCACCGCTGTGGCCTCTCCCGCTGCGAGGCACAGACTCCGGACGCGCAGGCTCAGTGGCCATGGCTCATGGGCCCAGCCGCTCTGCAGCACGTGGGATCCTCCCGGACCAGGGCACGAACCTGCGTCCCCTGCATCGGCAGGCGGACTCTCAACCACTGTGTCACCAGGGAAGCCCTACTGTGATTTTTGAGTTTTTCTCTTTGCATATCTTTTGTGGTTACTCTAGGGATTATAATATACATATTAAGCCTTGCACAGTCTGCTTAGAATCAATACTTTACCACTTCAGGAGTCATGCAGAAACCTTACACCCTGTAGGTCCCTTTACCCTCTCCCCTTTATGTTATAGTTGTCTTATATATTACATCTACACATACTGAAAATCCCTTCACACATTCTTATTGTTTTTGCTATCAGCTGCCAAACATATTTTAAGTAATTCAAGAGAAGAACAGTCTGTTATATCTACCCAAATTTTACAATTTATATTGCTGTTCCTTCATTCCTAATGTGCTAAATTTCTTTCTGCTATAATTTCCCAACTGGCTGAAGAACTTCCTCTAGCAGTTCTTTTAGAGCAGATTGCTGGCTATAAATTGTCATCCCTGAAAGATATTTTTGCTGGATATAGAATTATGTGTTGACAGTTCTTTTTTCCCCACACTTCAAACATGTTGTGCCATTTCCTTATGACCTCCATGGTTTTTGATACAAGAAATCCACTGTAATTCGAATTGTTATACCCCTATAAGGTAATGTATTTTTCCTCTGGCTGCTTTCAAGATTTTTTTCTTTGTACTACGTTCAGCAGTTTGATTTGGATATGTCTGGAAACGGGTTTCTTTGGGTTTATTCTGTTTGGGGTTTTTCACTGCTCAGGCTATTCAAAGTCTCATAAATAGGCTCCGGATCCAGAAGAGATTGGAATAATAATGACAAAAAAATTCTTTTGAAAGTATCTTTGCTTTGTAGGGACCTGCACACAGTAGAAATAGAAATATTTTCTGTACATCCCAGACAGAATTTAACATTAGTAAATTATAGTTGTAACTCCTGCTCCCTTTCAGTGATGTGGAAGATTGTTGGAAATGGACTAGAATGGAGAGAATTGAGCTCCAGAGAGAATGAGTGAGTTTTGTAGTTTTACACACCTAGTAAGTTGCAGGTCTATAAGTTAGTGTTCAAGTTCTGTTTACACTACTATAATACGTTCCTATGCATTTATAGAATTTGTCCCTCCTCCTAAACTGAAACTTTAGCTTAAGTTAATGGTGAGATGCTCGTTTGAAATGTCTACTTTTTAAAAAAAAAATCAGGGAAAGTCTCATATTTTAAATTCCTTCAGGGAGGCATTAAGTCTTGGTTTGAGCAGGGATTGGTACACTATAGCCTGCCTGCTAAATCTGTCCCACTACCTGTTTTCGTGCAGCCTATAAGCTAGGAATGGATTTTTCTGTTTTTAAATGGTTGGAAAAATCAAAAGAAGAATAACATTTGATGACATGTGAAAATTGTATGAAATTAAAATTTCAGTGTCTGTAAGTGAAGTTTTTTTGATATTTATTTACTTATTTATTTATTTGGCTGCGTCGGGTCTTAGTTGTGGCACACGGGCTCTTCACTGAGGCACGCGGGCTCTTCGTTGCAGCACACGGGCTCTAGACCACACGGGCTCAGTAGCTGTGGCACGGGGGCTTAGTTGCCCCACAGCATGTGGGATCTTAGTTCTGTGGCTAGGGATCAAACCTGAGTCCCATGCGTTGGAAGGCGGATTCTTAACCACTGGACCATCAGGGAAGCCCCTATAAGTGAAGTTTTATTGGAACACAGCCATGTCCATTTATTTACATAAATCAATGTCAGTGGTTTCTCTTATGCTGTAATGGCAGAGTTGAGTAGTTAAGACAGAGGCTTAATGGCCTGCAAAGCAAAAAATATATACTGTCTAGCCCTTTACAGAAAACGTTTGCTAACTCCTTGTTTAGAATAATGTCCAGTGAATTGAGTTAGGATGTCACTGATCTGAACTGTGTGAAAAGGGTAGCTAGAATTCAAACTTTGCTCTTTGAATAAGTGTCTTAGGTGTAAGAAAAGTAGAAGATAAGAATTATTAACTGATTACAGTACTAGTCTATTGACATGTATTAAATGTTTTCAGTTCTGCAGCAATATTCTGTTCTTTTAAAATTAGCCCTTCAGGAAATCCTACTATTTGCAACAACATGGACAAACTGGGAGGGCATTATGCTCAGTGAAATAAGCCAGACGGAGAAAGACAAATACTGCATGGTATCACTTCTATGTAGAATCAAAAAAAAAAAAAAAAAAAAGGTCAAACTCATAGAAACAGAGAGTAGAATGGTGGTTGCTAGGGGCAAAGAGGCAGGAGAAATGGGGTGAGGTTGGTAAAAGGGTACAAACTTTAAGTTATAAGATGAATAAGTTCTGGGGATGTAATGTACAGCATGGTCACTATAGTTATCAATACTGTATTTTATACTTGAAAGTTGCTAAGAGAGTAGATCTTAAATGTTCTCACCACAGAAAGGAAAAAAGGTAACTCTGTGTAGTGATGGATGTGTAAACTTGGTGGGAATCCTTTCACAATGTATAGGTATATCAAATCAAATCATCACATTGTACACTTTAAATATATTATAATTTTATTTGTCAATTATACCTCAATAAAGCTGAGGGGAAAATTAAATAAATAAAGGGCAAAACATAAAATAAAATTAGTCTTTCAGATCAGGAGAAATTGATTAGAAGAAAAGCCAGGACTGTTTCTACCTGGTTGAAGAAGATTGTCAGTTGGAGGCACTTGAGGCCCAAGTGTGAGGGGCTTAGGGAGGTTTTCTTGGCTGGACGAGGTAAAGGTCATTATTTAAACTTTGCTTTCCTGCTTCTCTGTTGGGCTTTTTACAGGTCTAATTACCTAGTTGACTTTCTGTAGGCTGCTTTTGTGAGTCTTTTTCTCTATGACTAATGAGAGGAAATGGCTGATCACTTTTAAATGAAGAGGAAAGCCCAACTCAGACCAGGAACCGTTGCCCCTCACCCCTACCACTATAGGTGGACCTTTCCTTTGGGCTTATTGACCTACCTTGCCAGCTGGCATCAGAAGTCCATTGAGATGTACATGGCCTGTTTCTCCTAACCTCTTGCCTCCATCTCAAGGACCAAATGAGCCACATCTGTACTATGCATGAATTTAAGGATTTTTTTTTAGGCCCAAGTTAACTTCTGTTACGCATTGAAATTTAAGCTTCTCAAGTGGGTTGCCTATCATAGAGTTCCTGGCAACAACAAATTTTAAATGCACAATACACATTAATTTTTAGGGTAAAAATATTATTATCTTGGTTTGTAAACTTACCTTTTAGGCGACAGGAAAACAAATCTCTCTTTGTGCTATGCCTGCATATGTATTTTCTATACATATGTGTTCTATAATTATATATTCTCTCTTGGATCTACTACTACTATGAAATATAGCTGTTCTGAATGTCCTGGGCCACACCATTCTGGCGGTGAAAGCAGGGTCCGGATAACAGTCCCTCAGACTTTTGCCAGCTCTATTATAGTTCTCCAGCTTCCAGGGAAGTCTTCAAACATACCCAGTTTACGCTGGAGGTATCTGTTGTGTTTTCCTGAATAGGTATTCTAGAGCTCCAAGTGTCGTCTCCCTCCTCTCCTCTTTGCTCTTAGCACCTTTGGTGACCTCTGGGGCAGGGTCCTTGCTGGGCTGCTAGTGCTTTCAGCCCCTGGAGGCTGCTCTCCTGTGTTTGCACAGCCCCCAGTGCTGCAAATACCACTGACATGCCTGACTCTGTCCATGTGGGTGGCTCACTCGTACACTTCCCAGTTAAGGGTACTGGTGTCTGTGCTATGGACCTTGACTTTGACTCTCATCCTCCTGCTGCAGCTGGATCTTCTGGGGCTGTGGGGGCTGCATGTCAGCTTGTTTAGGTTTCTGTGGAAAGCCCATCTCTTACTGGATTCTGAACCACGTCCTTGAAAACTGAGCTTTTAGATTAACCTGAGTAACACACTTCACACCATTTTCTGAATCATTCCTCTCTCATACCTTGGGGTATTGCCACTAGATCAGTTGATGAGCTACCATCTTCTCTTGGGATTCCCTTCTTTACTAGGGAATTCCTTGGTCCCTCAAGAACCTAGATTCCTGGTAAGATAGGCTGCTCCTAGGTACACCTGACAGGTGAGAATCCAACTGGTGTGTTAATCACCTTCTGCTCAAGTTAGGCCCCTCTGTGAGTTTATGTATATGTATTGATAATATATGCCCTATGGTGCATATCCTTGAGGAGATTTTAAAGCTGTGCAGCTGCTGTAGGAAGCCCAGAGCTTAATTTCTATCTTTACCTAAACTCTTGGATTCATCTGAGATGTTAGCATTAGTTTGGTCTTCTCACTGCCCAAACATTCTGCCATGTACCACCTTGTGCCCACTTCAGGCCTAAGTGGTTGACCTAACTATCCAGTGTTGCTATTTCATAGAAGTTGACTCTCATTCTTCCCAAACCTTCATCTACTTTTGTATCCTATTCCAAGGATTGTTATTCTCCTTTTTCTAGTTTCTTGAGGCAGGAGCTTTGATTACTGACTTGAGACTCTTCTTTCCTAATGTAAGTATTTAGTACTGTAAATTTCCCTCTCAGCACTGCTTTAAGCTGTGCCCCACATATTTTGATATGTTGTATGTATTTTCATTTTCATTCAGTTCAGTGTACTTTAAAATTTTCCCTTGAGATTTCCTCTTTGGCCCATGGCTTATTTAGAAGTATGTTATTTAGTTTCCAAGTGTTTATAGAGATTTTCCTGTTGTCTTTCTGCTGCTGATTTCTGCTTTGATACCATTGTGGTCAGAGAATGCACTCCATATGACTTCAGTCTTACTAAATTTGTTTAAGCTTGTTTCATGGCCCAAGATACGGTCTGTCTTGGTATATTTTCTGTGGGTGCTTGAAAAAAATGTAATCTGCTGTTGTTGGATGCAGTGTTCTACAGGTGTCAGTTAAATCGTATTGGTTGATTGTGTTTGTTGAGTTCTTCTATCAATATGTCCTTGCTGATTTTCTGTCTACTAGTTCTATCAATTGTTGAGAGAAGAATGTTGAAATCTCCAACTATGACTGTGGATTTATCTATTTCTCCTTTCAGATCAGTTAGTTTTTGTTTCACATATTTTGCAGCTCCATTTTTTTAGTGCATACATATTTAGGATTGCTATGTCTTGGTAGATTGATCCTTCTATCATTATTTAACGTTCTTCTCCATCTGGTGATTATCTTTTTATTGATATTAATATAGCCACACTGCTTTCTTTTGAGTAATATTTATATCTTATATCCTTCTCCATTTTTTTCCACTTTCAACCTTTCCTTATATTTGAAGTGAGTTGTGGCAGACAACATATAGATGGATCATGTTTTTTAACCCACTCTGCCAATCTCTCTCTGTCTTTTAATTGGTTTATTTAGACCGTTTATATTTGTTGGTTATTCAGAGATCAATAAAATGTCTATCCATAGAATATGTTTTCTAGATTCATGTCTGGCTTCTTCATGAGTGACTTTTTAAATACATGATATAATGAAAAGCTCACTAGGTGAAGAGCCAGATGTCTTGGGGCGTAGGCCTTCCTTTGCCATACAGCAGTTCTGTGACCTTGGACGAAAGATACTACACAGTTCCATCTAAAAATGCTCACTGAGTTTCTGTTGAGCACCAAGTACTGGGTTACGTACTAGAAACACAAAGATAAGACATGACACACTCTTTGCCTTCCCAGAATTTAGAGTCCACTGGGAGACATGTACAAATGATCAGATAATTACAGGGGATGAATATTATGGTAGAGGTTAGTATGGGCATTTTACCCAGCTTGGTAGTGGAAGGGGGGTTAGGTAAGGCTTCCAAGAGAGGTGATGACTGTGCTGAATTTTTTTTTTTTTCTTTGCGGTACGCGGGCCTCTCACTGTTGTGGCCTCTCCCGCTGCGGAGCACAGGTTCCGGACGCGCAGGCTCAGCGACCATGGCTCATGGGCCCAGCTGCTCCGTGGCATGTGGGATCTTCCCAGACCGGGGCATGAACCCGTGTCCCCTGCATCGGCAGGCGGACTCTCAACCACTGCGCCACCAGGGAAGCCCCTGTGCTGAATTTTAAATGACCAATAGAGATTGACAAGGTAAAAGGGAGCAGAGGAAGAAAATTTAGAACATTTCTGAGTTTTTGTTTCCTTGTGTTCAAGGAGAGATTGGCAGTCCAATCAAGAAAAAATTCAGCCTCTCACCCCCAGAACACATATTTAATATTGTGTAATCTAGATATCCTCAGGCCTTGGTATCCTATGGCTCTATTTATACCCAAATTGTATGGTTCTTGGTTCTCTTGGCTCCTGCTGGACTTTCAGGCTCCAGCAAAGTATTTGTGCTTAGGTCTGTAAGTCATCATGGGGTATCTCACATGTCTTCATAAATCAATATCAATTAAAGTCACTCTTCTCCTGTGCAAAGTATTTATACAGTAGATGCTTAGGGTAGGTGGTAGGGAAAGGCGCAAATCATAGGCTTCAAAGGACTATTAAATTTATACTTTATTTGTCACATTTCTAATTCCTGTATTCATCCTAATGGTGTCTTCGTATATATGTAAGTTTTATAGTATTTGTCTTCCTCTTCCTAAACCAGGTTCATATTTATTAGTAAGGATTAAATAAAGTTTTCTAAAATAAATTTATTTATTTATTTATTTTTGGCTGTGTTGGGTCTTCATGGCTGTGCGCGGGCTTTCTCTAGTTACAATGAGCGGGAGCTACTCTTTGTTGCAGTGCGCAGGCTTCTCATTGTGGTAGCTTCTCTTGTTGCGGAGCACGGGCTCTAGGCACGCGGGCTTCAGTAGTTGTGGCACACAGGCTCAGCAGTTGTAGCTCATGGGCTCTAGAGTACAGGCTCTGTAGTTGTGGCACACTGGCTTAGTTGCTCCGTGGCATGTGGGATTTTCCCAGACCCGGAATCAGTCACATCCAAATGTGGGTTTCACTAGTCATTTCTCAGAGTAAGCACCTGCATTTTGCAGTTCTGAGTTCTTGAGAGGCCCCATACTGAGAGATCCTATGCTGTTCGGTTGGTCCACATCCTGATAATGTGTCACTTCCAACATGGAGTCTCCTCACCCTCTCTGGATAGATTTAGTCATTATCCTTCCATGCTCCTAGGAAATTTGGAGCCTTCCCTTTTTCTGTTACAAAACCTATCACCCTGGGTTCTGGTAATTTGTTTTTCCTCTCCTTATCACTCTACCAGAGCCCTGAGCTCCTCGAAATTACAGGCCTTGCAGTTTTCTGTCCCTGTATCTGCAGTATTGAGCATGGTGTCAGGCCTGTAGTATCTTGCACATAAATTTGGAGTGTGGGTAAATTAATGAATAACCTTCTGTGGAATTAAAGGGAATGTGAAAGTTAAGTTAGCCTGTGGGAGTTTTTAATATTAAGCTCTGTAAGTCCAGATTTTACACTGTGAGTTAAGAATCAATTCCTGGACAGCCTTTTTGCCCCCTTTATAATATTTTTCAACTCCAGTAATTGCTAAAGTATGTGAAAGTGCCTTTGGGAAGATTCCCTCTACAGGAAGGAGCACGTAAAGGAATGTCACTCTTGGGTCTACAGCTTTGTCCTGGAATTATGTGGGCAAATGAACTAATCCTACTATTTAAAGGATGGTTTCCCCTCTGTAGATAGACAGGGGCTGGCTTCTTTGATGCTGATTCATGAAATTCTGCCTGTTTAAAGTATGCCTGTGTTCTCTCTGCAGTTATTTTGTGGGCTCACTTTACTCACCGCAATTTTGACTTTATGTGTTCCTAGTCACTGCCAATGAAGATTCAGGTTAAGTACCAAGTGTTATTGATAGTTAGGCAGACAGGAATTCAGAGAAAGAGAAGTGTATATGCTAAAGAAGGATAAAGGGGGCAAAGGGGGTGGTGTTGGTAGTGAGCAAAGAGAGAAAACCTTAATTATACGTACATACAGCATAAGGGACAGTCTAAAATATAGGTGGAAGTAGAATGTACCTGAAGAAAAAGTGAACAGGTCATAAGTGCACAACTCTATTAATAATCTCAAAGTGAACACATCCATTTATCAGTGCCCAGGTCAAGAAAAAGAACATCACCAGCACCTCAGAGGCCCCCTTCCTGTTTCCTGTCAATGACTTACTTACCCCTTCCCTCTACCCTAGAGGTTACCAAGTTACTGCTATCCTGAATTCCATCACTATAGATTAATGCTGTTTTTTTACTTTGCATAGATGGAGAATATATATATCATACAGTTTTAAAAAATCTGTTATACTGTGATGAGCATGTCTCATCTGAACATTCTCACACATGTCTTTTGAGGAACAAATGTGTGCATTTCTGCTGGATATATAACTAAGAGTGAGGTAATAGCGTACGCATATGTTAAGGTTTAGTAGAGGTTGTCAAACAGCTTTCCAAAGCGTTTATACTAATTTACGTTCTTGCCAGCAGTATACAGAAGGTACCATTTGTTCACATCTTTGACATCACTTGTATTGTTAATATTTTGAATTGTAGCCATTCTAATGGATAATAGTGGTATCTCATTGTGGCTTTATTTCGTTTTTAATTGAGATATAATTTGCATACAATAAAATGCAAAGATTTTAAGAGTACAGTTTGAGTCTTTTTAAAAAAATTAATAAATTTGTTTATTTATTTATGGCAGTGTTGGGTCTTCGTTGCTGCAAGCGTAGTTGCAGTGAGCGGGGGCTACTCTTCGTTGCAGTGTGTGGGCTTCTCATTGTGGTGGCTTCTCTCGTTGCGGAGCACAGATTCTAGGAGCACAGGCTCAGTAGTTGTGGCTCGCAGGCTCTAGAGCTCAGGCTCAGTAGTTGTGGCGCACGGGCTTAGTTGCTCGGCGGCATGTGGGAATCTTTGCGGACCAGGGATCAAACCCGTGTCCCCTGCATTGGCAGGAGGATTCTTAACCACTGCGCCACCAGGGAAGTCCTACAGTTTGAGTCTTGACAAATGTATATACCCATGTAACTCACACCCCAGTCAAGATATAGGTGATTTTCTGTCACCCCATAAAGTACCTTTTCATTTGATCCTCTCCAACCAGAGGCAACCATGATTCCAATTTCTGTCACCATAGATTAGTTTTGCCTGCTATTGAACTTTATGTAAATAAAATCATACAGTGTGTAAGCTCGTGTTTGGCTTGTTTTTGGCTTATTTTGTTCAACATAATGTTTTTGAGATTTCATCCATGATGTTGTATCATTAGTATATCCTGTTTCATTGCTGAGTATTTCATTGTATGAATGTACCAAAATTTGTTTATTTGTTCTCCTGTTGATGGACATTTTGGGTTTTTTTTTTGAAGTCTTACTGTGGTTTTTAATTTTTACTTCCCTGATGCCTAATACTATGGAACATCTTTTCATAATTTATTGCCATTTGATATTCTCTTGTGAAGAGCCTGTTCAAGACTGTTGCCATTTTTCTTTTGAGTTGTTTGTCTTATTAATTTATTGGAGTTCATTATGTAGCCTGAATATGAGTCCATTCTAGTCTGAGAGAGTCTTTTCACTCTCTTAAGCGTATCCTTGTTACACATTTATACAGGAATGTTCATAGCAGCTTTATTTGCAATAACCAAAAACTGGAAACAACCCAAATGTCCTTCAGTAGGTGAATGGTTAAACAAACTGTGGTACATCCATATAATGGAATAAAAGGAATGAACATGGAACAACTTGGATGGATCTCAGGAGCATTATGCTGAATGTAAAAAAGTAAGTTTATATACTGAATAATTTCTTTGATATAGCATTCTTAAAATGACAACTTTATTGAGGTATAATTTCCATACCACAGAGTTCACATGTTTCAAACATACAATTTAATGCTTTTTAGTAAACTTACCAAGTTATGTAACCATATCCATAATCCAGTTTTAGAATATTTCCATCACTCCAATAAAAATTTTTGTGCCCATTTGCCATCAGTCAGTTCCCCTCCCCTGAGCCCTAGGCAACCACTAATCTACTTTCTGTCTCTATAGGTTTGCCTTTTGTGGACATTTTGTATAAAAAGGATCATACACTGTATGCTCTTTTGTGTCTGTCTTCTTTCATGTAGCATAATGCTTTTGAGGTTCATCCACGGATGTGCCATGTATCAGTAATTCATTCCTTTTTATTGTTGAATAGTATTACATTATATGGATATACCACATTATGATTATTCTCTGTGGATGGACATTTGGGGTGTTTCCAGGTTCTCACGAATAATACTGCTGTGGACATTTATGTACTTGTCCTTGTGTAGGCATATGTTTTCATTTCTCTTGGGTAGATTCCTAGGAGTAGAATTGCTGAGTTGTGTGGTAAATTTATGCTTAACTTCTTAAAGAAACTGCCAAACTGTTTTCCAAGGTGGCTGAACCAAGTTATAGTCCCGCCAGTTCCTGAAGAATGTTCCATATTCACTTGAAAAGCATGTTTATTTTGCTCATATTGGGAAGAGTGTTTTGTAAATGCCAACTAGGCCAATTTTTTGGTAGTGTTGTGTGAGTTTTCTATATTCTTGCTTGATTTTCTTTCTAGTTGTTCTGTTATCAAGAATGGGATGTTGAACTCTCTATTAGTGTTGAATTGTCTGTTTCTTCAGTTCTTTGTCTTTAGTTTTCAGCAGTTTGACTATGATGTGTCTGGGTGTGGATTTCTTTGTATTATGTTTGGTATTCTCTCAGCTTCTTGGCAATTTTCATCTGTTTTTTCTTCAAATGTTTTTCGGCATCACAGTCTTTTTCTTCCCTGTATTGGATTCCAGTTACACAAATATTAGATCGTTTATTGTTATCATACAGGTCCTTGACACTTTGGTTCTCCCCCCCGAATCTTTTTTCTTTCTGTTATTTAAATTGGCTAGTTCGTTTGTCTATTTTCAGTTTCAGTGCCTCCTCCATTCTGCTATTGTGTTCTTTCAGTGAATTTTTTATTTCAGTTATTTTATTTTCCAGTTCTAAAGTTTTAACTTGGTTATCCTTTATATCTTCTCTTTACTTTGCCAGTAACTTTCTATTTAAATTTATTTCAAGAGTGTTCAAGTTTGGTGATTGCTCATTTGAGCATTTTTGTAATAGCTGCTTTAACCTACTTGTTAGATAATGTCAACATTTGTGTCATCTCACTGTTGGCATCTGTTGATTGTCTTTTCCCATGTGAGTTGGCATTTTTATTTTTTATATACCGAGCGACTTTGGATTTTATCCTGGACATTTTGAATATTATGTTATTAGACTCTGGATCTTGTTTCAGTCTAGTGGAGAATGTTGATTATTTGTTTAGCAGTCAGTTGACCTGGTTAGGTTCATACTGCAAGTTCCAGCTCACCTTCTGTAGTGGGCTGTAGTTCCAATATGAGTTCAGTATTCAATGCCTTTGCAGTGCTATTCAGATCTGTCCCATGTGTGATGACCACTGGTCAGGTCTGAGACCTGAGTGTCTCTTAGCTCAGTTCTCAAAGTCTTTGACATGCTAATTAGGATCAAATCCACACATGCCCAGATGGAGGGTGATCACAGTTGTTCATAAGCAGCTTTATGGGTTTGCTTTCCTGAGGTCTTCTCTCTTCGTTATTACCATGGTATTTTATGGTTTTCTAGAGCTTTCCTTTTCGGTCCTCCAGTCAGAAAGCACCCGCTTTCATGATGCACTGCCTCTGGGGCATAAGGGACAGGCAGACAGAGAGAGAAAGAAAGTAAGAAAAAACAGTGGGATTTGGCTTTGCCCTTTTGGAGCTTGCTATAGTTCCACCGAATGGAATGGAATGTTCCTTTCCCTCGAGAGTTTTAACTCCTACAGTCAAGTCTCCCTCTGCCAGTCAGTTTCGTTGCTGTTGCCACAGCCTCCACCATGGGATTTTCTGGACATGAGAGAAGGGAGAAAAAGGAGAGAAAACCCCAGGGGATTTCCCCCCAGTCTCTCTTGAGTTTTAGTAGTTCCCTTTTCCAAAAAAAGCACCTTGAGCCAGAACATGTGCTCTAAACACAGTGCTCACTTTCACGTTTTGTTGTGTTTTCAGGCCAGAGAATACGGGAGGAAGAAAAGTAGTAAAGTCACCACCAGTTCAGTTGTACTAGGCACCCTGATAGTCTTCCCTGATTCATCTGCTGATAATATACTTTAAAGAGTTCTCTAATAGCTACCCAAGCATTCTGTACAGATTTTATAGTTGCTTCCGGTGGACACAAAGGTGGATTTGTTGATTCCATCTTACCTGCAACCAGAAGTCTTAACTGATATTTTAAATGATGTTTTGGATTGGCTTCCTCAACTCCCCAACATATTTATATCTCTGAAATAGTTTCAAAGATGCAGTGTTTGGTGTAGTTAAGTGGACAAAAGTTCCTAAGTATAAGCAGAGGAGCTGCAGTATTGGCAGAATAATGACCTCCTGAAAAACAAAGCCACTTTTCTGAAGGCATACATGGTAATCTCACCCGGAAGCACAGTTCTTTGTCCTCATGCAGCATATCATTGACCTCCTTGTTTTCCTTGGCCCTGCCTCTTTGTCACATTCTCTTACTTCTGCCCTGCTGTTTTTCAGTAACCTTTGCTCCTCAGGACTTCATTCATCAACTCCTTTCTCCTCCTCCTCCCTCCCGTTTGTCTCTGGTTTACCCTACACTCTCTTCTTCCGAACATTACATTCTTGCGTTTTATCACCAGACTCTGTCTTCCAAGGATAAATACACTGCTCTGTGATGTCTTAGGATGTAAGTGCTTGCACTTGAAGGGTGGAGAAGCTAGGCTGGGGAGGTGGGGGGTGAGTAATCAGCTTTTGCTTATAGATTAGGGCCAGACCGTAGTCCCTGCAAGGCATTGTGGTGGTCTAGCCAGCCGCTCTTCCAGCATATTAAGGCTTTCTCTCTCATCAGTATTTCTGGTGATAGTGGGGCCCGGCCATGTGAAGCTCCAGCACAGCCAGGAATATCGGTCTAGAAAGAAGAAAGAAGGTAGTATTCAAGCCATACTAACCTCATTAACTTGAGAATATATCAGGGCCTTCTGAGCTGTTTTGTTTTGTTGTTAATTGTGAAATTTAATAGGAAGAAACTATTAAATAACAGTTACTTTTATGCAGGTATTTCCTATTCTTAGTTACGGTGGTACAGAATCACTGCCAGAAGGAAATCCTAAAAGGGCAAAAACACATGGACAAAGCCCAAGTTTTTATGTTGCAGCATGCTTTCAGTATTTTTATGGTGGAAACATAACGTTCCTTAAAAACCACAGTGGGCTTCCCAGGTGTCTCTTCAGATCCATCAGTTTCCAGGCATGCAAAAGCTGCTCAACTCATAACCTTCTGGGCATATATTAACTATGTATAGATAAAATTTGTAGGTATTCAAAAGATATGGTACCTTTTGGAAAGAAAATCCTCAGGTACAGCATATTGTCTCATTTACTCCCACTAAAATTCATTATCTTCTTGTCTGGGAGCAGGGCAGCAGCAGGGAGCTCCCTGAGTTCTGACCCACTGTTTTTATGCCAGACTGGCCCTCCTCACACAAGGACAGGTCAATGATAGTCTTTTCCACTGCTAGGATTTTATTTTTTCAGGTCAGTGATACTCTTTTCCACTGATAAGATTTTTATTTTTTCTTTTGGCAGTAGCCAAAGCAACTAGTTGTAAAGAAAACACACTCATTATTCTTACTCTTTCATTTTACACAGTAATACTCATTTCAGTGGTATGTTTCTGTGGAGATCTCTTTAGCTATCAGAGCAATTTGACTTTGGTACTGGAAAAACTTAAGTCACAGAAACAGTGATTAAACAGGCAACAGTTCTACAAATAATACTGATTTAATTATGTACATAAGGTCAACCAAGGCATGAGAATTAAAGTGAGATTTATTTAAGGCCAGTATACTGTAAACACCACTCCCCCCAATCCTGTGACTATAATAACTTTCAGGCCCAATTAAGTGAATTATTCCTCATTGATTGTGAAATATTCCCAGGTAAAACCATTAAAGGCTGTGTTGATTTCGGATTGTTGCATTATTTCTTAAAGCTTGTCTTGGGATAACTGCTGCATTTTCCAGAGTCTGTGAGCTCTAAACTGTGAGGTGCTGGCCTAACTTTGATGGAACCTGAGAATTGGAAGGACCTTGGGGATCACCAAGTCCAGGTACCTTCCCAGTGCAACAACCCTCTCCACAATATTCTGTCAGGCAGTTGTCTGACTCTTTACCACTTCTACCCCCAAAGAATATATATTTTTCCTCCATACATTTTTGAAGCTACTCACTCATCTTTCCATGATAGGTCATTCTTTATTCCCAAGCCAAGATCTGCCTTCTAGGGTCTCTCACCATTGTTCCCAGCTCCTCCATTACCACGCAGAGCAAATCTCCTTTGTCCAAGATAGTTAAAGCCGTCTATTTTCGTACTTCCCCTTTTTCGCATCTGTGATCTTCTCAGGCTAAAAAAATTCCTGGTTCTTTCAACAGCTTAATTCAAGGCTTTTTAGTGCAGTGGAAAATTCAAAGAATAATATAATGAACACTCATATTCTCCACCAGCCAGAATTATCAACAATTAAGATTTTGTCATATTTTTCTTTTTCTTAAATAGAGGAATTAAAACATTACAGAAATGGTTATTTCCCCTTTGATCACCCCTTCTAGTGTCCACCTCCTCCCTCGCAGTGTCATGCATATATAGGTGTGTATAAACAACATATAGATTTGTTTTAATTTACACAAATGGTGTTATTATGGATGTGTCTATATGTTTTGTCCATACAGCAAATGTCTTAGATCTTTTCATATGTTTTGTATTAATCTTTCCATACTATGTATTGTATTAGTCATTATATGTATGACATAAGATATTTTGGCTGTCTGCCATCTGGGCATATGGTCGGATTGTAGTTCTGCCTCTTCTGAAGTTAGGTGTGGCCATGTGATTTGCTTTGGTCAATGAAATGTCAGCAAAAGTAACGGGTGCACTTCCAAATGGAAGTTTTAAGAGCCAGTATGAGATTTACCACATTTAATTCCCCTGGCAGATAGAGATGAGGTCTCTCTGTCAGCCTGGGTCTGAGAATAACTACTTGAACTTTCCTGCCAACTCACTTTTTAAGCATGTAGCATAGGAATAAATAGACTTTGCTTGTATTAAGCCACTCGGATTTTAGGTTCCTTTTGTTAATTTGCAAACTTAGCCCATCCTGATTTATAAGTAGACCTACATCATTGTTTTTAGTGGCTGCAAAGTATCCCCGAGTGTGAGTAGACCTTATTCTGTGTAGCCATTCTCCTACTGACAGAAGAAGCTTAAGGACTTCCTGAATTTTGCTGTTATAAACAATTCTCTGTTGGTAATTGTATAAATTTGTGAGAGTTTCTCCAGGATGTGTATCTAGAAGTAGGATTGTTTGGGTCACAGCATACGGATATTTTCAGTTTTACAGGATTCTGTCTTTGCTATCTAAAGTGGCTATATCAATTTACATTCTCACCCTTTCAACTGTCATTTGTGTGACATGATTCCCAAACTTTTTACTAATCTTGGTTCCCATCTCTGGATTCACTTTTGTCAGTCATTGTTTCTCTGTGATACTCAGACTGGAACTTGGTTGTCCTGTTGTTGTCCAACTGAGGTAGATGATATATTTCCAAATTTAGCCCAGGCTGAGTAGCTGCATCACCCTGGGGTATTTGCTGGCATAGAAGACTGAACATCTATCATCCTGTATTTAGGAGTTTTTTAAATTGCAGTGGCTTTACATATGTTCTAGTTAAATTTCATCCTATTTTTGCTTATCATATTAGCTTTTGAATTCTCCCCTTTACTCTAATGTCACCCTTCCTAGGTCAATAATCCTAGGTTCATCTACATTACTGATCAAAATTTTGATCAGCACAGGGCCAAGGGCATAGCTGTGTCCCACCATGAGACACCTTTCAGGTTTACTTGTCTTCAGGATTCTTCATCTTATCAAGCGGAAAATCCTGGTGGCCTTTGTCAGCTGCACCGCATATACTCTACCTATAAAGAATTATCCCAATAAATGAATTGAGTGACTGGAACAGAAAGGTGTCTGGGGTAAGTTGGGCGTGTAATAATTTTAGAGAGCCTATCCTGGCAGTTAGTGATTATCAAGTGCTTATCCAACCAGTGCTTTATTAATGTGATCTACAATTTAGTTTGGAGTGAGATTTCAAGCTTTTTATTAGTAATGATTATGCTCCACCCCTTTGAAAATAAGGGAGATTTTTTGCCTCTCTCCAGTCTGTTGGGAGGTCTGGTTTCTGTGAGTTTTCATAGATGAAAGGAAGTGATTCTGCTGTCATAGCTGCAAATAGTCTTTTATTCCTGGGGAGAGGAACAAGGTGGTTTTTAGGATTATGAGCAGCCAGGATGCTTGTGCTCTACTCCCCAGTCAGTGTCTTTTCTTCCTGCACCAGAACCAAACCTGTTCATAGTTCTAGGAATTATAAGGATTCCCTAGGCCAGTAGCTCAGGTCATTACAAGTTAGACTTGTTGATGGTCTTTCTCTTGTTCTTTGGGACCAACTACATGTCTAATTCCTGTTACCATTTTTGTATTAGGATTCTTAGTTACATGTGTCAGGATCCCAACTCAGATTAGCCTAAGAAACAAAAAGAAAGTTTACTGGTAAATGAATAGCCCCATGGACTGCTGCCTTTAGGAATGGCTGCATCCTCTCACTTATCACATCCCTGATTCTCCTTCCTTCACCTTTGCTTTCCTCTGAGTTAGTTTTGCTCACTCTCAGGCATGCTATCTGCAGCAGATGCAGTGCTTCTTTTCCAATACTTCTGTCAGAACCTTTGGATGACTTGTTGATTTAGCCTGGTTCATATACCTTAGCCCCAGGAGGTGTGTATGTGTTAGGAAGTAGGGCAGAGATTGCCCTCAACCTGACTACATGGACTGAGAGTGAGCCCTCATTCACTCCTCTTTCATATATTTGCCGAGTGCCCACTATATGATAGGCACCATATTAGGCTCAGGGGTTGTTATTACACTGAACAACATAGTCGTATTGATATAACATAATCAGTATATATATTGATCAAGATATAACATAATCTGCCTTCTTGAAGTGTATAAGCGTTTAAAAAATGGACTTTAATGTGCTCACAATAATAAAGGAGAAGTTACTGGTTCTGGAAAGCAAATGACAGGGGTTCTGACCTACTCTGGGGCAGGTTAGGGAAGCCTGCCCTAAGGAAGTGTTTTTTGGATTGAAATCTGACATGAGTATGAGTTAGCTATGTGAAGTAGGTAGGAAGGTTGATGACAAGCAATTGGGGGAGGGAGGTGGAATGTACAGAGCCTTGGAGGTAGAAGGGGGCATATTCCAGGCGCTGAAAGAAGGCCAGTATGTTTAGATCACAGAGACTGAAGGGGCAGAGAGGCACATGTGGGGCTGGAGAAGTAGGTTGGTACCACTTGAGCAATGCCTCATGGCTTGGCAAGAGGTTTGGAAGCCATACAAATAGCCCTAGTCTGTGTGGGTAACTCACTTCCTAAAAACTTCCTTAGTCTAGTTAATTAACTAGCCAAGATCACTCACCTGGTTGGAATTTAAATCTAGGAGCACCACAATATCTGTCACATGTCCAGACCTGGCTCAGGCATTGCCTCTCCCAGGAAGCAGTCCTTCCTGCCAATGGGAGAGGGTAGGTGCCCCTCCATTCCTACTCCCTTAGTACCCTGCTCAGAGAACTCTCATGGTTTTATTTACCCCATCCAAGCCTGGGCAAGACATGTTGGTGCCCAGCCAGGCTAATGATTGGCATCTGTGCAAAAAAGTGTTGTCATAGCAGGCCTGTCTTTGAAAGGTCCCTTGGCTGGCATCTGGAACTTGACTTTCGGGGGGATTCCCACCATTCCAAGAACTGATAAGGGTGGCTCAATGTGCCTGAACTGTTTATATAAACAGTGCAGTTTCTGCTGAACACTTGCTTTCCTTCTTGAGGTCTAGAATTTTGATATGGCCAATCAGAGGGAGCCTGTGTGACCAACCTCCAATCAAAACCCTGGGCACTGAGTCCCTAATGAGCTTCCCTAGTGGACTACATTTCATGTATGTTGTCACAACTTGTTGCTAGGGAAATCAAGTGTATCCTGTGTAACTCCACTGGGAGAGGACTCTTGGAAACTTGTGTCTGGTCTCCCCTGTATTTCACCCCAGGTGCCTTTTCCCTCCACTGATTTTGCTTTATATTTCTTCACCGTAATAAATCATAGGCGATGAGTGTGGTTATATGCTCAATTCTGTGAATCTTCCTAGTGAATCACAGAACTTGGGGTGGTCTTGGGGACCCCTGACACAGCACCCTTGCAAAACCATTCTTAAGTACTTTTCAACACTTATTTTCAAAGGAGAGAGTGAGCCTGGTGAGGAACTAGGGCAGAGAAAGGGGCTCTCCGGTGGTGGCACTGACTCTCCTCTCCTTTTGTGCAGTCAGCTTTGGTCCCAAACTTGTACTCTCCACTCTACTAAACCTCAGTCTTGCAGAGGCCTGCAAGGGAACCTTTGAGCACTGGGGAGCAATGGACAGGTTTTACACTAAGGAGTCATGATCAGATTTGCGTTTGGGGAAGAATAAATGCCCGAGAATCGTCACGAGAATTTGTGAGGAGAGTTTGCTTCACCAGAATACAACTATCTATACAAAGCCACTATCATAAAAATAGTGTGGTAATGGACTAGAAATTTGATGTAACAGCCAGGTTTCCCAAATTTCAGCCCAAGTTCCTTCATCAAACCTTTATCGAGTTCTTTGATGAGTTCTGTAAGAGTGAACACGTGAAACTCAGTTCCTTCTCTGCTTTACTTCTGAGACAGGTCATGCAAAAGCAAGCATCATTTATACTGTCTTCAGTGGAACTCTCTGAACTTGTTTTTGGGTGGTTGGGATGCTGTCAACTGTCAAAGTAGGAATGTGGGGTTCTGAATTCAGAACGTGGAAAAAAAACAGTAAGTAAATAGTGAACTCTTTACCAGTCTCCCTCCTGTGAATTGCTGATATTTCAAATCATTGCATATTAATAGCTTAGGGGTGATTTTGGCACTTTTGAGTTTTACAGTTTTTTAGTTGGTAAAAATATTCCTATTTCCACAATCTGCCACCATTGTTTTGTCTTCCTTTGCATGTCAGGGATGATATTTCCTAAGGGAAAACTTAATTAGACCATGCAATAATCTTCTTGGAGAAATAGAGAAAATTGGTTATTTAAAACACTAGATGAAAGATCTTAGTTTTTTTTTTTAAAAAAAAAAAAACCTTTGAAAGAGGAAAACATCCTGTACTGAAGGAACAGAGGTGGGATGATGGAGTTCTGCTGTCCCTGTTTTGCATTTCTAACAGTAAACTTGAAAGCACAGGATCTTCTGACCACTGAAGCTGAAATTATGTATTCACTGTTTCCCATGAAATAACATTTACCATTAAAAAGAGATTGCATTTATATTTGTCTTGGGTAAATTTCTATGCAGAAAATTCTAAAATTTTTAATGCAGAAATTCATAAGTTCAAGACCTACATGAGCACACAAAAGCATTACATTGATTACATGTCCGTGTATTGGCTGATTCCTGAAATGGTGTCTCAGAAGGATTAAAATTGAGCCTCTGTTCTGAGCACATGGGGTTGACTGTGGCTTGGGAGTGTGCCAGTTAGTCGTAGCACCTGCGCCTCCTCACAGGGTCTTGTTGCCGCTGCCCGGGAAGATGGAGGGTAACTGCCTCACCACTCCAGCCACAGATGCAAGGCTAGAAATCCTACCTAGGAGCCTTCTTCTCCTGCTCTGATTGACAAGAGACCCAGAGACGATAGTCTAGCCAGCTGGCTGCAATGCTGGGGCAGGAAAAGCAGCAAAAGTGAGAATAAAATCAAGTCCCCCCCACTCCCAAGCCCACACTGATAATAATGATCAGACGCCTTTTTGTCAACAACCTCATCTTGCATTAAACAACATTCAGGAATCCTGGGTGTGATGGCCTATTTGCAGTGTGTAAACGGAACATGGGCAGAGGGTGGTGCTCAGATCTGACCTAGAAATTTGAGATGTAGGTGGAGAGACCTAACACCCCGCTGGGGACTCACAGGCCAATTACCTTGAGTCTGGTAACTGGAATACAACTCCTAAAGGAAACTAGGTGTTTTGAACTAAGAAATAATGTATTTATAGGCGAGGCTTCATGTATTCTTTCTTTGTTTATTATAAGTCCTCAAAAGTTCATAGGAATTAAGGTTTTCCAGAGTGTGTGAGGGCTTTGGAGACAAAAGAAGAGAAGCAGAGGAAGGAGCCTTTTCTTTATTTTTGTTTGTGAGCAAAATCCTGCAGTATTAGACTGAACCATATGAAATTGCTGATACTCAAACATTTTTACCTACAACAATGGCAATTTCATATGGTTTAACCTAATACATCTAATTTCACCACACAAATGCTTTGAAAATATTCTCAGCTTATTATTTTTTTTGGACTTAACTTCATCAGAGGGGGAAGGATCTCATAAATTCTTAGAAAGTCTTTTCTTTATAATTTATGACATTAATCCTCACTTATCAAACGTGTTTTTTAGCAGCTCTATGGAAGTATAATTGATATATAAAAACTGCACATTTTCAGTGTATGCAGTTTGATGTGTTTGGACTTAATGCATATACCCATGAAACCATCACTACAATCAAGGTAATAGCCACCTCCAAAAGATTCCTTGTGCCTCTTTTTTTTGTGATAAGAACACTTAACATGAGACCTACCCTCTTAAATTTTTAAGTGCACAATATGGTATTATTAATAGACACTGTGTTGTATAGCAGATCTCTAGAACTTAATTCATCTTGCATAACTGAAACTTTACACTCATTGAACAATAATTCCCCATTTTCCTCTCTTCACAGTCCCTGGCAACCACCAATCTATTGTCTGCTTCTGTGAGCTTGACTATTTTAGATATGTCATATAAGTGGAATCATGAAGTATTTGTCCTTGCTTATTTCACTTAGCATAATGTCCTCCAGGTTCATCCATGTTGTTGCAAATGAAAGCATTCCCTTCTTTTTTAAGGTTAGTATTCCATTGTGTGTATATAACACATTTTCTTTATCCATTCATCTGTCAAATGGACATTTGGGTCGTTTCTATATCTTGACTATTGTGAATAATGCTACAGTGAACATGGGAGTGCCAATATCTCTTTTGAGATCCTGACTTCAATTATTTTGGATATATATGGCCAACAGGTATATATATAAAGGTGCTCAACATCACTAATCATCAGGGAAATGCAAATCAAAACCACAATATCACCTCACACCTGTTAGGATGGCTATTACATATTTAAAAAAGGTAAGTGTTGGTGAAGATATGGAGAAATTAGAACTCTTTACTCCCACACTGTTGGTGAGAATGTAAAATGGTGCAGCCGCTATGGAAAACAGTATGCAGATTCTTAAAAAATTAAAAATACAGGGCTTCCCTAGTGGCGCAGTGGTTGAGAGTCCGCCTGCCGATGCAGGGGTCACGGGTTCGTGCCCCGGTCCGGGAAGATCCCACATACCGTGGAGCGGCTGGGCCTGTGAGCCATGGCCACTGAGGCTGCGCATCCAGAGCCTGTGTTCCGCAATGGGAGAGGCCACAGCAGTGAGAGGCCCGCGTACCGCAAAAAAAAAAAAAAAAAAAAATTAAAAATACAGCTACCCTATGATCCAGCAATCTCACTTCTAGATATATATCCAAAAGTAGTGTTTGTTTTTAACTTGGATATTCTTGAGAGAGAATCCCAAAGAAAACCAAAACCCCAAGGCCTGCTGTCTTAAATACAGTGGCATTGTGATCAGTGGTCTAGATAGACTGGAGTAGCCTGGAATTTTTAGTTCATTTCTGGCTCAGTACCTGATTCACTGGGCTTTCTTAGGCAGTTATTAGGCCTGACTACAAATCAGTTACTATTCCAACATTTCATAATTTCATTCTCAAAATGCATGTGGGAGGCTAGCTACTTATTCCCTTGCTCAGAATGTTTTTGGGGCTTTCCTTTTTGGAATTACCTTTAGAGCCATATACTAAGCCACACGAGGAATTGGTTATTCACTTCATTCATTCAATAAGTATTTATTTGAGTTATTTACAATGTTGGGCATTGTATCAGGTACAGAGACAGATGACATGGACATAGAAGGTGGTCTAGGGAAGGAGTGTGAACAGAAGCATGTGTGCAGGAAAGCACCAGGACATGTGAGTGGGGAGCAGTGAGTGGCTTAGCTTCCCTAGGGAAGAGACCATGCAAGGAAAATAACACTGGAAAGGTGAGCTGTGGCCACATTGTGGCTTAGCCTAGTATCCAAGCTTAGCCTTGGATACTAAGCCTAGGAGTCTGAAATTTGTGCTCTGAGCAGTAGGGAGCCATTGAAGGTTTTGTGCTTTTAGAGTTTTAACCTGCCAGCTGATGACAGTAGAATTGGAATTGTAAATCAGTCTTGCAGTTTATTTTCCCAGCTTGTTACTGACTAAAACTGGTTTTACACACCTCAACTGCATGCCCATTTCAATGGACTTTGAATAACATTTGATTGTTTCCAAAAGTGAAATTCACTTTCAAAGGAAGAAAAATTGCTTCCATTGACCTTACTCAGAGAAATATGATACACCAAAGGGACAGAAAGCAAATCAAAGTAGAAAATGTCCTAAGTGTTTTGAGGAATTGCATTTGCCTCAGAGGGTCTCTTGGAAGTCAGCCTGTAATTGGATGTGTGAATTCTGGTATATTTGGGTTTTTTTAAATTACTTCATAGCTACATACATCTGTGTAGTTAATCTTTTGAGTTGGTAACTGCCCTGTCTTTACTGGAATGCACTGAAGAGTAACAGTGTGCAAATAGAGGATGGGGATTATAACTAAAAAGAATAGGGATTCTAATGGCAATGCTAAGTTCTCTTCAGGTGAGATATTAGCAGTGTGGGACATATTAACTAGTTAAATGGTTAACTGCCGATTGCAGGTGCCACTGCCTCTGGTCTGAGGAGGTACCTTATGGCTACCTTGGCATCAGGTAGGATGAGAGACTTGTGTATGCAATGACATTTGTTGTTTGCATGGCCGTTATTATAAATTTCTTCTTTGGGGTCAGGTGTTTGACCCCCTCTGTGATCTTGGCATTAGCTAGAGTGCCCTTCTCAGTGGAGCCCAGCAGTAGTGCCTGCTTTGGAGAATTATTCAATGTCTAAAGTGATTCAGTGTAGTAGGACTGTGGTGTGTGATGAAATTTCCATTCTATATTTAATCATTAAAAACTGACTTCTAAATTCTGTCAATTAACTCTTGCTGTACACCTAGCCACTTCAAAAGTTAGTGGCTCAAAATAGTAATTATCTATTTAGCTCATTATTCTGTGAGTTGGCCATTTGGGCTTGGTTCAGCTGAGCAGTTCTGTTCTTAGCTGGTCTCCCTTATGTCTGTGGTCAGCTACAGGTCAGCAGGGAGCTCTGCTTTTGAGGTTGGCTGGCTGCCAACTGGAACAATGGTAGAGGGTAGGAGTACTGGGTTATACATCTGTTATCCTGCAGCAGGCTAGCCCAGGCTTGTTTTCATGATAGCTGGGCAGGTTTCTAAGACTGAATAGAAGCAGCAAGGCCTCTTGAGGCCTAAGCTTATAACTGGCACAGCATCACCTCTGCTGCATTTTCTTGGCCTAGGCAAGTCATAAAGCCAGTCCAGATTCAGGGAATGGGAAGGAGCTTCAAAATCACCTTGAAAGGGCATAGATAAAGAAGGCGGAGAATTGAGACCATTTTTGCTGTCTATCGGACAAATACAGATTACTCTTCTTAAAGGCTTCAGTTACTCCTGTAACAGTTAAAACTCATGTGTTCTGTATAATCACATAATTCGTATTCACAGAGTTAAAGACTGATCAAAAACAAATAAGAAAGTATTAAAATCGTTCACAAGTCAGGGCCACCATGATAGTCCTTTTGTGAAGTTGAGTTTCACGGGGGGGACTTGGATGCTCTGATACCTGAATGTGCTTCACATTTTATTTTATTTTTTTAAACATCTTTATTGGAGTATAATTGCTTTACAATGGTGTGTTAGTTTCTGCTTTATGACAAAGTGAATCAGCTATACATATATCCCCATATCTCCTCCTTCTTGCATCTCCCTCTCACCCTCCCTATGCCACCCCTCTAGGTGTTCACAAAGCACCGAGCTGATCTCCCTGTGCTATGCAACTGCTTCCCACTAGCTATCTATTTTACATTTGGTAGTATATATTAGTCCATGCCACTCTCTCACTTTGTCCCAGCTTACCCTTCCCCCTCCCCATATCCTCAAGTCCATTCTCTACATCTGCATCTTTATTCCTGTCCTGCCCCTAGGTTCTTTAGAACCTTTATTTTTTTTTAGAGTCCATATATATGTGTTAGCATACGGTATTTGTTTTTCTCTTTCTGACTTACTTCACTCTGTATGACAGACTCTAGGTCCATCCACCTCACTACAAATAACTCAATTTCATTTCTTTTTATGGCTGAGTAACAGTCCATTGTACATATGTGCCACATCTTCTTTATCCATCATCTGTTGATGGACACTTAGGTTGCTTCCATGTCCTGGCTATTGTAAATAGAGCTGCAATGAACATTGTGGTACATGACTCTTTTTGAATTATGGTTTGCTCAGGGTATATGCCCAGTAGTGGGATTGCTGGGTCATATGGTAGTTCTCTTTGTAGTTTTTTAAGGAACCTCCATACTGTTCTCCATAGTGGCTGTATCAATTCACATTCCCACCAGCAGTGCAAGAGGGTTCCCTTTTCTCCACACCCTCTCCAGCATTTATTGTTTCTAGATTTTTTGGTGATGGCCATTCTGACTGGTGTGAGATGATATCTCATTGTAGTTTTGATTTGCATTTCTCTAATGATTAGTGATGTTGAGCATTCTTTCATGTGTTTGTTGGCCATCTGTATATCTTCTTTGGAGAAATGTCTATTTAGGTCTTCTGCCCATTTTTGGATTGGGTTGTTTGTTTTTTGGATATTGAGCTGCATGAGCTGCTTGTAAATTTTGTAGATTAATCCTTTGTCAGTTGCTTCATTTGCAAATATTTTCTCCCATTCTGAGGGTTGTCTTTTGGTCTTGTTTATGGTTTTCTTTGCTGTGCAAAAGCTTTGAAGTTTCATTAGGTCCCATTTGTTTATTTTTGTTTTTATTTCCATTTCTCTAAGAGGTGGGTCAAAAAGAATCTTCCTGTGATTTATGTCATAGAGTGTTCTGCCCATGTTTTCCTCTAAGAGTTTGATAGTGTCCGGCCTTACATTTAGGTTTTTAATCCACTTTGAGTTTATTTTTGTGTATGGTGTTAAGGAGTGTTCTAATTTCATTCTTTTACCTGTAGCTGTCCAGTTTTCCCAGCACCACTTATTGAAGAGAGCCTCACATTTTAAATCAAAGTCACTAACTGGACCCTTTCTACTAAACGACATGAAGAACATAAATGGAGATTTGAAACAAAGCTGTAGATTCTTCGACACTAGTCTCATCAGGTGGTAGGGCCCATGTCTCCTTTGAGTTAAATCTGGGTGGGCTTGTGACTGCTTCAACCAATATAACAGAGTATGTGACTTCTGAGACTAAGTTATAAAAGGCAGTGCAGCTTCTGCCTTGTTCATTAGAACATTTATGCTGGGAACCCTGAGCTGCCACGTAAGAAGCCTGACTACCCTGAGACTACTGTGCTGAGAGGCCTTGTGTGGGCACTTCAGAGGTACTCTCTGCTAAGCCCAGTCATCCCTGTCAAAGGGGCCAGCTGAGTGAAGTGAAGAATCCTCCAGATGATTCCAGCTGTTTTGAATCTTTGCAGCTGAGATCCCAGACATCATGGAGTAGAAAAACGCCATCCTTGCTGTTTTTCACCTGAATTCCCGATTCACAGAATTTGTGAGATGATAAAATGATGGTTGCTTTATGCCATTATATTTTACAGTGGTTACATAGCAATTGATAAACTGGAACAGAATAAATGAATGGGCCTGGCTGTATTCCAATAAAACTTTTTTCATGGACACTGAAATAAGAATTTTACATAATTTTTACATGTCGTAAAATATCCTTTTGATTTTTTTCAACAATTAAAAAATGTAAAGGCCATTCTTAGCTCATGGGCCATACCAAAAACAAGCAGTGAGCTGGATTTGGCCTACAGGCCATAGTTTGCTGACCCCTGCTCTAAAAGATTATGTAGTACTTGTAAAATTTAAACCTAAGGGCTTTTAGCCAAGATGGCTCTGATTTCATGCTTCAAACTCATATCTCCTCTCTAAATAAAGTGATAATAGATAAAATAAAAAATTAGAAAGACATATCTGTGATCAAGAAAAGGTAAATCTTGGGGCTTCCTTGGCGGCGCAGTGGTTAAGAATCTGCCTGCCAATGCAGGGGACGCAGGTTCGTGCCCCTGTCCGGGAAGATCCCACATGCCGCATAGCGGCTGGGCCCGTGAGCCATGGCCGCTGGGACTGCGCCTCCGGAGCCTGTGCTCCGCAACGGGAGGGGCCACAACAGTGAGAGGCCCGCGTACCGCAAAAAGAAAAAGAAAAAGAAAAGACAAATCTCTGGACCAGAAACAGATCAAACAGTTAAGTGGAGATTGTTAGTCATGGGCCGCTATTTACTGATGTACTGGACTCTAGATCCAGAGAAACGTAGAGATGGCTGGGAATTGTATTTCTATAGACAATGGAAATCAAAGCACTCACTGATTGGAAGAAATGATCCCTGGCTGTGCAAAGTCAAGGATTGCTCATGAACAGAGACGGAGAAAGATGTTACTTATATTTGTAGTGGCAGGCAGGAGAGCAGAGAGAGACGCGGGGCCAGATGCAAATATATTATTGGCTTACTGTCTAAATCTGTACTTTTATCCCTATTGGTAGGATGGGATTGAAAATGCTGGGAGGAAGCAACTCTCAATGGAGAGGGTGAATGAAGAAGGAGGGAAATGAACTTCCTCCAAGGTTAGCTTACAAAGTAAAATTTCAAAGTGAGAACAGTTGTCCAAATTAGCACCCAGCAAATAAATTTACTCCCAATGAGAATCATTTTAGAGTGACTTTAAAGTTTATTTTCAAAGAGCTAAAGCAAGAATAACTTGCATTATAAGTTTTTTAAAAATCTAGCCATACCTGGTAGGAACTCATATTCTAGTTGGAGATTTTTAAATATATATCAGTGATTACAAAATCGTTTATGTTAGTGATGGTGCTGTACACAGCCCATTCAGAGCATACTGCTGTTGAGATCGTCAAGGGGGTGAGTCAGACAAGAGAGGCTTTTTAGAAGAGGTGACATGTTTGCTAAGCCTTATAAGGATGAGTTTATGTGTTTGCAAAGTGAGGAAGTTAGAAGAGGGCCTTCCAGGCAGAAGGGATAGTATGATTATATAAAGCATGCAACATGGGTGTGGGAACTACAGAGGTTCAGCATTGTTAGAGCATAAAACTGGAGCATAGTGTGTTTAGGAATAAAACTGCAGAAGTAGGTGTAGCTTGACTGTGGAGGTTGGCCTTGATGAGGACCTTAATAAAGATCTAGGAGCAAAGGGAAGCCATTGAAGTCCCAACAATGAAGGGGCATGGTCGAATTTGTGTTTCAGGTAAGTTTCTGACATTTGGGTGGAGGGTGAACTTGAGGGCAACAAGATCAGGAGCCCCAAGACCAGTTAGGAAGCTGCTGTTGCAGTCTCAGTTTCAGGAGATGGTTAAGTCCCAACCTAGGAAAATGAAGGCTAAAATGGGATGGGACTATTGATTTAGAAGACTATTTCAGACGTTAACTTGGCAGGGTTTGATGAGGATGTTCCAGGATGAGAGAAAGGAAGTAGTTAAGAGAATTTTTCAAATTTTGTAACTACATAGAGGGTGCCAACTGAGACCACTAGAAGGGAGGAAGAACCAGTGGAGAAAAGAAGGTAGTGGCCTTAGTGTTGATCACCTTTCAGGTTGGTGTGTTTGGGTGGGGGGGGGGGGGGGGGGGGGGAGGGGCGTGGGTAGGGGGGTGTTAGATTTTTTTTTCTTTTTTATCTTTTCCTTTCCTTCCTCCCTCCCCTATCCCTCTTTCTTTCTATTCTGGGAGCCATAGCATGGGTTTAGTGTAGTAGGGCACTTTGGGGAAACACCATCACAAGATGGTTAGAGGAAGAAAAGGATATTAGGGAGCAATACAGGGAACCCGGAAAAAGCCCTTGGAAACCAAGACAGCTGTTTCAAGAGGGATAGTGGGAGGGAGGGACTGAGCGATCAGTATGTCAAATGCAGCATACAGGTACTTAGAGACGAGGGTTGGGAAATGTGCACAGACTGATGACTGTTTCAAGAACTCTGTAGAAGGTAATTGAGGAGTGACTGAGAGCAAGGAAGGGAGGACAGACCATAGACTACATTTTGAGGAGTTTGCAAGAGAAGAGAAAGAAGGAAATTAGGTATTAAATAGAGAAAAATTATGTAAGGTCAAGAGATAATTTGGGAATAAAGGTAGGGAGGTAACAGGTAAAAATTAAAAGGTAAAAATTAACAGGTAAAAAAATCTGTTAACAGGTAAAAATTTAGTACGAAGGCAGATTTTTTTCTATTCATAGAAAGTTATTCTTTGTTTAGAGCTGTCTAAAAATTAGAATGGATTGCCTTGTTAGATAGTTGCTCCCTGTCACTGGAGTGGTCGAATAGAGATTAGATGTTTTCTAGTCAGCTGTGTAGAAAGATATGTTGGTGAGCGTCTTTGGGTGTTTTAGGCTCTGTTCAGTTCTCAACACTTTGCCCAGAGTTGATTTAAGCATTATAAACTAATGAGTTATTCTGTGGACTTGTGTTGCCTGGCAGCTCTCCATAGATTGATCAAATCAATGGGCCAAGTTAACTTATGTGCCTTTGATCTTGAAGGATGAAATTAAACTGCAGATTCTTAGATAAGAAAATATTGAGTCTCGGTGTCCAGGAACGTTTCATCACTATGACAGTCAACCATGGTCTGGGTCCACAGGTATTTTTGACAAGGTAGTCACTTTCCACACACAACAACAGAGCCTTTATTTCAAATTTTTGAGAGTTTTTTTTTATCTGTCCATCATTTTTGTAAAACACTGTTACTTGGAATAATTAAAATAGCACTGAGATTATAGGAGAAATGGATAGAAAAGAAAAGTCTGTTTCCTTTTCTCTGTGATTCATATTCCTATATGGATGCTTTTAGTTTACATAGAAGTTTAGTTTTTTAGGGCCAAGAGGAGATAATTAGTTTCCATCTCTGCTCTCTAGTCCTCATCTTAGATCTTTTAGTGGTCCTTTTGGGTAGCATTTAAAACAATTGAGGGGTAAACTTTGCTGTTTGTCTCAAATGACTACTTATCTGTATCCAAATCTGGCTTCCTGGGGTACTGAAGCATGAACAGCATAAATTACTGAACTCAACTAATTCTCAGAAAGCCACATTTTAGTCAGTACTTTCCAACTTTCTCACTCATTTCTGTTACAGAACTAACAAGTGGTATAACTAATTAATTAGACTTGTATTCCTTTTCAAGTTATACATTTTAAATTCTCTCTGTTAACCTTTTGAAAATGCTAATAAGTAGTAAAACAAATCCATACAGGGAAACTAAAAAATGCAAGTACTGGAAAAAACAGCTCCCCCGCCCCCAAGAATAAGCACCAGGTGTGGTGAATATTTATCTTTTAAGGAAAAATAGTTGCATCCTTGTTACCAACTGACTTTCCTTCTTATGGCCGGTGGATAGGGGAGCAGCCTCCCAGTTAGCCCCAGGCCTGTAAGTTTTACCTGTTTCTTAGCCTGTTTGTTTCCTTGCTCTGGGAGAGTGCAGTAAGTGAAAATCTCACAAGTCCACAAGTTGATTCTTTTCCTTTCACAATTTAATACTTTCCGAACATGTTAAGAACATGAATAACAATTCCCTTTTAATCATATACTTACTTTTTAACAGTTAAAGTTTTTATTTTGAAATAAAAGATTTTGAGATAATGTGTCTAAATTTAGAGAGGAGTTGCAAAAATAATATAGAGAGCCAATTTCCTGTTCCAAACAAGATGGAGTAGACACATTTCACCATATTCCAGTTAAATGCAACAATATAGGTAGTTTAAATGTAAATAGATGGAAAAAGACATACCATGCAAATGCCAATCAAAAGAAAGCTGGGGTGGCTATACTAATATCAGATAAATTAGACATCAGAGCAAAGAAAATTACAAAGGACAAAGAGGAGCACTACATAATGATTCAAAGGGTCAATCCACCCAGAAGACAGGGCAATCTTAAATGTGTATGCACCAAACAACAGAGCTTCAAAGTACATGAAGCAAAACTGAACATAATTGAGAAATAGACATAAATCCACAGTTATCAGTGGGAACTTCAATAGCATTATATACTTACTTTTCAAGTGTACATGTAACATTCACCAAGGTAGACTATATCCCAGGTCATAAAACAAACCCCAACAAATATAAAAGAGTTAAAATCATACAGAGTATATTCTCTGACCATAATGGAATCAAACTAGAAATGAAAAACAGACTACAGGAAAGTCTTCAAACACTTGGAAATTAAACAACACACTTCTTATTAATCCATGGGTCAAGGAGGAAGTCTCAGGGAAATAAAAAAATACACTGACCTTAATGAAAATGAAAATACAGCATATCAAAACTTGTAGGTTGTAGCTAAATCAGTGCTGAGTGGAAATTTATAGCACTAAATGCTTATATGAGGAATAGATGAAAGGTCGCAAATGAATAATCTAAGCTTCCACCTTGAGAAAATAGAAAAAAGAAGAGCAAAATAAACACAGAGCAAGCTGGAGGAAGGAAATAATAAAGAAGAGAGAAGTTAATGTAATTGAAAACAAAAACAGTAGAGAAAAACAATGAATCCAAAAAAGATGGTTCTTTGAAAAGAGAGATTCTGACTTAATTGGTAATGGGTGCAGTTTGGGCATTGGGATTTTACAATCTCTCCAGGTGATACCAATGTTTAATGGGAATTGAGAACCTCTGCTGTGGAGGCCAGATAATTTTCTCAGAGTTTAACCGGTGTTGGCATCTATGGCCCGCCCCTTTCATTTCTCCTGAGGAAAATTTGTAGTCGTTTCATTTTCTCTCACTTTTTGTTGCCCTCACAGTCAGTGCTGATCCTTTCCCTTGTACGTTAACTTCCCTGCCTGACTGCCCTTTTGCCATCAGTATAGCCCTGACCAGAGGTGAACTGTTCCCAACTGCAACCCCCCTCCACTTCACACCCACACCACCTTGATTGATTTGGGATTAACCCCCAAAACCCCCTCTGATTGGTTTGTCACACATCATTGGTCACCAGCTTTAGGCTGTGATCACCCAAGCCATAGTAACAGTGTGTCTAGTGCACCTGGTCTTGTGACCCTGGCTCTGAGGGAGCCGAAGGACTTGGTTTTTCCGTTCTGGTGGCCAGTGCAGTGCCTGCCCTTTATTAACACACTATTAACAGTTGATGTACGGTGGATTTGCACTTGCTCAGTAAGTTTGGGGTTGTTTGTTTGACCTTACATGTGAGACCTGTTATTGTTTCTAAAACCTGGGATAAAGATATTTTTCTCCTGATAAATTCTGATGATCACTTTAAATCAGGTAGATGTTATTGTAAATGTATTAGGGGTACATGTGCCTAAATTTCAATGTGGAAGAAACTCACAGCAAGAGATAAGACATAATGGAAATCATTATTTTTTTAAAATTGTTTGAGTTTCTATCTGGAGAAAAAATTATGTATTTCATAGTAAAAGCTATTCTTGTTGATTTACTTTATTCTTAAGAGGTCTTATTTGCAAATGGTATTTTATCTTAAGAGGATTTATGCTTTGTATATATATCTCTTTATTCTTAAGATGCCAAGCCTGCTTATTTATCTGGGTAGTTGAAATTATTGAACATATGTATATAAATCAAAAAGAAAATGTAGGGAATTCCCTGGCGGTCCAGTGGTTAGGACTTGACGACTTCACTGCCATGGCCCGGCTCAATCCCTGGTCAGGGAACTAAGATCCCACAAGCCACGCAGCGCAGTCAAAAAAGAAACAAAGAAAGAAAGGGAACGTACTGCTAATTTTTAAAAAATTATTAGAACTGGGGCCTTTTTGCTTAAAAGGCATAAAACAAATTTTAATTTAGAAAGGGTCTAGGACCATTAAAATTTGTCAAGATAATGTCACAGAATAGGCCACCCAAGCTGAAACCTTCCAGTGAGGTCTTTATTAGCCAAACAGTGGGCTGAGAGATTGGGAAGGAGGGAGCGGTGTTAGGAAAGTGATAATTCAGTTGTATGCTTCCAATTTTCAGTATTCTTTCTTTCATTAAAAGAAAGGTTTCTTGTAGTTTAGACCAGAGGGTGACAAGCTACGGCCTGTGAGCCAAATCTAGCCTACCACCTGTTTTTGTATGGCCTGTGAGCTAAGAATGGTTTTTAACATTTTTAAGTGGTTGAAAAATGAAGAATAATATTTCATGACATGTGAAAATGTGAAATTTGAATTTTAGTATAATAAAGTTTTATGGGGACAGAGCCATGATCATTTGTTTATGTACTGTCTGTGGCTGCTTTCATGCTACAATAACAGATTTGAGTAATTGCCACAGAGACCATATGGCCCACAAAGCCAAACATGTTTGCTATCTGGTCCTTTACAGAAAAAGTTTGCTGAACCCTGTTTTAAACTCCCTTCCCAATGTGGCCTTCCCATGCAAGATGATTTCTACTCAGGAGGTTTGAAATTCCCAAATAATTTGTTAACATTAAAGAGGGTAAGCCTGTTTCCTGGCAACAGGGATAACTGTGGTTGACATAGAAATACTTGACTGAGTGGCAGGAACCTACCTAGGTAAATTGGTATTTTCTTCTTTTTTCTTTAATGCTTTTTGAGGGCTTTGGGAAAGAGTTGACCTCCAGACTTCTCATCTGGTCACGGGGGACTCATGAGTCACACGATGTGTCTTAAGTTTTAAAAACAAGCTTTAAAATGACTTGAGATGAAGGCAGTCTTCTTTTAAAAAGTACAGAAAAGTTCACCGACTCCAATTTCTGGTATCTCTTCTCTTTTAAAGACAAAGATTTGTGGGGGGTAAGGAGAAGCAGTAAAATATGTAGGATATGTTCTTTTTCTTCTGATTATTTTTTGTTTACTCAATTAAATATTTATGGTTTTCGTTACTGGAGTACTGAAATGTGGTAAAGATAAAAGATATTTGAGGTGAACAGGCTTGAAGGGAAGTTTTGTTTCCACAACACTGAAACAGTGATAGATTGAATTGTTTTGTAGAGAGGGGTGAATTCTGAATTAAAGCATAGGCAGTGGACTCAAATGGTCTCAGTGTGGAGAGGGTTAGTATTGTTTACCCCAGAGCAGAGGTAATCAGCTCAAGAAACACATCTGTAGTATTTATGATTTCTGTTTAAGGAATAGTTTGGGAGTTTCTTTGCCCACATGAGCAGGAATTGATCCTTAAGAATAAAAGAAGTGTGCTGCTCTGGTCTGACCAGTGGCCTAACTCAAACGTCTGTCTCTGTTAATGGCCCCTGAAGGGTATTTTCCTGAAAGTCTAAGGGAGCTGGACTTTTAGATGCTTCTTTACTTAAGGATTACTTCCAAATACCATCATGGATTTATCCTCCCTGATTTTATCTCAGTCCTTCTTGAACCTGTTTACATTTTCATTCTGTTCCACTTCTTGAGCTGATGAGTTCTCTAAGTTCCCTAAACACTGCTCAAAGTCCTGCTTTCTTTCTGATAAAATTGCCTTTAGGTTACAGGGATTGCCCCTTTGTTACTTTAACTCTGTGATTGGGTGAATAAAGTCAACAATTTCCACACTTGTCTTGATTCTTATCGATTTCTGCTTCATTCTTTTAGAGCAAGATTTCTCAACCTTGGCAGTATTGACATTTTGGGCCAGATAAATCTGTGCATTGCAGGATGTTTAGCAGCCTCCCTGGTCTCTACCCCCAAGATGCCAGTAACGCTGCCCCTTCCCAGTTGCGATAACCAAAAATGTCTCCAGATATTGCCACATTGTCCCTGGGGAACAAAATTGCCTTCAGCTGGGAACCCCTGCTTTAGATATTTGTCTTTTCCAAACTGTAGGGTTTTGTGCTTTTGAGACTAACTTTATAAATATGGAGGCTCCTCTATCCAGTTGATTGTATTGTGCTTTTCTGGGTTTTTTCCAGCTCTGGTTGATGTCCATCTTGAACGACAGTGACAACTACTTTTCATAGTTTCAGTTTTTTCAGGTCAGCTGCATCGTTTGTGAGTGGTGTGTGGAACCTTGAAAACTTAGAAGTTTTTTTCTAATTATAAATGTCCTATATGTGTACTGTAAAAATGTGGAGAATGGAAAAAATTAGAATGTTTTTGTCACTCAGAAAACTTCAGTGTTATTGATGCAACTAATGTTAGTAAATTGGTTTATGGCCTTCATTATTTTCTATATATTTTATTTCATAGGTGCAATCTTGCTATAGGACCAATTTTTGTACTGTTTTTCCACTTAACATTTTTATTTATTTATTTTATTATTTATGGCTGTGTTGGGTCTTCGTTTCTGCACGAGGGCTTTCTCTAGTTGCGGCAAGCGGGGGCCACTCTTCATCGCAGTGGCGGGCCTCTCACTATCGCGGCCTCTCTTGTTGCAGAGCGCAGGCTCAGTAATTGTGGCTCACGGGCCTAGTTGCTCCGCAACATGTTGGATCCTCCCAGACCAGGGCTCGAACCCGTGTCCCCTGCATTGACAGGCAGACTCTTAACCACTGCGCCACCAGGGAAGCCCTCCACTTAACATTTTAACATGAATGTTTCCCTGTGTACCATGTTTAAATAATTGAGTGAAATACCATAATATTAATATACTTTAAGTATTCCTCTTTTGTTTGATAGCTAGGTTTCATCTATTGTTTTTTTATTAGGGAGTTTTAATGAACATTTTGTTCATAAATAATTTTCTGTGTTTTGGATTATTTTTCAAATATGAATGTTGAAAGTGGAATTCCTGGATCAAAGGGTATGAATATGTATAAAGTAGAGCCTTAGATTATTTTTAAGTTGCTGCATGGCCCCACAGATGGCAGTGAATAGTGGCTCCTTGAACTGACCATGCATTTCAGAAGTATGTCTGGTGGGTGTATAGAAGGAAAGAAAGGGCTGTGTTTGAGTTAATCACTTTTCCTGCTGCCTGCTCTTCTGTGGGAACATTAATGGGGTGTCAAGTAGCCACCAAACCACAGACTTAGATTCCAGTCCCAAATAATCCTAGTTGGGTTGACTTCCAGACAGTGCTCCTTTAAGAGGGAGTTTCACCCAAGGAAGGCACTTACTTTATACAGTTGTATTTTGCCTGGCTTACAGTCACTGTTAAGATTAATCAGAATGCTGTTAATCATTTTGGTTGAGATTATAGTAGGAATAAGATCTGAAAACCGCCTTCAAATTACTGTTCTCAAGGGTGCAAGGTAAGGGCTGGTGCACATTTCATTTCTGCCAAAACAAAGGAATACTCATTGTGAGAGGTAAGGAAGAAAATAATGTCATTGTAAAGTCTACACGCTGAATAGAGGACTAGAAAATAAACAGCTGAATAATATATCCAAATGTAAGGCAATGAGGTACATCGCACTGTACTTATTTTTGGTTTTGCTTAACAAAAAATTTTATTCTAAAGTACTTTTTAAAGGGTACCACCAAATGAAGTTTCACATGTTGTCTTTAGGGGTGCCTGGAAGCAGAACGTGAGACCATATTTGAACGTACATGATTTGTTGAGGGACTGCTCTCAGGAGAAACTTATAAGGGAGCAAGGACAAGAAGGCAGGGAAGAGGAAGAAGCTAAACTAAGGATATAGTCTAGCATTAGCCTGTTTTGGTTAGGGGCATGGTTGGGGTGGTGTAGAGCTACTGGCTGCCCCTGGGAGGGAGACAGGGAGAGTATAATCTCCCTGGCAGGACTCCAGCCCTTGGGGAAAGGGACAGCTGTGAGCCATTAGCAGCCAACAAGCAGTACCTGGGAGATGGGTACGCTAGCTAGTAAAGAGGATGTGGGTGGGGCATGTTTACTTTGTGCAGGACACTGTGCTGAGACCTGGGAGTAAGAGACGAATGTGACATAGTTCCTGCTTTGAAGATGGTTGTGGTCTTGTGGCAGGGCTGACCATGTAAAGAATATTTACAGTGCAAATGAAGAGCATTTTACATGGACAGAAGCATGTATAGAGACTTGGATAGAAAGCAAAGGAGCGAATAATTGTGAGAGAGGCGTATCTGGGGAACCTCACTGAGGAGATCTAACAAATGGGTCGGACCAGGTTGGGGGAAAATGGGATGGTCCGGGTAAACAAGCAGGGGACTGTAGGCAGAGGGAAGAGCCCTGTCCAAAGGCTGGCAAATATGAAACAAGGTGGTATGTTCATGGAATCACATGAGGCATAGCATGTGCAGGAGGCAGGGGGGAAGCAGCTGGTGAGGCCTGACAAATTGGAGCCGGAACGCTGTGGGCCTCCAAGGCTATGCTTAGGAGTCTTGGGCTTAGAAGGGGCAGCATTCCTGCTGTCAACCCCCCAGCCTGCCTCAGGTCTCAGGGTCAACTTGGAGTGCCCTGAGCTCTGCCCTCTGGTGGCCATGTAGCTCCAAGCATGTCATTTAAACATTTCTGAGCCCCAATTTCATCTGTAAAATGGTGATAATGATGTTTATAGGACTGTTGTTGTGATTAGAAGTAATAAAGACAGATCTAAAGATTTGCCATCATGGAATTATTCTGCTGATATTTACTGTTCTTTGTCATTTTTCTGTAGTAATTAAAACAGCAGTGCTGTCACAGAAATAAATCAGTGGACTTTAATAGCCCAGACTCAAAAATTTGCTTGCTTTGTTTTCTTCTAAAAATTATAAGCAACCCAGTTTCCAGGACTGTTGTTATTGGTGTTAATCTGTTTCCTAGGCTCTTTATTGATAATAAAAGACTTTTTGTTTCCATCTATAGTAAAACATGTAATAGTTTAAAAACCACCAGATTTGGGAATTCCCTGGCAGTCCGGTGGTTAGGACTCGGTGCTTTCACTGCTGGGGCCCCGTGTTCAATCCCCAGTCGGGGAACTAAGATCCCACAAGCCCGTGTGGCGTGGGGGAAAAAAAAGCACCAGATTTTACAGATTCTTAAAAATCGGCACCTCCCTCAGTCATGAACGGTTTGGTAGCTCATCTAAAGAAGAGAATATTATAGAAAATGGAGACACTCTTTTAGCCAGAGTTCGTAAGACCAGAACTTCAGATGAGAGGAGTATCTAGCTTACAAGAAGTCTTAGGTCTCCTGAAACTTTCAAGAAAGTGAAGAGAGAGGGACCATACTCAGTTGGCTTTCTTCACTGACAGTTTTTAGAGAATAAAAGTATTTCTTCTATGGCATATGCTGCCTTCAATCCCAGTACAAGCTATCCATATGGAGGTTATGTTCAGTAGACACAGAATTTTTCTATTGATGTTATTCTTGACTCTACCTAAAAATTTCTCATTGGTAAAATGTCACAATATTTTAAAAGGTTTTTTTTAGCTTTATTGAGATATAATTTACATACTATAAAATTCATCCATTTTAAGTAGACAATTCAGTGGGTTTTAATATATTTACAGAGTTTTGCAACCATCACTACTACCCAATTTTAGAACATTTCTGTCACCCCAGAAAGAAGCTTTGTGCCCATTTGCAGTCAGTATGTGTTCTTACTCCCAACCCTAGGTAACCACTAATCTACTTCCTGTCTCTATACATAGGCCTGCTCCTACTCTGGACATTTCATATAAATGGAATCATATGATAAGTGATATGGTGTCTATGACTTCTTTCACTGAGCATAATGTTTTTGTTAAGTGGGTTTTTTTTACATGTTTTACATTTGTTTTACACGTTGCAGCATGTATCAGTACTTTGTTCCTTTTTATTGCCGAGTAGTATTCCATGGTCCAGATGTACCACAGATTGTTTAACCATTCACCTGTTGAAAGAAATCTGGGTTGTCTCCAGTTTTTGACTATTATGAATAAAGCTGCTATAAACATTTGTGTATAGGTTTCTGTGTGAACATGTATTTCCATTTCTCTGGGGTAAATGCCCAGGAGTGCAATTGCTGGATCCTGTGATAGTTACATGTTTAATTTTTAAAGGAATAGCCAAATTGTTTTCTAGAATACCTGTACAATTTACATTCCCACCAGCAGTGTATGAATGATATAGTTTCTTCACATCATCACCATTTGGATTTTCACTGTTTTTTATTTCAGCCATTGTGGTTTTAATTTTCATTTCCCTGATGGCTAATGATATTGAACCTCTTTTCATGTGCTTATTTTCCATTTGTAATGCTTTTTGGTGAAATATCTGTTCAGATCTTTTGCACATTTTAAATTGAATCATTTGTTCCTTACTGTTGAGTTTTGAGCGTTCTTTACGTATTCTGGATACAAGTCCATTGTTGTAAATGTGGTTTGTAAATATTTTGTCCCATTCTGTCGCTTGTTTCTGTATCTTCTTAACAGTCTTCTGCAGAGCAAGTTTTTCATTTTGATGAAAGTGAATTTTTCTTTGATAGATCTTGCTCTTGGTGTCAAATCGAAGAACTCTTTGCTTAACCCTAGGTCCTGAAGATTTCCTCCTTTGTGTTTCTAAAGTTTTTTTACTTTTACATTTAAGTCCATGATCCATTTTAAGTTAACTTTTGTATAAGGCATGAGACTTAGGTTGAAGTTCTTTTTTTTTCCTATTGTTCCAGTACCATTTGTTAAAAAGACCATCTTCCTCCATTTGATTACTTTTCTACCTCTGTCAAAAATCTGTTGGGCATATTCGTGTGGGAGTATATTCATTTTAATACTGCAAAATATATTAGGTTGTGGTAGGCAGAATAATGGGCCCCCTAAGATGGCTATGACCTACTCCCTGGAACTTGTGAACATGGTAGGTTACATGGCAAAGGAGAATTAGCGTTGCTAATCAGCTGACTTTAAAGTACGGACATTATCCTGGATTATCTGGGTGAGCCTGATGTAATAACAAGGGTTATTAAAAGTGGAAGAGGGAGGCAGAAGAGAAAGGTCAGAGAATGAGGTGTAAGGATAGAAGCAGGGTTAGAGAGATGCAGTGTTGTTGGCTTTGAAGACTGAGGAAGCTGGCCAGGATCCAAGGAATGTGAATGGCCTCTAGAAGATGGAAAAGGTAAGGAAATGGATTATCTCCTAGAGCCTCCAGAAAGGGCCACAGCCCTGCCAACATCTTGATTTTAGCTTAGGAATACCTGTATTAGACTTCTAACCCACTGAACTTACTATTAGAGATAATAAATTTGTGTAGTTTTAAGCCACTGAGTTTGTGGTAACTTATTGCTGCAACAATAGAATACTAATAAATGGATATTTCAGAAAAGTTCCCATTGATAATAGGATTCTAAATGTTTGGGCACACCATTTATCTGGAAAGTTTACATATATGGAACATCCCAATGGTATCAGACAAATGAAGTGCTACTCTAGGTAGATTTGTGCATTCAATGGGGAATAATTAGAAAATATATTACATTTATCTTTAAATTTCTACATTCATTGGACTTTAAATTATGTTCCTTTTTGATGGGAAGTGTTTTGTGACTTGTTTTTGTTTGCATTTCAGAAGAGTGTTTGAATGTCTTGAGTTTTACACTGGGAACCAAACACAGCCCCCAAAATTTATGTGACGGGAGGTTAACATCCTATTTAAAGAAACATTCTTCATTTTGCAATATATAGATACTGAATTATTATGTTATAAACCTGAAACTAACATAGTGTTATATGTCAATTATATCACAATTTAAGAAAAAAAATATTCAGTTGACTTTGATAGTAGGACAAATAGAATTTGATTAATAATCTTTTTTTTTTTTTTTTTTGCGGTATGCGGGCCTCTCAGTGTTGTGGCCTCTCCCATTGCGGAGCACAGGCTCTGGACGCGCAGACTCAGCGGCCATGGCTCACGGGCCCAGCCGCTCCGCGGCATGTGGGATCTTCCCGGACCAGGTCGCGAACCCGCATCCCCTGCATCGGCAGGTGGACTCTCAACCACTGCGCCACCAGGGAAGCCCAATAATTTTGATACTTATGCTAATCCTATTCGTTTTTTTAAATAACAGCTTTATTGAGTTATAATTTACGTACCATACAGTTCACCCAGTTAAAGTGTACAGTTTCATGATTCTTAATATATTCACTGATATGTGCCAACATCAGTACAGAGCACTTTGAATATCTTATCTCATTGCCTTCTGATTTCCATTGTTTTTCATGAGAAGTCAGCTGTTAATCTTATTGGGGTTCCCTTATAAGTGAGGAGTCATTTTTCCCTTGCCGCTTTCAAGATTTTCTCCTTGTCTGGCTTAAAGCAATTTGACCATGATATGCCGTCTATTTGTGCAGCTGTTTGCAGACAGTAGTGTAGTAGTAGAAGTAGTAGTAGTATAAACTACTTGGAGTTTTTTGAGCTTCCTGGATGTGCAAATTAATGTTTTTCAGTTAAATTGGGAAGTTTGCAGCCACTTAAAAAAAGGTTTTTTTTGCTTTTTTTCTCTCTCTCCTTGTGGCACTCCCATTACATATATGTTGGTGCATTTAATGGTACCCCACATTTCTCTCAGGCTTTGTACATTTTTCTTCATCTTTCTTCCTGGTTCATGGTTTTCTTTAGTTCTAGGAACATATTTACATGGCTAATTTGAAGTCTTTGCCTGTTAAATCTGACATCTAGTTGCACTTACAGGCAGTTTCTGTTGCCTGCTTTTTTGCTGGTGTATAGGTCATACTTTCCTGTTTCTTTACATGTCTTGTAACTTTTTGTTAGAAACTGGGCATTTTAGATAATATAACATAGCAACTCAGTACTGGTGCCCCACCACCCCTCAGGGCTCTTTCTTGTTATTTGCTTGTGAATTTTTTTAGTGACTGGCTGCATTATTTTATTGAAACCTATTTACTCTCACCCTTTGCCCTGAAGTGTGAAGTCTTGATGTTGCTTCTTAGGCATGCGGCCTTTGGTATGCCCACAGTCACCCTGGGATTGACTGTGGTTTTGGCAGGGCTCTTTCTGACTCTTTACCCTGACCATGTCCAGCTGTTAAACTCCACTGATTGCTGTTGTTTTTAATAGTGCCCTGGGGCATATGTTGCTCCCCAAACTGATCCAGTCAGATTAGGGCTCCTTTGAAGGGATAGTTCCTGAGATCAGTATTAGAGATTTCTTCTGACCCCAGGATGGTTCCTCCCAGCTATTTCTTTCCTTGGTTCTCTCCGGCATGCTATACTGTAGGCTTGGACTTCTCCACACACTGTTGCAAATGAAGTCAGTTCCATTGGGGGAAGATTTAGAGCCCTCTATTCTATGGCCTACTTCTCCCCCTAGGCAAAATCTCTGAGCCACAGCTCTAGTGCAGGGGGTGGGGACAATGATGTGTTTCCCTCTGAGTGGTGACCCCAGGTCTCCTAGGTTTGCCTCTCCTAATGTAGAACCCACGAGCTGGGCCCAGGGCAATTAGGGCCTCAGTATTCTTGGTGGTATCACACCCCTGGACTTAGCCTCCATACCAGGAATGGGGGCCACCTGGAAGAAGGGAACCCCCATCTCTCAGCCATAGTTGTCTGGAACCTAGCCTCATCAACCAGTAGTCGCTGCGGACCAGATGAGAAACACAAATCCTGCTCTTCCCAGCTTTACAACTGGGAGCTGGAGGAGAGGGAGCTCTGTGTTCTTGGCTGCACTTGTCTGGTGTGATATCTGTGCTGGGAGCGGGGATGGAGGGAGTGGGTCTAGGTCCAAATACCATAGACTCTTACTTTATGTACTGAGTTGTAGATTTTCTTTAATGAGTGCTTCTTCATTTTCTGTATGCCCTTAGGACCATTTCCAGAGATTTTATTTTATTTTATTTTATTTTTAAGGGAACTTTATTTTTTTATTTATTTATTTATTTTTGGCTGCCTTGGGTCTTTGTTGCTGCACGGGCTTTCTTTAGTTGAGGCAAGTGGGGGCTACTCTGTTGCGGTGCATGGGCTTCTCATTGCGGTGGCTTCTCTTGTTGTGGAGCACGGGCTCTAGGCACACAGGCTTCAGTAGTTGTGGCTTGCAGGCTCTAGAGCACAGGCTCAGCAGTTGTGGCGCACGGGCTTAGTTGCTCTGCGGCATGTGGGATCTTCCTGGACCAGGGCTCGAACCCGTGTCCCCTGTGTTGGCAGGCGGATCTTAACCACTGCGCCACCAGGGAAGCCCTCCAGAGATTTTAAATGAGTGTTTTTTGTTTATTTTTTAAGTAATTTTCACCAGTTTCACTGGGGAATGGATCCACAAATCTCTTCACATTGTCATGCCAGAAATGGAGCTCTACCAGCTTTTTAGCATACAGTTTTGTTTCTGTTACTCCTGATTGCTCATAGTGGCCTTGTACTTGGATTTCTATCTCCTTGGTAGATTGTGAGTCTCTTGAAGGCAGTAGCCCTGACCTTTATTCCTTGTTGGATCATGACTGTCCCTAGTAGCATTTTATATACTGTGGCGCATAAAAGAATGTTAGTTATTGACTGTATCACTGTCTTTTCTAGTTTATATTTTCAGCACTTCTTTTGTGACTTAAAGTGTCTTACCGTGTTTTCCTTTTTTTCTACTCTCTAGTGCTGATGTGTTCCCAGAAAGGTGGTGCCTCTTTTTTATCTGTCACTGGTCTCTCCTTCTCTCTTTCCCTTTCCCTCCCTCCCTCCCTCCCTCCCTCTCTCTCTCTCTCTGTCTCTCTCTCTCTCTGTCTCTCTCTCTCTCTCTCTCTCACACACACACACACACACACACACACAAAGATGCTTAAACCATTGGAAGTTTTAATTAAAAACATTATTTTTCACGATATAGGAGCTTTCTGTAGCATTTCTTGCGATAGATAGATATAATTTTAAATTAGGCTAGTTGTTTGTGGGATGGGAACAGGTAGAAAGTGAGAAAGGGGGAGAAAGGGCAGGCAGAAAAGCAGTGGTTTGTGCTTTTAAAGATGGGACATGCCTCACTTGTTCTTTCTTCAGCCAGCCATGTCTCATGCCTTTTTAACCTTGGCCCTTGACAGCTCTGCCTTTGCAACTGCTTTTTCCTTTCTTGCTCCTCTCTTATTGGGGATCCCTGGCTGATGATGACCCTGTGGCTGCCCCCCTTTGTTTGGGTGGACAGTGGTCATGTGGCCACATCTGAGGCTCCAGCCAATCCTATACCATTCATTCTCTGCTGCTTGGATTTCCTCCTAAAGCTAATATGTGGCCTCAACCAGTCTTTGACACACTGTGTATTGGAGAATTTGGTAGTACTCTTCTCCCATCACTCTAGGTCATTTGAGAATATTCTTAACAGAAATTATTTGATTTGTGTGATTTGCCTGCTGCTGCTTCTTGAGCAGTATTGACTGCCCTCTGGGATGGGTATGTGTGGGTTGACTATTTTATTCAGTGTTGTTCTCTTTCCCAGGATGCTCCAGGATGAAACGTCATAGAACTCTCAGCAGCAGTGACAGTTCAGACGAGAGTGAGTAGAACCAGCCAACAGCTGGTAACCTCTGTATCTGTAATCCTTGAGGATTTCTTTGACTTGAGGACAAGCTGTTTCATGCTTCTTTTAATGGTTAAAAAATAATGTTTCTAGGAAGGAAAGCTTGGAGTACCATTTTTCTTATTTAAATTTCATTAGACATAGATAAGTTAGGTGAGAAAATTGGTTTTATGTGGCATATAGCATTTTGTTTTTCACTTTTTATTTACCCAGGCAACAAAGCCGCATCTACCAATGATTTAACAGTCCTTTTCTAGAAAGTAAGAAAAGTATGAGAGCATAATTGTAGGCCCTACAGTTCTATTTGTAGCTCAGGTACTAAGTGTTTGACTGGATGAGTCATCAGTTGTAAAAGACAACAGCCTTATTAACAGTAGCATTTGGGGAAGTGCTGAAGGTTACACAGATTACCTGCTCCACATTTTTAGTTTTTTCAGTTGCTTTTGCAGATACCTTTTCTCCAGATGGAACATGAATTGTGTTATTCCAAGTTATTATGAAATATGATTACACCAAATTGAATCTCCTCAGCGTTAGCACTGTTGAAGCTTTTGCACCCTGGGATGTCACCCATAAATGTCATTAAACTCCATTATGAAACTTTTTTGGTTGCAATTTAACTGTTTTCTTCAGTGGTATGAGGTCACTGTGCTCTTCTCCACCATATATTTCATATTCTTTTGGATGACATTTAGTTATAATAGCAGGTAATAAGTCTCAGTATGTTTTTCTAATTATCTTTTGCAGGTCCTTCCACTTCCTTTACTTCTGGCTCAATGTATAGGAGCAAGTCAAAAATTCCAAATGAACACAAGAAACCTGCTGAGGTGAGATCAGATATTAAATTCTTAAGACTTAAAAAATAGACAGATAGCTACCTTCTGCCTACATATCTACAATACCCAGATCTTGGAGACGTGAGGAGTAAACTACATGCCAATGGATAGGCTTGTTTTCTGATGAACTTTTTTGCTTTTCAAGAAAGATTCCATTTCCTTTTTCCTTTGGGGAAAACAGTAACCTTCACTGTGCTTTCATTTTGGTGATGACACCTAAGTGCCTGTCTTTAGAATATAAATCCTCTCCTAGCCAAGAAGTCAAAGGGAGCCAGATTTGGAGAATTGGGAAGGACCAAAAGAGCCAAAGATCTGGCCTATGATAGGAAAGAGCTAAGTTGGCAGGTGGGAGGCAGTGCAGGAAAGGATAGATGAGGAAGTTGTGGATAGAGAAGGAAAGGACTGGATTGGAGATCTGGGCTCTGGTATGTCCTCACAGCCTTCAGAGCACTACCACCAGGCCAGGAAAAATGGGCCAGTCCTTGTGAGGCTAGTCATCTTCTGCCTCAAGGGCAGCAAAGTGCCAGGGTTGCACCTGGATTTGGTCATTGTTTTATGAATCCTACAGACTTTCCTCTGTGATAATTAAATGATGAGAAACTGACCTTGTCTATCTTCACTTCTACTATAAGTAGTCTTCCTTGGCTGCAAAGGAAAAGGGAATGTATTAGTTAACTGTTGCTGCATTATACGATATGACAAAATTATTGGCTTAAAGCAGCACACATTTATTATCTCAGTTTCTGTGGGTCAGGAGTCTGGGCACAGCATGACTGGGTTCTCTCTGTTCAAGGTCTTTCAAGGCTGCAATCAGTGTGCTGGCTGGGCTGTGTTCTCATCTGGAAGTTTGACTAGGGAAGAATTTGCTTCCGAGCTCATTCAGATTGTTGGCAGAATTCATCTCCTTCCAGCTGGAGGACTGAAGTCCCTGTTTTTTCACTGACTTTTGGTAGAGTACCACCCTCCACTCCTAGAGGCTGCTTGTAGTTCTTTGCCATGTGGCCTTCTCCATAGATCCTCTCAAAACACAGCAGCTTACTTTTTCAAAGCCAGCTAGGGGAGAGTCTTTTACTCCAGTCTGCTAAGACTGAGTCTTTTTTTTTTCTTTTTTTTTTGCGGTACGCAGGCCTCTCACTGTTGCGGCCTCTCCCGTTGCGGAGCACAGGCTCTGGATGCGCAGGCTCAGCGGCCATGGCTCACAGGCCCAGCCGCTCCACGGCATGTGGGATCCTCCCGGACCGGGGCACGAACCCGTGTCCCCTGCATCGGCAGGCGGACTCTCAACCACTGCGCCACCAGGGAAGCCCAAGACTGAGTCTTATATAACATAATCATGAGAATGGCATCCCATTACATTTGCCACATAACATAACCTAATCGAGGGAGTGACATCCCATCATGTCTGACATATTCTGTTGATTAGAAACAAGTCCAGGTTCCACCTGCCCTCATGCAAGTGGGGGGGGGGGGCGGCATTGCTTTAGGGTGTTAGCCAGAGAGAGCATTTCTCCCTTTCTCAGAGGTCACTTTTCATTTTCACCTTTTGCCAGGGATCTTTCTGGGCAGAGTAGAATATCAGTGTGTATTTATATGTGTCTGTGTCATGCAGAAAAACTTAGGGAATAAAACGCACATAAACAGGAGCAGAACAAATTTCCCACCTATCCAGAGGAGGCTTTGACTACAGAATGGTGAGAAAGAAACCTTGCTACTTTCCCATTTAGGACAGCCAGTCCTCGAACATAAAGTGACTCAAGAGCTTTGAGTCTTAAGGCCTGCTGCCTCCGAGTCAGTGAGAATATCAGTCTTTTGTTGCAAGAGATAGGGGACCTGGGCTACTGCAAGCAAATTTTTTCATTTATATGTCCCATTCTATTATAAAAGAGAGAACCTGATACTGTAGGACAAAACCAGCCTTGGCATTAGAAAAGATTGATTCCATGTGTTGCTTTGCTGGTTTATTTCATCTCTCTGAAATCATTTGTTTTGTCATTATAACATGGACGTTATCACGCCTACCTCTCATAGGTACCATTTATTGTAATTTTCTGTGCCAAGAGCTTTTTATTAGATAATCTGATTGTTTCCCAAAATTAAGCAATTGTAAGAACCTCCTTGGATGCTTCCTTCATTTAAAAATTTTATTTAATAACTTATTTATATCAGTATGGACTGACATATATTTATTTTATACTTTGGGTTATAATCCAGTACTACATAATATATTGTATTGCTCAAATTATTCTATATATCAGTGAAATCATCTCTCTTATTTTTCTCTTTTCAATTTCCATTGATTTCTGCTCTTACTTTTATTATTTTTTCCTTCTTGCTTCAGTTTTATTTTGTACTTTTTCTAGATTCTTGAGGTAGATGCTTAGGCTATTTGAAATTTTTCCTTTTTTCTAGTATAAGAATTTTAGTGCTATAAATTTCCCTTTAAATACTACTTTAGCTGCACCACATTAATTTTGGTATGTTTATTTTCATTTTCATCCATTTCAATATTTTTATTTTCCTTGAGACTTCCTCATTGATCCATGGATTATTTAGAAGTGTGTTGTTTAGTTTCCAAGCGTTTGGAGACTTTTATTGCTATCTTTCTGTTATTGATTTCTAGTTTGAGTTCATTTTTGTCAGAGAACATAGTCTGTATGTTTCAGTTCTTTTGCATGTGTCAAGGTTTGTTTTCTGGCCCAAGATATGGTTTATCTTGGTGAATGTTTCATGGGCACTTGAAAAGAATGTGTATTCCACTGTTGTTGGGTCCTACTGGTTGATGGTGTTCTTCTGTATCCCAGCTTATTTTCTGCCTAGTAGTTTTATCAGTTGTTCAGTTAGGGCTGTAGCAGTCTCCAACTGTAATTGTGGATTTGGGTATTTCTCCTCTCAGTTCTATCAAATTTGCTTTGTGTATTTTGAAGCTCTGTTGTTAGGTGCATACATATTTAAGATTGCTATATCTTCTTGGTGAATTTATCATCATGTAATGTCCCTCTTTGTCTTTGGTAATTTTGTTTGCTCTGAAGTCTATACTATCTAATATTAATATCATTTCTGGCTTTCTTTTGATTCCTGTTTACATGGTATATGGTATATTTTTTCCATCCTTTCACTTTTCATTTATACATATAATTTTTATTTGAAATGAGTTTCTTGCAGATGATATATAGTTGGGTCATTTTTTAATCCACTCTTTCAATCTCTGTCTTTTAATTGGCATATTTAAAACATTTATATTTAATGTAACTTTTACTATTGTTTGGTTTAAGTCTGCCATTTTACTGTTCTTCTGTTTGTTTTCTCTGGGTTTTTTGTTCCTCTTTTATTTTCTGTCTTCTTGTGGATTGCTTGAACATTTTTTTTTTTTTTTTTTTTTTTTTTTTTTTGCTTGAACATTTTTTTAAGTTCCATGTTGAGTTTCCTTCTTCTTTTTTTTTGGCTGCACTGCACAGCTTACAGGATCTTAGTTCCCCAACCAGGGATTGAACCTGGGGCCTCAGCAGTGAAAGTGCAGAGTCCTAACCACTGGACTGCCAGCGAATTCCCCCATGTTGATTTTTCTTTGGTGGTTTTAAGGGTATATCTTTGTGTAGATTTTTAGTGGTTGCTCTTGGGAAGCAACCTTTAAAAGGGAGGGCCTTTAACAAACATGACATCAGTCTCCTGGTCTCTACATTTTACCACTTTGAAGTAAAGGAAGCTTACCACCATTTGGTTTGTTTATCCACCCCACCCCCCCTTTATCATATAGTTGTCTTAAATATTTTCTCTACATACATTGAGAACTACATTAGACAATGTTAGAATATTTGCTTCAATAGTAAAATATTATTATAAAACTCAAGAGGAAAAGGGTAGTCTCTTATGTTTACCCATATTTTTATTCTCTTGTTCTTCCTTTATTCCTGATGTTCCAACTTTCCTTTTGTTTATTTCCTTTCTATATGAAGAACTCCCTTTAGCTGTCCTTTTAGGGGGAGTCTGCTGGTGATAAGTTCTCTTAGTTTTCCTTCATTTGAGAATGTCTTGGTTTTACCTGAAGGTTATTTTCACTTGATACAGAATTCTGGTTTGACAGAACTTTTCTTTCGGCACTTGAAAAATGTGCTACTTCCTTCTTGCCTCCATGGTTTCTAATTAGAGATCTGCTCTCATTCAAATGGTTGCTCTCCCGTAGATAATCAGTCATTTCTTTTCCAGTTGCCTTCAAGATTTTTCTTTGTCTTTAGTTTTCCAAAGAAAACTTTAGAAATCCATGCCTGGGCATGGATTTCTTTGGGTTTATCCTGTTTGGGCTTTGATCAGCTTCCTGAATCCAAGTTTATATCTTTTGCCAAATTTGGGGAATTTTCAGCCATTATTTCTTCAGCTATTTTTCAGCTCCACCTTTTTTTCTTTTCTTCTTTTGAGACCTCAACTGCATGAATGCTAGATCTTTTGTTATTTCCCACAGGTCCTTCAGACTCTTCCTGTTTTTTCAGTGTATATTCTTTCTGTTGGTTAGATTAATTTCTCTTTTTCCCCGTTTCTTTATTCTGTTAATTCCATTATTCTATTGAGCCTATCCTATGTGTTTATTTCAGTTATTATATTATTCCATTTCAAATTTTCCATTTGGTTATTCTTTGTATCTTCTTATTTCTTTGCTGAAACTTTCTTTTTTTGTTGTTTCAAAAGTGTTTGTAATTTCTTGTTGAAGCATTTTTATGATGGCTGCTTTAAAATCCTTGTCAGATAATTCCAACATTTGTGTCATCTCAGTGCTGGTATCTGTTGATGGTCTCTTATTCCTGGTTCTTAGTATTATGAATGATTTCCTATTGCATCCTGGGCTGGGTTTTTGTTTTGTTTTGTTTTGTTTTTTGGTATTATGTTATCAGACACTAAGTCTTATTTAAATCTGCTTTGGCAGGCTTCCATAATAACCAGACCAGTGGGGAAGAGAGACACTGACTTTTTACCACCAGTTACACAATTCCTAGGCTCCCCATCCTAGTTCTGTTATCTCTCTAGGAAGGTAGTTCTGTTTTCCCTCTGGGAAGGGGGAAGGTTGGCTCATTACTACTTGGCAGGGGTGGAAATCCCCACTTTGTTACCTCCACTGATAGCAGGGGCAGTGGTGTGGTAAGGGGTACTGCATTACTGATGGGCAGTGGTGATAGTCCAGGCTCCCTACCCAGTCTCTGCTGATATCACATTGAGGAGGAGGAATGCCTTATTATTGCTGGGTGGGAGTGGATGTCAAAGCCTCTCGGGTGATGTCCACTGATGCCACAACAATTGTTCTTTTTTAAAAGACATTTTAACATCTTTTTTGAAATATAATTCTTACAGCATACAGTTCATCTACTTAAAGTGTATAATTCAGTGGGTTTTAGTATATTCACAGAGTTGTGTGGGTAACCATTACCACAGTCTAAATTTAGAACATTTTCATCACCCCAGAAAGAAACTCCCTATCCATTAGCAGTTAACTCCCTGGGCCCCTACTCCCAGCCACTGGCAACCACTAATCTAATTTCTGTTTCTGCAGTTTTGCCTATTCTGGACATTCCATATGAGTGGAATAATACAATATATGGCTATTTGTGTCTGGCTTCTTTCATTTAACATAACATTTTCAAAGTTCATTCATGCTGTAGCATGTATCAGTACTTCATTTCTTTTTTATGACTAAATGATACTCCATTGTATGCATATATCACATTTTTAAAATCCATTCATTAGTTGATAGACATTTGGGTTGTCTCCATTTCTGGAGTATTATGAGTAATGCTGCTGTGAGCATTCATATACACGTTTTTAGGTGGACATATTTTAGGTGGACACGTTTTTAGGTGGACAAAACACCTAGGTGTAGAATTGCTGAGTCTCATAGTAACTCTGTTTAACCATTTGAGGGAATGCCAGACTGTCTTCCAAAGGGGTCTCATCAGTTTACACTCCCACCAACAGTGTACAAGAGTGTTTGAAATTTGTTATTGCTATGGGTACCAGAGACTTGGAATTCCTCAGATAATCTTGTTTTTGTCTCGTCTCTTGACTTTTCCCCTTGTGCTTGTCCTCAGAGAGATTTTGTCTTCTACAGCTCTCCTAGCTGTAAGCCACTGTTATCACTGGAGGCTTTAATGTGGTGGTAGGGTATGAGGGAGGGGTGGTGTTCTCTACTCTTCTGATTATGTCTCAGTCTTTGGAGTGTGTAGTGGTCCTGTGTCTGGGGGTGAGGTTGGGGAGGTAGCCTTCAGGGATAGAGCATTTTTGCCCCTGCCCACTATTTTCCTGAATGCCTGCAGCAGGTATCCTCTGGTATTCTCAGTCTGTGTCCTTGAGGTTTTCTCTCCTGCAGATTAAGGCTTTTTTCTCTGTTGAGTAACACAGGGAAGCTGAGGCTGGGTGCTTTTCCCTTCCCACAGCGCTAGTCCAGTGCCCTCACTTGAAATCCTTCCTCTGTAGATGAAGCCTTTTGTTCAATAAGGGAGCCAGGACACTGAGCACCAGCGACCCAGACAGCACCACTGGGGGAGCTTTTTCTCCAGGTTCTCCCCCATCTTCCCTGTGAGTGCCCTCCTGGGTTTCTAGAGAAAAAGCTTACAAGAAGGTGGGAACCCCCTATGACTACAGCCCCCAGAAACTTCATATTCTCATAGTAGGCCCCACTTAGCCCCCAGAGATTCATCAGAATTTCTAGTTTAATGTTCCTGCTGTGGCTTCTGCCCCAAGTAAGGAAATGCTCCTGTCCTGTGTCTCCCTGCAGGCGTGCTTGCCTCTCTTTGAGTTTGACTCTTTGTCCTGTGACTCATTTCTCTAATGACTTCACAAAAACTCGTTAATTTGCTGCCTCTCCTGCCTTTTTCTTCTTGTAAAGATGAGAATTTCTTTTTGCTGACTCTCTACAGGTCCAAGATGAAACCTTATTTTTTAGTCATTGAAGTGCAATATAAATGATCTTTTTCACTGGGGCTTAATTGGCTGCATTGATAGACAAATATTTTCTTTGATGTTTAGTGCTTTGGTGAGATTCCTGTGTGTGCCTCCCTGAGTTATCCTCTAGAGGAGTATTTCCTAGGGGTGTGTGAATTCCACGTACGGTTCAGGGGCTTTGGTACCTTCTGAAAATTGTATACAGACTTTTAAGGGTATGTTTTTATGTGTATTTTTTTTCTGAGCTAGTAGCCTTCATCTGATTCTCAAAAGGGCTCCTATTCTAAAAGATGTTTTTAAAAAGCTAATTGCCCTAGAAAAAGCTCATAGTACTAGATGACCAATTTGAATATATTAAAAAGTATTTTATTCTTTCTCAAAAGCCTGCATATTTTCACCTAATATTAGTCTGACTGGTCTGTAAAATATATCAACCTATCTTAAAAGATTGACTGCATATCTTCTCTAGGCCCAGAGTCTCATTTATTATATCTAAGACTTTCATAGCAACAGAGTGAAAGCTCATATATTTTAACTCAGCAGAGAACACTGCATACTCTCAAATAGAGCCTATTTATATCACTTTACCTGTATTTCTAACAAGCTTGATTATTTGGTTTTCTGACCCACAGCAGATAAAAAGTACTAAGCTTGCAAATGCACACTTACTGCACAAAAAGGGACATTGAGGAATAGGAGAAAAACTTTCAAAGCAAACCTCAGTTGTCATCTCTTGTATGAAAATTGCTCACATCTCCAAGTCAGACTCAATTGTTCCTCCTCCTCCATTAACAGGATGTATATGCCTCTGATACAGTAAGGAGAATAATCAAACCTACCTAAGCAGCCCAAAAGTACATTGCTTTACGGGAATCGATGTTCCAGTTGATGTCAGCCCATTAGCCATCAGAAATGTCCTATTTATTCTTTATAAGAAACCTAAGAATTATTTAAACTATCTGAAAAGTATTTCCATGATTTTTAAAGTTTTAAACTTAGAAATTGAATAAGTTTTGCTTCATTGGAAAAACCAACGTGGGACACAGTATCTTGACAACACTGGCTACTTTTGTTGATATAAAAAACAAGCTTGTATTCTTTGCTAGGTTTTCTCTGCTTTTAGATAACCTGAAAAATCTTTTCTTGCCTTAAGATTGTATAATTCTAAGAAAATCACTTACGGTTAATTCCTCTTGATTAAATAGAGTTACCGTGTTTGTAGCTGTTTTTTAATGCTTTGGGGGTGACATCTGTTTGTCGTCAGTTATGTATTTCAGATTTAGTGACTATGAATCAAAACTGATCAGTCTCTCTGCTTCATTATACATGGACCAGACAGTGTTCCCCTTTGTGTCATACAGGAAGCACATGTTTTGGCTTTTCCTCTAAAAAATGTCACAGAAATGTTCAGACTAGCTGTGCTTATAAGAAACTGCCCACTGAGAGATGTTAATGAGAACAGTAAAAGCCAGAGCTGTCCATGAAGGGCATTTTCATTTTGTGGCTCTGGCAGGTTAAGCATTGATAGTCTAATTGAATTCATAGTGAGGCCTCCTTTGTTTCTGCAAGCATCTGAAAGGCCAAGATGTGCATGCACTGTTGGACTTGGCATAGCTTCTGGGCTGTATGTTAGCCTGTGAATCCCCTCTTTGACCATAAATGAGCAGATATCTGGTAAGTACAAAGCATTTTTGTTTCAGGAACTTTTGGGGAAACTACCAGTGCATATAAAATAGGCACACAGTTAAGAACTTGTAAAACTTCTCAACTTCATTACCTAGGTCAGTGTCAACATCCAGATCCCTCATTCACAATCTTTAATTTAGCAACAAATAGCCATGTTTCATTTTGTGAAGTTTCTGCATTACCGCATGGCCTATAGAATGTTGGTTAAAGTTCTCGATGGAGCTCTTGCTTGGGAACACTGTCTTTGGGAGTCAAACCATGCACGTTTTAGTTGAGCCCTGAACTCACATCTCCTTTTACCCATCAACAATTACTTTATGGACTAGAGAGGAGAATTCAGCTATATACTTCTTTCTGCTTTTAGAACTAAAGCTGAGACTATGATGATGATAATAAAATAACTGCAACTAGAGTTTATTTAGCAGTTACAATGAGCCCAATACCATGCTAAGACCTTTACATAAATTCACCTATTTAATCCCTACAACTACCCCTATGAGGTAAGTGTTCTTATCCTTGTTTTACAAATAAGTAAATAAACATGGAGAATTTAGACAGCTTCCCAAACTAGTAAGTGGTGAAACCAGTAGACCAATCCAGGCAGTCTGTCCCTGGACCCATATTCCTCTCTTTAAAGATTTTTTTTTTGTAACGCTTTTCCTTTTTCTTTTCTTTTTTAAATTTATTTATTTTTGGCGGCATTGGGTCTCCGTTGCTTCATGGGCTTTCTCTAGTTGCTGAGAGCGGGGGCTACTCTTCATTGCAGTGCGCGGGCTTCTCATTGTGGTGGCTTCTCTTGTTGCAGAGCATGGGCTCTAGGCATGCAGGCTTCAGTAGTTGTGGCTCGCGGGCTCTAGAGCACAGGCTCAGTAGTTGTGGCGCACGGGCTTAGTTGCTCCTCGGCATGTGGGATCTTCCCGGACCAGGGCTTGAATCCATGTCCCCTGCATTGGCATGTGAATTCTTAACTACTGCACCACCAGGGAAGTCCTAAAGAAATTTTTTTTTAATAAATTTATTTATTTATTTATTATTTTTTGCTGAGTTGGGTCTTTGTTGCTGTGCGCAGGCTTTCTCTAGTTGTGGCGAGCGGGGTAGTTGTGGTGAGCAGGGGCTACTCTTCGTTGTGGTGCACAGGCTTCTCATTGTGATGGCTTCTCTTGTTGTGGAGCACGGACTCTAGGTGTGTGGGCTCAGTAGTTGTGGCTTGCAGGCTCTAGAGCGCAGGCTCAGTAGTTGTGGCGCACGGGCTTAGTTGCTCCGTGAAATGTGGGATCTTCCCAGACCAGGGCTTGAACCCATGTCTCCTGCATTGGCAGGTGGATTCTTAACCACTGCACCACCAGGGAAGTCCCCTAAACATTTTTAATTTCACTTTTTACCATATAAAACATTTACCTGGTTCAAATATCAAACTATGAAACAAAATACATTCAGAAAGATTCAGCTTTTGTCTCTCTTCTCCCTATTTTCTCCCCTTTCCTCCATGCTGTTTATTATTATTATTTTTTAAAAAGTTCTTGGTTTATCCTTTTATTGTTTATGAAAATATATACAAATATGCATGTATGTGTGTGCCACTATATGTATATAAAACTCATACCTCTACCCAGGATACACTGTAACTATTTTGTTTGCCTGTGTTTATTTTATAAACCTTTAAAAATGACTTTTCTTACCAGAAGCAGATTCATGAGACCAGTCTGGTAAATGTATTTCATATCACTTTGCAGATATTTTCCTGAGTACTGAACTTAAATTCCTATCCCCTCTTCAGCATTTTATGTTCTGCCTCATACTTGAAATGTTTGACTTCTACAGCAAGATAAGGCAGACTCTTGCACTCTGCCTTGAGTAAAAATGCTTCTCTAGAAACCTTGGATCTGATGCTGTTTAATCTGGCTAGCTTGTAAAATTGAAATCAGGCTTACCATGTAAGTCTATTTTTTTCTAAAGGTGGAAGGGAAGTTTACAGTAGTCATTGGATTTAGCCTTCATTTGCTTAAGAAAAATAGGTATGAGTTGATTGGTATTTCTGCAGTCCGAGGTTTTCCAGACTTCACAGAGTGCCTGTTCCCTGGAAGTTTACTATTTCTGAAGCAATGGACAAGGGCCAGATTTCATTGGCCTCTTTGTCTGGAGTCTTCAGGTTACTCTTCTGTTTGGTAAATGTGTGTATTAGTTTCCTAGGGCTGCTATAACAAATTACCACAAACTGGGTGGCTTAAAACAACAGGAATTTATTTTCTCACAGTTCTAGAGGCCGGAAGTCCAAAATCAGCCAGACTGCATTCCCTCCAAAGACTTTAGGGGAGATTCCATTCCTTGCCTCTTCCAGGTTCTGATAGCTGTCAGCATTTATTGACTTGTGGATTAATGAATCACTCCAGTCTCTGCCTCCATGGTCATAATCCCTTCTCCTCTTCTGTCTCAAATCTCCCTCTGCCTTTCTGTTATAAAGACACTTGTTATTGGATTTAAGCCCCACCTGGATATTCCACGATGATCCTTTCATCTCAGAATCCTTAAGTTATTTATATCTGCAGAGATCCCATTTCATATAAGGTAACATTCACAGGTTCCAGAAATTTGGATGTGGACATATCTTCTGGGGGGCCACCATTCAGCCCACTGCAATATGTTTCCAGGCTACTTAGGAAACTCTACAAAACAGACTTTCATAAGCAGTTATATCAAGTATGAAGACATGGCTTATGCTGTGTGATTATTGTTAATCCCAAAGCATGATTTTGCAATCAGTTGATTTATTCTGAGAAGTGTATTGTATGGAAAATAATGAAATATTTTATGAAGTTGAAAAATACTTGGCTCTAGTATTCTTTGCAGAGCTAAGGTAGGATTTTCCACAGGCAGTAGTTGAGCACAATTGTAAATTGCCACCGTGTCTTAACCACTGTCTCATTAAAGGCACTCTGGTAATTTATAGAAATGGATCAGAGTGTTCAGCAAAATGGTGATTCAGTTTCTCCAACTAGCCACCCAGAACACTGAGCTCTGTGCAAAACATGTTAATGGATATGTCTATGATCCTCTCTTACCTCCTTATACAAAGCATTATGTAGTAAACCACCAGTCTTTTGTTTCCTATAGACTTAGCTTTCTTCCTGCACAGTACCCAATTAACTTTAATTGGTTAGGATTCTTGGTAGGAAAGTCATTTTGTTGCCACCTCGACACCAGCCTGTTTAACGTTGGTTTCCTGCTCAGGTCATATTATTCATTCTAAATCTTCCCTAAGTGAAACCAACAGGCATTTGTAGAGTTGTCCCTGCAGAATAGCAAATGGAATGAGTCCTTATGCATTTAAATGACATCATTTGTTTATGTGATAGTTCAGTCCTGTACTCTGTGAAATGTCAGTTTAAACAGAACTACACCAACTGAGAATTAATTGCTTTCTTGTACCATGCGCTATGCTTCAACTTTCATGTTACACATAACTTGGACAGTGTTTCTCTTCAGAGAACCTTGATTAGCATTAAAAGCTAAAATGTTTGCTTGATGGCATCTCTTCCTTTGATAATCCAGAGATGTAGACACATTTACCTTAAACCTGCAAGTGGTTGTTTGATTTTTTTTTCAGAATTAGCACTTAGTAGGTGAGGTATATATCAGTGTATGTATGCTTTTATATGAAAGTTTATTCCCTCATTGTTTAGGCATTAACTGGGCCTTCATCAGTGAAATCAGTACTAGGTTAGCTGAAGAACTCATGGCATTCTTCTTTCCTGTTCTTGAAAAGGCAGATTCACAAAGCCTAAGTTGCCACAGCAATTTAAGTCATGTTCCCAGGCTTGTGAGTACATTTCTGTGCCTGTCAATCACGCAGGAGCCCGTTCAGTCAGAGGATAACAGTACATCAAACTTTAGATGGGTATTCATTCCCATATTGTCAGTACCTAACTGTGCTTAAGGTGCAGAAAATGGACTATAGGGAATCTCTTTGTCTCTGTAAGTCCAAGTTTTAGCTGTACCCATATCATCATCCCCTACCTCTGGCCTTTGAACTTTCCACACAGCTAGGGATCCTTTGCCAGGGGTAAGGTTAAGGCTCACACTGGGAGCCTCTTGGCTGCCACAGTAAGCATATCATTCGTGTCCTCCTCACCCCTGTGCACACTGCTGTGCAAAGTGGAGCTGTCTATACTTTGTTTCTGTTTTTGTTTTTCTTCCTGGAAAAGCATTTTTTTTTATTTTATTGAGGTATAGTTGATTTACAATGTTAATTTCTGCTGTACAGCAAAGTGACTTCAGTTATACATATATATATTCTTTTTCATATTCTTTTCCATTATGTTTTTTTAACATCTTTATTGGAGTATAATTGCTTTACAGTGGTGTGTTAGTTTCTGCTTTATAACAAAGTAAATCAGCTATACATATACATATATCCCCATATCTCCTCCCTCTTGCACCTGCCTCCCACCCTCCCTATCCCACCCCCTAGGTGGTCACAAAGCACCAAGCTGATCTCCCTGTGCTATGTGGCTGCTTCCCACTAGCTATCTATTTTACATTTGATAGTATAAATTAGTCCATGCCACTCTCTCACTTCGTCCCAGCTTACCCTTCCCCCTCCCCATGTCCTCAAGCCCATTCTCTACATCTACGTCTTTATTCCTGTATTCCCGTCCTGCCCCTAGGTTCTTCAGAACCATTTTTTTTTAGAGTCCATATATATGTGTTAGCATACGGTATTTGTTTTTCTCTTTCTGACTTACTTCACTCTGTATGACAGACTCTAGGTCCATCCACCTCACTACAGGTAACTCAATTTCGTTTCTTTTTATGGCTGAGTAATATTCCATTGTATATATGTGCCACATCTTTATCCATTCATCTGTCGATGGACACTTAGTGTCTGGTTATGTGAGACTTTGCAAGCCTCTGTACAAATAAATTTGAAAACCTGGATAAGATAGATAACTTAACCATGGAAATACAGATTACCCCAAAATTACCAAAATTGACCCCATTGGAGGTAGAAAGCTTAAAGAGATCAATTTCCAAAAAGGTAGAGAAAATTAATAAGGAACTACCCCACTAAAAAGCACCAAGTCCAGATGGTTTCATAGGGACCAGATAGCCCCAATAATTTTCAGATTATTCTAGAGCATTGTAACACAAGGAAAATGTCCTAATTCCCTTTATGAAGCATGCAAAATGCTGATACCTAAATCTAAAAGACAAAGACAATACCAGAAAAAAGGAAAGAAAGAAAACCACAGATAAATATCACTCATGAGAATGATACAAAAATATTAGAAAACGAATATAATACCATATTAAGAAAATAATATATCATGACCAAATAGATATTCATTCTAGAATTGCAAGTTTCAGTATTAAGAAATCTAATATTATCATATAGCATATTAATATATCTAAGGAGAGAACTATATAATTATTTCCATATATGCTAAAGAAGTCTTTAATAAAATTCAGTACTTAGGCATTATAAAACATTCAAGAAAATAGGAACTGTAAGATACTTTCTTAACATTATAACATAAATATGGCATAGTCTTCAACCTAGTATCTTATTTCATGGGGAAACACTAGAGGCATTTCCACTAATTTCAGTAAGAAGACAGATATGCCCACTATCCCCATTACTATTCCAAATATCAGTAGAGGTATTAGTCAGTACAATTAAACAAGAGAAACCAATTAGAGACATAAGACCAAGTAAAGATGATGCAAAATTCTGTTTGCAGATGATGCAATAGTATATTTAGAAAACCTTAGGAAAGTCAATGATAAAACTAACTCAAGCCATAAAAGAATTTAGTAAGGTGGCAGGATATGAAGTTAACATATAAAAATCAATAGCTTTTATAATCAGGTGGAGGATATTAACACGCCTGGGGCATGTTGTAATGCAGGAAGTTAAGGAAATACTCAAAAAAGGGTGGGATGTGTCAAAGAGCACAGGTGCAAGCCAACCTGAAAGAGCTCCCAGTGACCAAAGGTGGAAGAATTTAAGCATCAAAATAAATAACAATAATACTGAATTGTAACCCAAAGAATAAAATAGATCCATGAGTCTATAATGATATAAATAAATAATTGAATGAATGAATGAACGAACAAACAAACAATAAATAAGGGAGACGGGGCAGGTCTCTTTTACAGAGGAATTCCAATTAATAAATGTAGAACTGAGGGAAATAGAAAATCACCATTAGAATACCACGGTAATAACTGTTACAGGCAAGGTATCTATTCGTGGATGCTAAAATTAGTCCATGACAGTTTGAGGAGAAACAGGATGTTTTTATGATCTCAGAGTATCTCCTCTAAGATATTTATTAATTACAAAGGAAAATATAGTAACCTAACAGCTGAGAAAACCAGCGAGACACACTACCTTAACCAACTGATAAAGTTTAACATCACCACTAATAAGACATTGAGATCATACATTCCTGATATAATGGGATAAGAGGGTCACAGCAACCTTTCTATGGCATTTTTGCTCAAAACTGAATAACCTCGGTGAGAAAACATCAGACAAACCCAGATTGTAGGGACATTCTATAAAATATATGACCAGTGCTCTTCAGAAGTGTCGAGGTCTGGAAAGACTGAGAAACTGTCACAAATTGGAGGATACTAAGGAGACATGACAGCTGCTGCAGTGTGGGATCCTGGATTGAATTCTGGAACAGAAGGACATTAGGGGAAAAATTAGTAAAATTTGAATAAGTTTTGTAGATTAATTATAGTATTATAGTAATGTTAATTTCCTGGTTTAGGTTATTGTACTCTGGTTATGTGAGATGTTAACATTAGAGGGAACTATGTGAAGGGTATATGGGAGCTCTGTACTATTTTTGTAACTTCTCTGTAAGACTAAAATTATGTCTATAAGTAAATTTTAAAATTAGGTGATAGCTAAATAAACGATTATAAGTTATTTATTTATTTTAAAATTAATTTTTATTGGAGTATGGTTGCTTTACAATGTTGTATTAGCCTCCACTGCACCACAAAATGAATCAGCCATACACATACAGTTATCCCCTCCCTTTTGGACTTACCTCGCATTTAGGTTACCACAGGGCACTAGGTGAGTTCCCTGTGTTATACAGCATTTTCCCATCAGTTGTCCATTTTATATATACATAGTATCAATAATGTATATGTGTTAATCCCAATCTCCCAATAAGATCATCTATACCATTTTTCTAGATTCCACATATGTACATTATTATACGATATTTGCTTTTCTCTTTCTGACTTACTTCACTCTGTATGACACTCTCTAGGTCCATCCACATCTCTACAAATGACCCACTTTCGTTCCTTTTTATGGCTGAGTAGTATTCCATTGTATATATGTACCACATCTTCTTTATCCATTCCTCTGGATTACAAGTTATCATAGGATACTTGTTGCTTAATTTGAGAGAGTTAAGGATTGTTTGTTTTACGCAGACTCTTTAAGAGTAACCTGTATTGTTGATTTAAATTCAAGGAGCCCAGAAAAATAACTCAGGAAGTACCCCTTTACTCTTTATTAAATCCAGAACAAGCTGGCTTCCCTGTCAATACTTCAGACTCTTTACAAATAGAAGTTGATCTGGCCATTTACGAAGTTAAGAGATGTCTCTCTTGTTGAAGTGCAGAGTGGGTGGGGATGGTCTTTTTAAAAGGAGAACATTAAATGGTGTTAGTTCCATAGTGATGATCTTCTCAAGGTGTATGCAATGTCTTCCCAGGTATTCCGGAAGGACCTTATCAGTGCGATGAAACTTCCAGACTCTCACCATATTAATCCTGACAGCTATTACCTCTTTGCGGATACATGGAAGGAAGAATGGGAAAAGGGAGTCCAGGTACCAGCCAGTCCAGACGCTGTTCCACAGCCTTCCCTCAGGTATTTTTATGCTTGTATCTTTGATTTAGGGGATGAATTCTCTTATGGTTATCTGTGTACTGCTTGAGGAGAGACTTTGAGTGGCTAATTAAACATTTATAATGCAAAGTCACATACCATGTTCAGCAATTCACTCAGACCAATGGCAGATTATACCAGCCTAGGATAGGTCAGTAGTTGAAGTCAAGGTCATTTATTTAGGGATAATATATGTACCTATTCACAGGATAAAACTGTTTGAAGTCCAGTCTGAAATTATAAGGTTTTGGAGACCAAGATTTCCCAGTCTGACACAATAATCAGTAGCATTTATTAATTAGCCTTTGAAGAGAAGGAGAACATTAATTACATAACCCCATAATAACCCTATTAATATATAACGCCATGACAAGTTGCTTCATTTTAATAGGGGCTTCATAGTGATAGCGTCTGTAAACAGAGCACCAAAACATACAGAGTTTGTAAAATGCATAAACCCAAATGAAAGGGGGTAGCTGGAATAATTAGGTTGACCATAAGCACACAGCCTTCACTTGCAAAGACCTGAGAAGAAAGTTTTAGTAGGAGAGGACTTTTCTGACAGAGAAAGTAGTAAGTTTAGCTCCTCAAGAGTAATGACTGGTTTTGGAAGCCACTTTTTCTTACTGGTCTTTGTGTTCCCAGTGCTTTGCACAAAGGCCAGCATGAAATAAAATGCTTGGTATAAGTTTGAGTGAGTGAGGGAAGGAAGGAAAGGGAAGGAATAGAATCAGATAAAGGGGCTGGTAGGACCTGCTGGTTACTATGAGAAATGGTACATCTCATTGTATAGCTATCTATTTCTAGTACATATTAGGTTCTTAAAGGTCAGAGACCACATTCTTGAATTCTCAGCCCCTAGCAGCAGGTTCTTAGGTCTTAGTCATATTCCAGAAATGCTTGTCAAATCACTTCTAAAATCCCAAGCCCAGGCTGTCCCACCCACAGAGAGACTGTCTATGTTCTGTTAAGGAAAACTTCACAGTCTTGCTCAGTACACTTATGGACCCTTACTAGTTCATCATCATTGCCACCATCCTCCTAGAAATCACAACAGCATCATGAATGTACATAGGAGTCAGGCATTTTCATGTCCTTATTGTCAGTATTTTTATATACTGTTGCAGTAACTGGGGAGCCTAGACTTCCACCTTAAACCAGCATTAACGATGCATCCCTCTCCCTCCCATCTATCATACTATCAGAGGAGACTTTCACCACTCCTTAGAGGTAATGAGGACACCTGCTCCCCCCACCCCGTGGTATCAGTGGAGGCCACATAGGGAGCAGTAGTAAGGTGCTCTTATCAATCCCAGCAAAGGAGGTATCAGTGGAGGCCTAATAGGAAGCCAGAACTCTCAGCCTCACCCAGTAGTAACAAAGAGTCCCTGCCCCGGATGTCAATACAGGCCAAATGGTGAACCAGGACATATACAATCACCTGGCAGTGATGAGGTGATATCCACCCCCAACCTGATCTCCATCCAGAGCAGTGTCAGAGGAAGCCAGTCAAAACAAAAGTTTTAAAGAAGATCCAGAGTCTCATAGCATAATCCCCAAAATGTCCAGTCTCCAGGGAAAAAAATCACTCATATCAAAAACTAGGAAGATCTCAACTTGAACAAAGATAATCAGTAGATGCCAGTACCAAGGTGACAGATATTAGAATTATCTAACAAAGACTTAAAAGCAGCCATCATAAAAATGCTTCAGTGAGCAATTATGAGTACACTTAAAGCAAATGAAACAATAGTATCCCCCCTTTCATACCTGATATTGGCAATTTTTATCTCCTTTTTTACTTGCTATAGGTTGGTCATTTTTACTGACCATTTCACAAAGCCATCTTTTTGTTTCATTATCTTTTCTGTTTTTAATTTATTTCTGCTCTTATCTCTATTACTTCAATTATTTTAGTTGCTTTGGATTTATTTTGCTCTTCTTATAGTTTCTTGAATTGGGAGCTTAGCTTATTGATTTGAGACATTTCTTCTTTCCAATATGAGCATTTAGTGTTAAAAATTTCCCTCTCATCACTGCTTTAGCTATGTCCCACACATTTTGGTGTGTTGTATTTTCATTTCATTCACTTTAGTGTATTTTTTCCTTTGAGACTTCTTTCACCTTCTTTTTTTCCCTTGGGACTTCTTTTATTTAAAAGTGTGGTTTTTACTTTATTTGGATATTTTCTTATCTCTCTATTATACTTTATTTGGATATTTTCTTATCTCTCTATTACTGATTTCTAGTTTTGATTCCATTGTATTAGAGAACACTCTGTATAATTCCAATTTGTTTCAATTTGTTGAGGTTTATTTTATGACCCAGGATACAGTCTATCATGGTACATGTTCTGTGGGTGCTTGAAAACAATGCCTGTGCTGCTGCTGCTGAGTGGAACACTCTATAAATGTCAGTTCAATCCTGTTAGTTGATGGTGTTGAGTTCTTCTATATCCTGGGTGATTTTCTGTCTGTTCTATCACTTACTGACAGAGGTTGAAGTCTCCAGCTATAATCGCAGAATTGTGTTTTTCTCCTTTCAGTTCAATCAGTTTTTGTTTCAGATATTTTGCAGCCCTGTTGTTTGGTGCACATACATTTACTGTTGCTATGTTTTATTGGTGGATTGATCGTTTCTTCATTATGTAATATTCCTCCCCATCTCTGGTAATTTTCTTTGCTATGAAGGCTACTTAATCTGATATTAATGTTGTCACTCTTGCTTTCTTTTGAGTAACGTTTGCACTGTATATCTTTCTCCATTATTTTACTTTTGACCTACTTATATGCTTATATTTTAAGTGTGTTTTTGGTAGACAGCATATATTTGGATCATGTTTTTTAATCCATTCTGCCAACCTCTGACTTTTAATGGGTTTAGACCATTTACACTTAATGTAATTATTGATATGTTAGGGCTTAAGTCTGCCATTTTATTTTATTATGTGTGTATGTGTGTGTTCTCTGTTTTTTATTTCTCTCGTTTCTTTTTCCTGCCTTCCTGAGGGTTACCTGAACAAATTACCACAACTTACCCAGTGTGAAATAATCATTTGAAGAGCCCCATAACTATTAATGAAATTGAATTTGTAATTAAAAACTCTCCCTAAAAATACCTCCAGGCCCAGATGCTTTCACTGGAAAATTCTTCCAAACATTTAAAGAAATAAAAAGTGATGATACTGGAAGAGAAATTTGAATCAAACTAAATGTAGTTATAGAATAAATAGTTGACCATGGGAATGTGGATACACTGTTGCAGTTTGAGAGGAACTAGATATGCAGCTAGAGGAACTTAATGAAGGCAAACTTATGGACATAAAGAAAGTGATTGTGATGAAAAGAATGAAGATGCCCCAGAGAAAATGATGCCAGAAAAAAACTGCACATTAATGGAACTCTCAGAAAATTTTTCAACAGTCAAAGGACAAATGTTGGAAACTGATCCAAGTTCATAAAGGAGTATGACAACTTGCCAAGACATAGAAAAGGTGCTTGCTCTGTGTCATAAATTTTGTAATTAAAAGAAGGAGTCAAGCACTGTACTCTTGATAAGTTTTTACAAAGAGATAAAAGAGTTTAAATTCTCAGTGTTTCAAATTATAGTGTATTAAATACATATTGGTTTTACTATTTTTATTTCCCTATATAGTCATAGCCAACAGTAAGAGAGTAAAATGCTTTGACAAAAATTTTAAAGGTCACTGAACAATCACAGTTTTCCCCGTTGATTATTAAGATTGCTTTTCACAGTTTCAGTTTGCACAGTCATTTTTACAGTACAGCACCACTGTGCAAAGCGAGGACTACCTGCTTTAGTGACAGCAGATCAGTGGTTTTTTTGGAAGTGGCCAGTGGAGCAGGAGGATACAAGGAAACTTTTAGAGGTGATGGATATATTTATTATCTTGGTTGTAGTACTGGTTGCACAAATTTATATGTGTGTTGGAACTTGTTAATTTGTACATTTTAAATATCTGCAGCTTAATATGTAATTTATACCTCAATAATGTTAATAAAAGTATCATCCATGTATGTAATTATAAATATATATTTAAATATATAAACAATCATCACAAATAAAGGAGTGTATAGATGGTAATAAAATGTGGTAGTGGGCACATGAAGGCACAACAGTATGTGATTAGAAGAGAAAAGGAAGAAAGACAACAAATGTGACTATAAGCTACCCAAGAGCAGAACCCTTACCGTCAAATAGTAGGTTTTCAATATACGTTTACTATTGTAAGGAGAATAGGATGAAGGAAGGAAAGAGGAAAGCAGGTGGGTGTTAGGAAAGAAAATTAGCAAACAACCAAAAGATATTATAGTTGACCCTTGAACCACATGAGTTTGAACTGTGCGGGTCCACTTATACGTGGTTTTTTTTCAGTAGTAAATACTACAGTACTACACAGTCTGTGGGTGGTTGAATCCACAGATCCAGAACCACGGATGTGGAGGGCCAACTGTAAATTATGTGTGAATTTTTGACTGCATGAAGTGTCAGTGCCCATTACCCCTGTCTTGTTCAAAGATCAACTGTACATTCCTACCAGCATTGTATGAGGATTCCATTTTCTCCACATCCTAACCAACACTTGTTATTGTCTGTATTTTTTATTGTGGCCATCCTAGTAGGTATGAAGTATATCTCATTGTGGTTTTGATTTGCATTTGCTTGATAGCTAATGATGTTGAGCATCTTTTCTTCATGTGCTTATTAGCCAGTTGTATATTCTTTTTGGAAGAGAGCTTTTCTACTTTATTACAAAGAGAAGAAGCCTTTATGTGGTCAGAAAAATACAAGGTTGATCTTTTTTCCCTTCCTGTGAAACACTACTGTTCAAACTGCAAAGTGAATCATCTCAGTTCACCTCTTTATGTTCTATCACATTCACTTTGGAATGGCTGCCTTTGGCTGCTGAAAATCTAACCCTTTAGTGAAAAGGGTGACAAAGTCCCCTGACCAGCAGTTCTAGAATATCCCATTTTTACTTGGTGCTTCGATGCATACCTCCTATATATATCTCTTCTTTGGAGAAATTATTCACATCTTTTGGTCATTAGAAAAATTGGGCTATTTGTCTTTTTATTGTTGAATTGTAAAAGTTCTTTACATAGTCTAGGGTTTTTAAAAAATATTTATTTATTTATTTGGCTGCACCGGATCTTAGTTGCGGCACACGGGATTTTCATTGCCCCATTCAGGATCTTTAGCTGTGGCATGTGGGATCATTTAGTTGCAGTGTGCAGGCTCTTAGTGGCAGCATGTGGGATCTAGTTCCCTGACCATGGATCAAACCCAGGCCCCCTGCATTGGGAGTGTGGAGTCTTAACCACTGGACCACCAGGGAGGTCCCTAGATACAGGTTTTTTTATCAGATATATGATTTGCAAATCATTTCTCCCTTTCTGTGGGTTGTCTTTTCACTTCATTGATGGTGTCCTTTGAGACACAAAAGTTTTAATTTTGATGAAGTTCAGTTTATCTATTTTTTTTCTTTTGGTTGCTTGTCCTTTTGGTGTCATATCTAAGAAATCATTGCCTAAACCAAGATCATGTAGTTTTATACCTATGTTTTCTCCTAAGAATTCTGTAGTTTTATAAAACTCTTACATTTGGGTCTTTGATACATTTGTTAATTTTTGTGTATAGCATGAGATGTTAGGGGTCTAACTTCATTCTTTTGCTTGCGGATATCCATGTACCCCAGCTCCATCTGTTGAGCAGCTTCCGTTTTGAAAGCAATGGACACTATATCCCAACCTTACCCACCTTGGTTCCACCAGGCTGCTATGAAAGAAAACACAGTTCTTGAATCACCAAGAAATCCCAGTTCCATCTTTTTAAGTCCCTTTTCACAAATCTACCAAGGTGACTTTTCAAAAGTTTTTCCTACTTTGAACTGAGATGCTAATTTCTCTACTTTATGCTTCACTCTGTCCAAATACGTTACTTTTTCCCACTATATGGGAAAATACCATATATGTTCCTTTTTTATTGGTTAATTTTACAACTTTTTATGTTAGTGTTTCTTTTTTATGTCTTTGTTGGGTTTTTTTCATAGGTTACAAATTCTGTAGAAGTTAAGGAGGTGCCTGGTAAAAGTTTGGTTATTTACACTATTGAGAGTATACTTAGATAGTTTTTGAAATTAAAAGATGTAGCTTTATTCTCAAAAGCCACAAATAAAAGTATTTTCTTCTGACATAACTGCCAAATCTAAACAAATGTAAATGTTTCATAGCAAACCTTTGCAGTGATTGCTTTTAGATTTAAAATAACGATAGTGTATTACCTTCATATAAAAATAAATGTTCACTAATAATTATTCAATTGTAAAAATTCTTCCTGCCTTCCAAATTTAAAAAATTGTCAGTGTGCATTAAAAGCATGATGACATTCCTTGATTTTGTGATAAATTTTTTTTAATTTATTTTATTTTTGGCTGCATTGGGTCTTTGTTGCTGCACACGGGTTTTCTCTAGTTGAGGCAATCAGGGGCTACTCTTCATTGCGGTGCGCAGGCTTCTCATTGTGGTGGCTTCTCTTGTTGCGGAGCATGGGCTCTAGGCATATGGGCTTCAGTAGTTGTGGCGCAGGAGCGTAGTAGTTGCTCGTGGGCTCTAGAGTGCAGACTCAGTAGTTGTGGCGCACAGGCTTAGTTGCTCCATGGCATGTGGGATATTCCTGGACCAGGGCTCAAATCCATGTCCCCTGCATTGGCAGGTGGCTTCTTAACCACTGTGCCACCAGGGAAACCTGTGCTAAATATTTTTAATAAAGAGTGTTATAGCAGTTCACAATAGCATATGAAAAGTATCAGAATGTAAAAACAAAAATCTTTTAATATATTATTTTGGGTTGACTCCTCCGTGTTAGTTTTAGTAAAATTAAAACCTCATTGGTTAGTTATTTTCTACTGATGGATAGCTCTGGAGAAAATATTCTAAGATATAAATCTGTTAGAGAAATTTAAGAATGAATCTAATGCAACAAAATAGTTACTTAAGTGGAAACATACATGAAAATATTGGGAAATAATTTTTTACCGTTATGTATGTATTAGTCAGGATAGGCCAACTGCTATAACAAACATCTCCGAAAGTCTCAGCATCTTAACACAATGAAGGTTTTATTTTTTGCACATGTCTCCATCCAGTGTGGGTTTGGGATGTGAGTCATCTCTGCCTGACATAGGCATTCAGGGACTCAGGCTCTTTTTATGAGTGACTCCTCTGTCTGCCAGGTCTTTTCCCACTCCCTTTTCCACCCCCAAACTTCTAAATCCAGTCTGCAGGAAAAGAAAAGGCAGTATGGAGGGTTATGCAGGTAGATTTGGAGGGGGGCTAGACTTTGAAGTGGATTATCCACACATACGCCATTAGCCAGAACTCATTCACATGGCCCACCTAACTGCAAAGGATACTGGGGAATGCAGTCTTGCTATGTGCCTAGATGGAAAAAGAAACAGGGTTTGGTGAACACAATAGCATTTCTGTGTTACTCCTTGGTAGTGGTATTACGAACTCAAAGCTACATGAGCACAAGAACCTTACTGATTTCTTTTTTAACATTTTTATTGGAGTATAATTGCTTTAACACTGGTGTGTTAGTCTCTGCTGTATAAAAAAGTGAATCAGCTATACATATACATATATCCCCATATCCCCCTCCCTCTTGTGTCTCCCTCCCACCCTCCCTATCCCACCCCTCTAGGTGGTCACAAAGCACCGAGCTGATTTCCCTGTGCGATGCAGCTGCTTCCCACTAGCTATCTGTTTTACATTTAGTAGTGTATATATGTCAATGCCACTCTCTCACTTCATCCCAGCTTACCCTTCTCCCTTCCCGTGTGCTCAAGTCCATTCTCTACATCTGCGTCTTTATTCCTGTCCTGCCCCTACATTCTTCAGAACCATATTTCTTTTCTTAGATTCCATATATGTGTTAGTATATGGTATTTGTTTTTCTCTTTCTGACTTACTTCACTCTGTATGACAGACTCTAGGTCCATCCACCTCACTACAAATAACTCAATTTCATTTCCTTTTATGGCTGAGTAATATGCCATTGTATATATGTGCCACATCTTCTTTATCCATTCATCTGTTGATGGACACTTAGGTTGCTTCCATGTCTTGGCTATTGTAAATAGCTGCAATGAACATTGTGGTACATGACTCTTTATGAATTATGTTTTTCTCAGGGTATATGCCCAGTAGTGGGATTGCTGGGTCATATGGCAGTTCTATTTTTTAAGGAACCTCCATACAGTTCTCCATAATGGCTGTATCCATTTACATTCCCACCAACAGTGCAAGAGGGTTCCCTTTTCTCCACACCCTCTCCAGCATTTATTGTTTGTAGATGTTTTGATGATGGCCATTCTGACTGGTGTGAGGTGACACCTCACTGGAGTTTTTATTTCATTTCTCTAATGATTAGTGATGTTGAGCATCCTTTCATGTGTTTGTTGGCAATCTGTCTATCTTCTTTGGAGAAATGTCTATTTAGGTGTTCTGCCCATTTTTGGATTGGCTTGTTTGTTTGTTTTTTTGACATTGAGCTGCATGAGCTGTTTGTATATTTTGGAGATTAATCCTTTGTCAGTTGCTTCATTTGCATATTTTCTCCCATTCTGAGGGTTGTCTTCTCATCTTGTTTATGGTTTCCTTTGCTGTGCAAAAGCTTTAAAGTTTCATTAGGTCCCACTTTATTTTTGTTTCCATTTCTCTAGCAGGTGGGTCAAAAAGGATCTTGCTGTGATTTATGTCATAGAGTGTTCTGCCTGTGTTTTCCTCTTAAGAGTTTTATAGTGTCTGGCCTTACATTTAGGTCTTTAATCCATTTTGAGTTTATTTTTGTGTATGGTGTTAGGGAGTGTTCGAATTTCATTCTTTTACCTGTAGCTGTCCAGTTTTCCCAGCACCACTTATTAAAGAGGCTGTCTTTTCTCCATTGTATATTCTTGCCTCCTTTATCAAAGATAAGGTGACCATATGTGCATGGGTTTATCTCTGGGCTTTGTATCCTGTTCCGTTGATCTATATTTCTGTTTTTGTGCCAGTACCATACTGTCTTGATTACTGTAGCTTTGTAGTGTAGTCTGAAGTCTGGGAGCCTCATTCCTCTAGTTCTGCTTTTCTTTCTCAGGATTGCTTTGGCTGTTCGGGGTCTTTTGTGTTTCCATACAAAATTGTGAAATTTTTTGTTCTAGTTCTGTGAAAAATGCCAGTGGTAGTTTGATAGGGATTGCATTGAATCTGTAGATTGCTTTGGGTGGTATAGTCACTTTCACAGTGTTGATTCTTCCAGTCTAAGAACATGGCATATCTCTCCATCTGTTTGTATCATCTTTAATTTCTTTCATCCGTGTCTTATAGTTTTCTGCATACAGGTCTTTTGTCTCCTTAGGTAGATTTATTCTTTTTGTTGCAGTGGTAAATGGGAGTGTTTCCTTAATTTCTTTCTCAGATTTTTCATCATTAGTGTATAGGAATGTGAGAGATTTCTGTGCATTAATTTTGTATCGTGCAACTTTATCACATTCAATGATTAACTCTAGTAGTTTTCTGGTAGAGTCTTTAGGATTCTCTATGTATAGTATCATGTCATCTGCAAACAGTGACAGCTTTACTTCTTCTTTTCTGATTTGGGTTCCTTTTATTTCTTTTTCTTCTCTGATGGCTGTGGCTAAAACTTCCAAAACTATGTTGAATAATAGTGGTGAGAGTGGGTACCTTGTCTTGTTCCTGATCTTAGTGGAAATGGTTTCAATTTTTCACCATTGAGAACGATGTTGGCTGTGGGTTTGTCATATATGGCCTTTATTATGTTGAGGTAAGTTCTCTCTATGCCTACTTTCTGGAGGGGTTTTATCATAAATGGGTGTTGAATTTTGTCAAAAGCTTTTCCTGCATCTGTTGAGGTGATCATGTGGTTTTTACCCTTTGATTTGTTAATATGGTGTATCACATTGATTGATTTGCATATATTGAAGAATCCTTGCATTCCTGGGATAAACGCCACTTGACCATGATATATGATCCTTTTAATGTGCTGTTGCATTCTGTTTTCTAGTATTTTGTTGAGGATTTTTGCATCTCTGTTCATCAGTGATATTGGCCTGTAGTTTTCTTTCTTTGTGACATCTTTGTCTGGTTTTGGTATCAGGGTGATGGTGGCCTCGTAGAATGAGTTTGGGAGTGTTCCTCCCTCTGCTATATTTTGGAAGAGTTTGAGAAGGATAGGTGTTAGGTCTTCTCTAAATGTTTGACAGAATTCGCCTGTGAATCCATCTGGTCCTGGGCTTTTGTTTGTTGGAAGATTTTTAATCACAGTCTCAATTTCAGTGCTTGTGATTGGTCTGTTTATATTTTCTCTTTCTTCCTGGTTCAGTCTCAGAGGAACCTTACTGATTATTGATTTATTAATTTATTTTGGTTGCCCCTGGTCTTAGTTCTGGCCGGTGGGCTCCTTGGTTGCGGCATGTGGGCTCCTTAGTTGTGACAGGTGGGCTCCTTAGTTGCGGCTTGCAGGCTCCTTTAGTTGCAGCTCACTGGCTCCTTAGTTGTGGCATGTGAACTCTTACTTGCGGCATGCATGTGGGATCTAGTTTCCTGACCGTGAATCGAACCCAGGCCCCTTGCATTGGGAGCTCAGAGTCTTAACTGCTGTGCCACCAGGGAAGTCCCAGAACCTTACTGCTTTTATTCACCACTGTAACCCTGTAGTTGATGCTATGACCTGTACTACCCAGATTCCCATTTAGTCTTAGGACCTATCCACATGGTCACGATACTCTGACTTCTTACCTGGCAGCTCTGGGCTCCAAGAGTGAGTTTTCTAAGCGATGAGAAGTGGAAGGTGCCACTCCAGCAGTGGCCATTTCATCATCTCTGCCTCCTATGACTCTTCCTCAGACACTGCTTGACCAGGTGGCTTGAGCAAGACCCCAGTCTGGTTATTGAGTCCAGAGAAACTGTGATTAAACACTGCTTCTCATTCCCTTTCCTCAGCCCTCAGTGTTAACCTTGTAAGAATATAAATATATATTTTTCTTTTTACAAATAAGCCAATGGAGATAGTTTAGCGTTACTAACATAGTATTTATAGGCTTAAAACAAATGTACTCGTGGTGATTAAATGTAATTACTGTTATAGACTTTACCAAACCATAGTGGTTCTCAGGCAACACAAAGTAGAGAAGGAATTCCGTGTTTTTTAAAAATTATCAAAAAGGAAACTGAGAGTCAGCCTAGACACTTGTTTCCTCAACTCCTGCTTTTCCTTCCCACCCTACCTCTCATTTTTAGTCTACTTAATAGATGACAGTTTTTTAAATAAATGACATTTAAAAAAATTTTTTTTAATTCTACATTCATCAGGAGGAGACAACACTAACTTTACTGCTTACACAAAACTGTCAGATCCAGAATATGAAAATGTTGGTATAAGCCAGATAAATTATTTACATACTGTTTTTTAAGCATAATTAGCTTCTGTGCCTCATTTTTTGCAATTTATGAAAATCTAGATGTTTAGCTAACTTCTTTTGGGAGCAAAGGAGGGAATAAGGGTGCCATTCTTTTTGGAAGCTATATAATTTTAAAATAATATGCAAAGTCCAATATTATGGCAAAAAAGACTGTTACTAGCTCATTTTTACTGTTGTGCTTGAACCTGGATAGAATTTTTTTTCTAAGAAATCAATGTAAATGAAGTTTGATTATCAGATTTACAAGAAATTTAAAACTACCAAAGCTTTGAAAATACTCACAAGCATTAGATTGTATATCAAACATAAAGAGAAAGTAGAGAATGGAAAAGTCTTACTAAAAATCTAGAAGCACTAGTCAAGACAACAAAAACCTCATACTCTTCAAAGCCCAAATCCCCTGAATTTTTTATGTGTAAGCATTGAACTTCAGTCTGTTTTCCCTAGGGGATTACTTGACCCTGTAGTTGAGATCAAAGGAATATTGACACTCATTTTAGGTAACAACATTTTGTTACCAAATTTAGCTGAATTCAAAGCAGTCTTGAAAATGTGCAGTTTCTTCTACAGTAAATATAAATGAATTTATATGTGATAATCCCGCAATTATAATAATTATAATTTTGGTTAAAAAAAAAAAGAAGTGGAAGGTGCCAGTCTTAAGGCCTGTGCTCAGAAAATGTCACAGTATTACTTCCACCATATTTTATTAGAGCAGTTGCAGAGAGCTCCCAGACTGAAGGGGAGGGAAATAGGCCCTACCTCTCAACAGAAGGACTATCAAAGGATTTATGACTATCTTCAATCCATCACAATAGTAATATTTGTAATGTTTGTATTTGAGTTACTTGTCTTATTGCCTACAGACGGATTAATCATTCAGCTAGAGAAATGTAAATACTAGTAAAACTAAGCACTTGCTTTTTATTTATTACCTAATTCACAAGATTGTCAAAATGCTTCAGAATTTTATTTCCTAATGAACTTACAGAAGTAATTTTGGATGTATATAAATTAATTGACCTGATTCTTGGGTGCTAAAACTGAAAAGGGGTGAAAAAAGATACAACAGAGTAGGTGGAGCAAATCCTTTTAGAGTTTTTGTTCCAGCTTTCAGGTTAGGTTTTCCTCTCTGTTCCATTATCCTTTCTGCTATTCTCTTGTCCCTTAGTTTAGGGTAGTGTAGTGCATATACGTGGTGATTGAGGGGAGGGGTACAGAGAATTCTGAAATGGAGCCAGCTTGCGCTGTAAGTTACAGCTGTTTAAATAAGCCTTTTCATTACCACAAGGAATTTTTTGAAGTAAGTTCAACAAATAAAGATGATGTTAGCCCCATTTCATGTTTTTTAGGTAGACCGTGGATGATTTTGATGCTCATCAATGATAAACAAGTTTCAGATAGTTTTTGTTTTGTTTCGTTTTGTGTTCATTTGTATATTTAAATCAGTTTCTTTCACAGTAAAGTTCCAATGGAAGGAAAGCAACGCTTCATGTTTGGTTAAAAGGAAGCATGCATTATAAGTTATATTACACATAAGTGGTTAATGTTATATTTATCATGTATGTGTATATGATTTTTAAATTGTAGATGAATTATTGACTTACTGTAAAAACAAAAATAATCAGAATACAAATATTAACTGTATAATATATATGCTTATACAACATGTACATATGTATGTACAAATAAATGGGAACATTCTGTAACTTGCTTTTCTCACTTAACAATATATTATCATATACTTCTGAGTCATTAGTGATACTGGAAGAGAGGATGATTAGGTATCCAGAGAGGCCTAGTTCTCCTTGGAATGTAAATGTTGGACTAACTGGGTTATGGAGAGCAGTACTGTCTTCACTAAACTCCCGACTCAAATATTTAACCACCAATGCAATGTTTCCACTTGGATGTCCAATAGACATCTCAGACTTAAAGTGTCCCAAACTGAACTAGTGATGTTCTTCCCAAACTAGTTCCACCTGTAATTTTCTACGTTTAACTAATAGCAGATTCATTCTTCCTGTTCAGTCTTTCAGGCCAAAATTCCTAGAGTCATCTTTGATTCTTCATTGCCTCATACCCCACATTCAGTATCAAAGGAGATCCCCTTGGTTCTACTTTTCAAAATATATCAGATTTCATATAGTAAGTCAAAGGAAGAATGGCCCCTAATGATAAATGGGAGCACAAGCCTGCCTCCCACTGCTGTATTTTATCATCATGCTTCTCTCACCTCCCCCACTCTCCTTGCCCCACTCTTCACACACCTCCTTTCCCATTCCATTTTAGGCAGCAGCAGTCTACCATTTTGCTTTCAATTATGAGAATCAATAAAGAGCACTTTTATACACACATTTATCTTATTTAAAGTTTAAAGCAGTCTTTTGGTAGCTTTTCCAGTTACTATTGCTGTATAAATTGTTTTTCCAGTTACTGTTGCCCCCAAACTTGGCACCAAGCAACCATGTTTTTATACTTATAGGTTCTGTGGGTCAGGAATTCAGACAGGGCACAGTGGGGATGGCTAGTCTCTGTTCTACTATGTCTAGGGCCTCATCTGGGAAGACTTGGAAGTTTGGGGGTGACTCAGCGGCTGGGGGCTGGAATCATCTAAAGGCTTTCACTAACATGTCTGCCACCTGGCTGGGATGACATAAAGATTGCACATGGCCTCTCCATTTGGTTTGGCTTCCTCATAGCATGACAACCTCAGCATAGGCAGACTCTCTACAGGCCTCAGACACAGGGGTCCACATGCACATGTTCCAGCAAAAAGATGAAGCTGTTTTCCCTTTTATGACTCAGCCTTGCAATTCTCATAGCGTCACTTCTGCTGTATCCTATTGGTGGAAACAGTCACATGCCCTTCCTGATTCAAAAGGAGGAGAAATAGACTTCACCACTTGATGGGGCAGTGGGAGAGTCACATTGTAGAAGAGCGTGTGGAATTTTTAAAATACCATCTGTCACAGAGGTTGTAATTGTCTTTTGTTTCATAAATGAGGCATGGAGTCTTGTAGAGAAGCAGAGTGGCAAGATTAACAAGGGGCATCTTGGGAAACTACTCCTAGAGATATTATTATAAGGGCCTCCTGTTTAGTTAGCTTTTAAGGCACTTATTTCAAGCCTTTAAAAAAATCCATGATGTTGTGGTATTTGTGCAATTTCTGTGCTATTCACAGATGATTCTGATCCACTCATTAGGAAATGAAGCATAGTCTCTACCTGTTAAATATTTAGATCAACTGAAGACACACTGAGGACTCACTGTGCATAAGACACTGGAAGAGGCTGTAGGTTGGCTTAGAGTGGTTGCAGCTTCTTTTTTTTGCCTCCTCAGTGTCAACAGGAGTGTTCACATGGGCTAGAGGTAGCTGACCTACCCTGAGGAGCAGGTGGATAGGCTTTCTTTCTATGAGGCTAAGCAGGTGTGGTTGTGGGTCCTTTCACCAAAATCAGTCATCCAGAAAGTTACTACAGCATTCGTTTACACTCAAGCATCCAAATTGAAAACTGCACTTACTACATTACTCTAACAAAATTGCTCATATCTCTAGGCTTGTGAGCTTTTGCTGATTTGTTCAGTGGTCTGGTGACAGTTCAAAGAGTGTCCCTCTACCAAGTGTATAGTGGCCAGAGAAGAAAATCACTGAGGGATGATCCTGGGATTTCGTCCAGCTATAGCAATGTTATGTGTACTTGAAGATGTTAAAGCTGCATTTTACAAAACCCCAAAGGAATATTTTTTCATTTATTCTCATAGACCTTCCCTCTATCGTTATAAGAATTTCTCCTTGTGAGTGTGTATTAACCACCCTTTACCCATGCATTTCCTTGCCTTTGGTATTACTGTTTCGGCCTATAATTTTTTTTATTGTCGTAGGCTCAGTCCTTAGATTCAGACCTTTAGTTCAAGATACATATGAAAGATGAGTGAGATAACATCATCATTGTTATAAATTTTGCATTGAAATATAATATACACACAGAAAGATAACTAATGTATAACTCAGTTTTCATGAATTAAATACACTTGCTTAACTGGCACCCAGATCAAGAAAGAGAACATTACCAGCACCCCAGAAGCCCTCCTTCTGCTCCTCCCCACTGACTTCCTTCACCATAGGTGACAGTTTTGCCAGTTTTTAACCTTCATACTGAGACTGGATTGTTTTGTTCATCATTATGGTTGTGAGATTCATCCATGCTATTACATGGAGCATTTCATTAAGTTTCACTTCTGTGTCATATTCCATTGTGTGATATACCACATTTTATTTATCCATTCTGCTTTTGATAGATATTTGGGTTGCTTTCAGTTTTCAGCTATTATGAAAAATCCTAATATGGACATTTTTATACATCTTTTAGGATACATATGTGTACTTTTTTGTTAAGTATATTCCTAGGAGTGGCTTTGCTAGGTCATAAGGTATGCATATGTTCAGCCATAATATCTGCTGCCAAATAGTTTGCCAAAATGATTGTACCAATTCACACTCCCAGCAGCAGTGGTCGATTTGCTCCATTTCTTTACAAGCACTTAGTATCTTCAATTTTTGATCAGTCTTTTCAAGTTTAGCCATTCTGGCAGGTAATGGTGATTATGATTTCAGTTTGCATTTCCATGTTAACTCATGAGGTCGAGAACCGCCATCTGGATAGCCTTATTTGTGAAGTGTCTATGCAGGTTTTTTGCCCAGTTTTTAATTGACTTCTCTGTTGTTTTCTAATTGATTTGTAAAAGTTTATTATACATTGTTGATAAACACGTTTTTCAGTCTTGGAGGTTAATGGCTTTTGTGTCTTATTTAAAAAATCTTTGTCTATCCCGAGGTTATAAAGATATTCCCCTTTGTTTTCTTCCAGAAGCTTAATAAATATATTAGTTTAAATCAAGAACATTTATAGTCTGCCTTGTTCCACATAGAATTTGAGGCAATTAAGATGAATAAGCAAAATATTCTTCCTTTTAGAAAAAGATAAATCTTGAAAAAACTTAGATATTCTATAATTACCTCATAAGCCATGCACCAAAAAGTGCAGCATATTTAGTCTCATAGTCTCTGGAGAATTCATATGCATGTCTTGTCCTTTTCGGTTGGGTTCATTTCAGTTGGAAGCAGGCCTCTGATAGCAGTTCCCAAATTTTTAGCTTCAGTTAATATTTAGAGTTCCACTTTTTTCCTCAAATACTTTGTTGTTGTTGGCTTTTTAAAACTCCATATGGTAGAAAAATTAAAATATGCAAATGTGTGTAGTTATTAACTTTATTCCACATGCATTATTTGGAATCATAAGCTTTTGGAAGAATGCTTAGGAGGAAATATTCAATCTAAAATTACAGGGTGGACTATGCCTCTGTATATATTTATGTGTATTCTTATGAATACATTTATGTTTATGAATCCTTGTACATACATAGTAACTCTAGAAGCTCCAGAAGCCTTCCAGAGAAACAATTTTCATCATTTTATGATGACACATATATCTATTTCTTTCTCTCTTTTTTATTTTTTATTTATTTATTTATTTATTTATTTTTGGCTGCGTTGGGTCTTCACTGCTGCGCGTGGGCTTTCTCTAGTTGCAGTGAGCTAGAGCAACTCTTCACTGTGGTGCGCGGGCTTCTAATTGTGGTGGCTTCTCTTTGTTGCGGACCACAGGCTCTAGGCGCGCGGGCTTCAGTAGCTGTGGCACACAGAATCAGTAGTTGTGGCTCGCAGGCTCTAGAGGCAGGCACAGTAGATGTGGCGCACGGGCTTAGTTGCTCCACGGCATGTGGGATCTTCCCAGACCAGGGCTCGAACCCGTGTCCCCTGCATTGGCAGGCGGATTCTTAACCACTGCGCCAACAGGGAAGTCCCTTTCTCTCTTTTTTATTATAATTTTTTAACATCTTTATTGGAGTATAATTGCTTTACAATGCTGTGTTAGTTTCTGTTTTATAACAAAGTGAATCAGCTATACAAATACATATATCCCCATATCTCCTCCCTCTTGAATCTCCCTTCCACCCTCCCTATCCCACCCCTCTAGGGGGTCACAAAGCACTGAGCTGATCTCCCTGTGCTATACGGCTACTTCCTACTAGCTATCTGTTTTACATTTGGTAGTATACATAAGTCTATGCCACTCTCTCACTTCGTCCCAGCTTACCCTTCCCCCTCCCCATGTCCTCACGTACATTTTCTACGTCTGCACCTTTATTCCTGTCCTGCCCCTAGGTTCTTCAGAACCTTTTTTCTTTCTTTTTCTTTTTTTAGATTCCATATATATGTGTTAGCATACGGTATTTGTCTTTCTCTTTCTGACTTACTTCACTCTGTATGACAGACTCTAGGTCTATCCACCTCATTACAAATAGCTCAATTTCGTTTCTTTTTCTGGCTGAGTAATATTCCATTGTATATATGTGCCACATCTTCTTTATCCATTCATCTGTCGATGGACACTTAGGTTGCTTCCATGTCCTGGCTATTGTAAATAGAGCTGCAATGAACATTGTGGTACATGATTCTTTTTGAATTATGGTTTTCTCAGGGTATATGCCCAGTAGTGGGATTGCTGAGTCGTATGGTAGTTCTATTTGTAGTTTTTTAAGGAACCTCCATACTGTTCTCCATAGTGGCTGTACCAATTCACATTCCCACCAGCAGTGCAAGAGGGTTCCCTTTTCTTTACACCCTCTCCAGCATTTATTGTTTGTAGATTTTTTGATGATGGCCGTTCTGACCAGTGTGAGATGATATCTCATTGGAGTTTTGATTTGCATTTCTCTAATGATTAGTGATGTTGAGCATTCTTTCATGTGTTTGTTGGCAATCTGTATATCTTCTTTGGAGAAATGTCTAGTTAGATCTTCTGCCCATTTTTGGATTGGCTTGTTTGTTTTCTTTTGATATTGAGCTGCATGAGCTGCTTGTATGTTTTGGAGATTAATCCTTTGTCAGTTGCTTCATTTGCAAATATTTTCTCCCATTCTGAGGGTTGTCTTTTCGTCCTGTTTATGGTTTCCTTTGCTGTGCAAAAGCTTTGAAGTTTCACTAGGTCCCATTTGTTTATTTTTGCTTTTATTTCCATTTCTCTAGGAGGTGGGTCAAAAAGGATCTTGCTGTGATTTATGTCATAGAGTGTTCTGCCTATGTTTTCCTCTAAGAGTTTGATAGTGTCTGGCCTTACATTTAGGTCTTTAATCCATTTTGAGTTTATTTTTGTGTATGGTATTAGGGAGTGTTCTAATTTCATTCTTTTACCTGTAGCTGTCCAGTTTTCCCAGCACCACTTATTGAAGAGGCTGTCTTTTCTCCACTGTATATTTTTGCCTCCTTTATCAAAGATAAGGTGACCATAGATGCGTGGGTGTATCTCTGGGCTTTCTATACTGTTCCATTGATCTATATTTCTGTTTTTGTGCCAGTACCATACTGT
>NW_021703779.1:41415249-41510414 GCF_005190385.1 Monodon monoceros
TTCCTTTTATTTCTTTTTCTTCTCTGATGGCTGTGGCTAAAACTTCCAAAACTATGTTGAATAATAGTGGTGAGAGTGGGTACCTTGTCTTGTTCCTGATCTTAGTGGAAATGGTTTCAATTTTTTACCATTGAGAACGATGTTGGCTGTGGGTTTGTCATATATGGCCTTTATTATGTTGAGGTAAGTTCCCTCTATGCCTACTTTCTGGAGGGTTTTTATCATAAATGGGTGTTGAATTTTGTCAAAAGCTTTTTCTGCATCTGTTGAGATGATCATATGGTTTTTATCCTTCGATTTCTTAATATGGTGTATCACATTGATTGATTTGCGTATATTGAAGAATCCTTGCATTCCTGGGATAAACCCCACTTGATCATGGTATATGATCCTTTTAATGTGCTGTTGGATTCTGTTTTCTAGTATTTTGTTGAGGATTTTTGCATCTCTGTTCATCAGTGATATTGCCCTGTAGTTTTCTTTCTTTGTGACATCTTTGTCTGGTTTTGGTATCAGAGTGATGGTAGCCTCGTAGAATGAGTTTGGGAATGTTCCTCCCTCTGCTATATTTGGAAGAGTTTGAGAAGGATAGGTGTTAGCTCTTCTCTAAATGTTTGCCAGAATTGACCTGTGAATCCATCTGGTCCTGGGCTTTTGTTTGTTGGAAGATTTTTAATCACAGTCTCAATTTCAGTGCTTGTGATTGGTCTGTTTATATTTTCTATTTCTTCCTGGTTCAGTCTCAGAAGGTTGTGCTTTTCTAAGAATGTGTGCATTTCTTCCAGGTTGTCCATTTTATTGGCATAGAGTTGCTTGTAGTAATCTGTCATGATCCTTTGTATTTCTGCAGTGTCAGTTGTTACTTCTCCCTTTTCATATCTAATTCTACTGATTTGAGTCCTTTCCCTTTTTTCTTGATGAGTCTGGCTAATGGTTTGTCAATTTTGTTTATCTTCTCAAAGAACCAGCTTTTAGTTTTATTGATCTTAGGTATTGTTTCCTTCATTTCTTTTTCATTTATTTCTGATCTGATCTTTATGATTAATTTCCTTCTGCTAACTTTGGGGAAGTTTTGTTCTTCTTTCTCTCATTTCTTTAGGTGTAAGGTTAGGTTGTTTATTTGAGATGTTTCTTGTTTCTTGAGGTAGAATTGTATTGCTGTAAACTTCCCCCTTAGAACTGCTTTTGCTGCATCCCATAGGTTTTGGGTTGTCGTGTTTTCATTGTCATTTGTTTCTAGGTATTTTTTGATTTCCTCTTGGATTACCCCCTTTCTCTCTTTTTTAGATGGCCTACCCTGTTCTTTAAAATTTCCAGGGACTAATAATTCAGATTTCGTCTTGGTTACATTTTCTGATGCTTCATGTACTATCTAGAACATTCATTGTAGAACGAGTCATTGGTATGAGAAATTTCTGTTTCTTCCCTTGCTTGGTTTCCTTGCCTTGGGCTTTTAAGTGTCAGGAGGGGTTTGGGAAAATAATGGGTTTGCTCAGGCCTGCTAGATAATTTGGTGGAAGAACGGGAATCTTTCATCCCATTGTGTTTTCCTGACTCAGACTTATAGTCACTATCATTTATGGTTGGGAAATGGCTTAAGTTTGTATAAATCCATGGCCTCTTGGCTTTAACTCATCTACCTAAATAGTAAAAATAATAAGAGATATAAAAATAACACTGGCATTATTATTTTTTTATTTTTATTTTTTTTTTGCTGTACGCGGGCCTCTCACTGTTGTGGCCTCTCCCGTTGCGGAGCACAGGCTCTGGACGCGCAGGCTCAGTGGCCATGGCTCACGGGCCCAGCCGCTCCGCGGCATGTGGGATCTTCCCGGACTGGGGCATGAACCCGTGTCCCCTGCATGAGCAGGCGGACTCTCAACCACCGTGCCACCAGGGCAGCCCAACACTGGCATTACTGATCATCTGTTTTTTACTATACACTTTACTAAGCACTTTACGTATTTTATTTCATATAATCGTCATAATAGCCCTATAAGTTTGATACTATTATATCATAATTTATGATTATCGTCCTTTTTAGCTGAGAAAACTGAACTTTGTAGACATTAAGTAATTGCCCAAGATCACCATGCGAGTGAGTGGCAGTAAAAGACAGGTTTGTGTGAGTCTATAGCCTATACTCTTTACCACCATCCAGTATGGCCTCCATGGTAGAAAATCATGAGTTTAGCTAAAATATATCTTTGGTATGTAATCCGGCTGTGCCTTTGTACAGGTATCACCCCTTCTTCTGGTTCCCCTTCTAAATATACGTGGTGGCCATTGCACCAAGAACGCACAATGCAATATTTTATTAGAAGGAATGGTAGTAAGGGCCTAGGAGCCAAAAGCGTAAATGAAACATTCTATTAGCAGTCAGAGTATTCACAGCAAATAACAACGCTGGATTTGTACAACCATTTACTTTCTAGAAAGGGATCTGTCATGCCTCTCATTTGGCGGAGCAGGGGATTTCTCCAGGGTGGGAAGGGAGAACATTCAGCTCCACTGTATGGCCTGAGTGCTGTTGGGCCCATCCAGTCAGTGCCTGGAATCTGTCATTTGTTGATTGTTATCAGTGTCTTTCTTTTGCTTTTCTAGGATTGTAGCCGACAAGGTAAAGGAGGTCCTATTTATCCGACCCCGGAAGTACATCCACTGCTCCAGCCCAGAGACTGCAGAGCCTGGCTACATCAACATCATGGAGCTGGCGGCATCTGTGTGCCGCTATGACCTAGATGACATGGACATCTTCTGGCTCCAGGAACTCAATGAAGACCTCGCAGAAATGGGTAAGTTGTTTCCTCACAAGTAACTTGTTCCTTGACTTGATTTGTGATTTTTTTAAAAAGGTGTCAGGACCATTTTAACTTGCTTTCATTTTGTGGCTTCCTTTCTTTTCTGGGCTCTTCATTTATTTTTCTCTTTAATCTTAATCTTAATGAGGCATTTCCTGAAATGCATAAATATATTGAAGTAGAGCAGTAACATTTAAATCTGACCTTGTCTTTCCTTGTTCATGGTGAAAATCACAGATCAGGGATGGCATGTAGGTTTCACAAGGCCATTTCCCAGTTCTGAGTGTGAGATTGGTCATGGCTGATTGGACTTCTGGTTGAGAAGGATTCTGAGACTGGTTGCTCGTTCGGCCCTGAAAAGTACCATGATCAGTGAGCAGGGCCAAGGGCAGTGGCACCTCTGACATCTCCACCTGATGGAGAGAAACTGCAACTTCAGCATTAGGCAGCACCACTGCAACTGACAGGTTGATGTGACCAGGATGCCTTAATGTAGGACTTGTATTTTGCTGCCTGGAAGAAGAATGGCAGGCCTAGGGTAAAACATCCCCAAAGCAGTTCTTAGCTACCTACAGTGAGTTCTAGAGTTGTCATGCTACTCTCAAAAAATAGAATAGAATGAAGCAAAAACAAGCAAATAAAAAACCTCGTAGTAAACATAGTAGTAATTTTAAAGTAAACGTGTGCCATACAGTACCATACCGGCAATGCTCAGAAATCCTAGGCTGAAAGGAAACTCACCTTATACTTACACACAGTTCTTTTTGACCTGTTTTCAGTCTAAACAGTGTTTAGGTCCAAGTGGTCCTGTGAAACTGGGTGGTTTTTAACTCTCTGTATGAGATATGGTAAAGGATACATTTGATTTTGTTTTTGTTTGAATCACATTTGTTCATTGTTAGTACAACAAGGATCAGTGGTTTTCCTTTTCTTCCCTTTTTTTTCTTTCTTTCTTTTGAGGTTGGTATCTGAATGCATGTGAATACAAAATTAAAATTATACTAAATCCAGTTTGGCATGGTGGTGATAGTTACTCTGCCAGTAACCAATACTAACTCCTTGCTTTTTAAAACATTTTGTTTTATGTCTTCTCTTGTTCTGCCTTCTAAGAGGAAGGAGAGGGGTCAAAAAAATTTAGGGTCGGAACCACAAAGAGAAGGGAATAAAAGACTGACAGAAAGGGAAAATGAGAGTATGAGGGCATAATCAAGTGGATCGATGGCTCAATGTACAGTTGTGTTTATGAACCATACAGCATCCATATACACTATAGTCATTACAGTGCTGCCTTCAACATGACACTGCCTTATAACAAAGTCCCTTTGGTATTTTGCAGTTAATTCCCTTTGGATGAGTTTTTTTTAAATAAGCTTTCAAAAAAATTTTTGAAATAGTTTTAGCTTTCAAGAAAAGTTGCAGTTTTAATACATTACCATATACGCCTCACGCAGTTTGTTTCGCCTAATGTTAACATCTCACTTTACCATGATACATCTGTCAAAGCTAAGAAACCAGCACAGGTACAGTACTATTAGCTAAGTTCCAGACTTTATTGGAATTTCACCAGTTTTTCCACTAATGACCTTTTTCTGTTCCAGGATCCCGTCCAGGATACCACATTGCATTTAGGCTTGGATGAGTTTTAAAAAGATGATTACCTTATCTCCAGCATTCCTTTAGAGTGAATGATATTGTAGTAAGGTTCTAAGAGCTTAAAATAAACTTTCAAAAACAATATTATCTTAAGCATGTTTTTTGTTCAGATTAAGGAATTCTAAAAGTTGAGTGCTTACTGCATACCAGTCACTATACTAAGCAATGTATGAACATGATCTCATCTCTGCCTCACAAGAAATCAATGAGTTTGGTATTATTATCCTTATTTTTATAGATAAGGAAGCTAAGCCCTAAAGAGGGTAAATAACTTGTCAAAGCTTATATAACCAATGTGAGGTCAAGTTGGAATTTGAATCCAAGTGCTCTTATAACCAGACACTATACTCCTTCACTCCAGGAAAAAAAAAAAGTGTAATTTGTCTTGGCTGGAAAAATTAAACATACTACCTGAGTAGTTTTTGGTTTCATAAGTAGCAACAACATTGAAAAGGTAGTTTATGTGGAATTCCAAAGTTCCTTAGGATCTTATATTGCAGATGAAGTGGTATATTTGGATAAATTTGTTTTGGATCACTTTGAGAAGTACTCCTGAGTTTATAAGCTGTTAGAATAAATATATGTGTGCTCTCACAAAATCATCAGTCCCCCTAAGAAGAAAAATGTTTAGTTGTTACCAATAGCCATCATATGAATCTTTTAGTTGAGTTATTATGTATAGAAGGCTAAGAAAAATTAAAAGTATAGAAGGAAAAGGAATCAAGAGGCAAAAAAGGTAATTTCAGAATTTGCAGTTAGACCTTTATGAATGCTAATAAGTTTATTTTATATTATAGTTTGTCATTAGAGAATATTATTGGATTTTCTAAAAGTCAGGTTTGAAAAACAAATAAATATTTCATATGTATAATCACATATACAGTACCTAGAATTTTCTTTTATGGCTTAATACCTTTTTGTATGAAATTTTCCTTGTGTAACCATTAGATGTGCTCATTGGAACTAATTTGCTAAGAATGAATTGTTATTTATATCCAAATAGTCATATGATTCTAATTATTTTATTATACTATAAAGTGTTCAAGATTACAAAGTCCAATGAAAGTCCTCCCTCAGTGGGAATAAGAGAAAACAGATTCGGGGGAGTTCCCTGGTTGCCTAGTGGTTAGGATTCCGGGCTTTCCAGGTTCAATCCCTGGTCAGGGAACTGAGATCCTACAAGCCTCATGGCGCAGCCACAAAAAAGAGACAGAGAGAGAGAGAGAGAAAAAAAAACAGATTTAGGAGGAGACTGGCTAGGATTTGGACAGAAAATTGAAAGGGTCAGTATATATAACTTACAAAGAATATGGTGAAATGTATTTCTCCTTTCATGTGTCAAACACTAATATGTGATGATAGGTAAATTTTAGAATAGCTCTAGTAAAAGATTCTTTAAAATCTGGTTGTTTTAGATCAGGGAAGAGATGGTTTTATCCTTTAGAATCTCCCCACCCCTGCACCGGGCTCACAGTAGGTGATTTGGGAATGACAGCTGACTGATGGGTTGATTGATTGTTTGTATTTCTGTGCAGGTTGTGGGCCAGTTGATGAGAATCTTATGGAAAAGACAGTAGAAGTCCTGGAACGCCATTGCCATGAAAATATGAACCATGCTATTGAGACAGAGGAAGGGCTAGGCATAGAGTATGATGAAGATGTGATCTGTGATGTGTGCCGGTCTCCAGACAGTGAAGAAGGGAATGATATGGTGTTCTGTGATAAGTGTAACATCTGTGTGCATCAGGTTAGTGAGAGTGGAGACCGCCACCTCCCCACGGTCAGCCTTTCTGAAGTTCAGTGATCATCTCCAGCACCCATATCTGGGTAGCAGCTTGCATTTAAGGGTGAAAATAAGGATTTGGCCTGGCTGTTCTCCAGTAATTCCTTTAGAAATAATACTTCTTATGATCCCCAAGGTGACTTATTAACTTTACTCCAGGGGGCTAAACCCAGGTCTTTATTGTGTATCTTCATGCCCATGCCATTGAGATTGCCTTGTTCGATACTTTTACGGTCCCCTGGGGAGTCTCCTTGCTACCTGCCTGGGAGTCTCTCCTCTGCCTTGGAGTCCCTGTTATATCATCAGGTTACACCCATGGTCAGTAACCTTGGGGAGTTTACACTTCCTACAGCTGGAAGTCGGGACTCCTCATCCTGGCACCCAGAGCCCTCCTCTGTCTCCCAAATATACCACTTCCAGGAAACTAGGTCTACTCCATTTTTAAACATCATAGAATTTTAGGATTGTAAAAAACCATCCCACTCCTTAATTTTACAGATAATACCAGGAGAGGTGAAGTGACTTTACCCAACCTCTTATAGCTAGTTGTCATTCTTTCTCTACCACACTACTTTTTTAAATTAATAGTAATGATGATGGTGATATCCACATTCTTTTCAGCTCTTTCCCTTTCTTCCCCCACAAGCCCTATGCTCTAGCAAAATAAGGTTACTCAGTGGGGCAGTGATGAATATTCCTGATGCTGTCCTGTCTCCATGTTTCAGCCACACCAATTTAAAATGCCTTCTCCCACCTCCAGCTAACAAAACTTTACATATCTTTCAAGATCTAGTTCGAATCCTTTCTTGAACTCCCTTACCCTAAGTGATTTTTCACTCTTCTGAACCTGTTGTGTGTTTCATTCATTTCATTAATTTATCTAGCAAATAGGTATGCAACACCATCCATGTTCCAGGACTGTGCTGCATGCTGAAGATACAGTGATGAAGAGGCAGACATGGTCTTTGCCCCCAGGGAGATCAGAATCTGGTGTAGGGTCTACAAGGAAACTGCCCATTTAGCATAGTATGCCAAGTGTTTTTGTAGATTGAAGTCATGCTGCTGTGGAAGTGCATGGGAGGGATGGGGGTCGGGGATACCATCCAGAAGGTGGCATCCAAGCTGAATCTTAATGGCCAAAGGAAAATGCCAGAAAAAAACAGCAGCGTGTGTTCAGGCAGAGAGGAGAACATGTTCAGGTGGGGTAGTGAGAGTAGGCAAAGTATGTTAGAGGCAACTCTGAGCTGTTCAGAACTGTGGAGAGTGGTGGGGTCGAGTAGGGAATGCATGGAGAGTGAGGGTAGAGAGGGATACAAGGGACACATGTGAAGGGCCTTCTCTGACAAACTAAGGAACTTCGGTTTTGTCCTGTCAACCCTGAAGGATATGATTTGTAATTTAGAAGGATCATCCTGACTACAAAAATATTAAAATCATTAGATAATACAGGAGATAGAGAGAAACCAGGACTTAAGACTTTATTTTAGTTCCATGGGCCACCTAACCTAACCCTCTGTATTAAAAGGTACTCAGAATATTCTGTGATCAGTTGGGTCTCTTTCTTCCTTTTACTTGTATCCTTTTAGAGTGAATTTTGAAAATTTATATTCACTCTACCAGTTACTGGCATTTATGTCTCACCTTTAGTGACAGAGAAAATCTTTACTACTTTAAGTATGAACTTAAATATCTGACAGTACAGGTCCACAGTCCCTTCTATGCATTTCCAAAATTTTAAAGCTCTGAAAGCTACAAGTTTTTACCTAAGTTTGGCACCAAAACTGATTTGAGGGCAGTAGCAGAACTCACCCCGTATGAGGCTATTTGTAGTCTTTATTCCATTTTGTCAAAATACTCATATATTTTGTTAGAGAAATATTAATGTATTTGATTATATGGCACTGCCCTGGTCCCATTAGGGGGTTAGGTAATATGCCATGTATATACTGTATCACTTTCCTAAGATATGAACAATTCTGAATTTCCTGATGTTTCTTACCCTAGAGTTTTCAGATAAATGATTGTGGATCTTTAGTAGAATTGAAGGTAATAGTACTGAGGTCACCTGTATATATTTTCTGTATTTGTCCTTCACAGTTGGGACAAAATATTAATGAATTACTTCCAGGTTCTTTAACAAAATGAAGTGTAGCATAAAAATTCTCCTTAAAGGTATTTTGCTTTGAAAACATATCCAGTAACGACAATAAATGGTGCCCTTTCCTCACATAGAAAGAAATGACAATAACACCTGACCAGGCCTTGCAGAATATAAGCTGGTATGTGTTAAAGCTGGATGTTGATGCCACATAAAACTTCATATAAAAGAGAATTCTTCCGAAGTGAGTAGGTTCACTTGAATTCTAAAGAGATACTTAGGTTAGAGCTCCCTCTGTTGACTGAAAAGTGACTTTAAATGATTTGGAAGATTTGGTTTACTCAACAGAATTGGGGACATGTTGACAATTATATTTATTAAACATAATTTTTCTTCTTTAACTACCATATTATATCAACTGTTTGTTCCTCTGTGACTATAATACACTTACGGTCAGTACTTTAGAAGAGGGGTTTATTTTACATCAATAGATGTTGGATTTTAACAATTAAATTTTTTCATGAAAAACTGTGAGAATTGGGACCATTCCAAGGCCCTTAATGTATTCCATTTTCTGCTTCTTAGCCCACGTATTGAACACTCAAACTGAGGCCTAAATTAATTTGCCTGAAGGTACATGCTCATAGTTTTTATACCTGTCATATATATAATGTTTAGCACTAAATTTATTAACCCCTTGAAATTATATGTAAAACATATGTTCGTGCATGTGTGCAGTTTTTTTAAAAAAATGCAGTCCAGCCTTCGTCATTTTGTGGTCTAGAAAAAGTTGAGAGCCACTACAATGAAATACAAGTTTCTATGGTCTTAGGACCAGGAATAAGTCTACAGAAGAGCTCAGTAAATGATTTTCTACCCAATAAAATGGCCAGGTGATAAAGGGTATTGCTAGAACCAGCTTCTGGTTTTTCTTCTGCTGGTCTGAAAGAGGCTCTGTTTTAGGTAGAAAGCTTGCTTTCATTTCCTTGCAGACTTTCTGAATCTCAGAGAAAGAAAAAGCTTTGAAGTTTAGGGACCTTATAAAATGATGCCCTGCTTTTGTGACAGCAGCCTAGCTGGAATCCAGCTTCAGTTGTTGAGTGAAATTTATTTGTTCTACCAAACCACCTACTCAAGCTCAGCGTAGAGAACCTTCCAGATAAATTGATGGTAAAGGACCTACCCCCAGTGACCTTACAGTATCACTGAGGAGATGAAACATAACAGTTAAAGTAGAGAAGAATACATGATGTCGACTAAGTACCTGGTGAGGGAAACGACGTTGAGTGGAGGGTGGGAGTCAGGAAGTGGAGCAGACACAGGGGCTACAGTGATCTGAGAATTGAGGTGAAGAACAGCAGGCTTTTTCTTTGAAGGGCCAGATAGTAAATATTTTAGACTTTGAGGACCACATATAGTCCCTGTTACATATTCTTCTTTCTTTTAACATCCCTTTAAAAATATGGAAACCATTCTTAGCTTGTTGGCCTTACAAAACACATCTCAAGAAGTAGGCCCCTGGTTTTAGATGGGGTTGGGGGTGGGAGCAGAAGGGGTTTTTAGAGGGTTTATTGCTGTGCAATGGTATGAAGTCTTTGTTTTAGTAAGAAGAATATGGCAGCCAAATAGAAGAATGATTGAAGGTATGAGGGGAGAGGAAGAGAATTTAGAAATAAATCAATCCAGGCATGACGTGAATGAGGACTTGTTTGGAGCAGTTGTGGTGGGGATGGAGAGGAAGGTCAGAGTCTAGTGACCACTCCGTAGGGATTAGTAGCAAGCCCAAGGGACAGTAGATGAAGGAAAGTGGATAATAAGAGTCAAGGAATTTGGATCTGGAAGCTGCAAAGCATGGTGGTGATATGGATAGAGAGAGTTTGGAAAGGGGGCCAGTTGCGGGGGTAACATGATGGTGACTGTTGGAACTGGATTCTGAGGTGTGGGTGAACTTTCTGGGGCAGGCACAGACTTTGAAGCTGCGGTGGTGAATCAGTCAGTAGTGAAGGTATGCTAGGCCACATGGGGAGCCAGGTGACCCCCAGCTATAGTCTCTAATGGTGAGAGTAGAGCAGTAAGGGGGGAAGGATGGGCGAAATTAGAGATAGTGAAAAGGAAATCTAAAATATTTCCAAACTAATCTCCCTCCTCGCACCTCCAATAGTAATTCATTTATTTATTTGTCCGACTTCATTCTGTAAGGAATTTGAAGTAGCTTCAAGAACTCATTATGGACTATTGTGATTAGTCTAATATTCTGTTCAATTCAGGATCCATTCGTAAGTCCCTTTTTCTTCAACTCAAGCAAGTAACTGCTACAGTTTCCTGAGAGTGCTTTTTATGCAGCAGGCACTGTTAAGGCTCTTTAACATCAGCTCATTTGCTCCTCAGAAGTTTCATTCTGCTTATTTCTTAACACTTTTTTCTTGATCACAGCAGTGCATGACATGTAGAAGTTGTTCAGTGAGTATATGACTGACTAATTATAATACATAATCATTGAGAAAGCTTTAGAAAACGGAGGCAAAAAAAATATGTAATCACAAAACTCAGATAACAGTTGGGCTAACCTTTGCGTGTATTTCCTTCTAGTCTCACTCTATCGTCCTTAAAGTTAATTCTCATAGACAGACATGCTGACCTTAAAACAGATGCTAGAAGTTGCTTTTTTTTTTTTTTTGAGTGTTTTAAAATTACTAAATCCTGGATATGAGCTCGTTTGGCCTTATTTGCCTCTTTCTCCTAAAAGTGGAGGGTACTCTGTGACTGTGTACCGGAGCAGACATTGACCCCGTGAGAAGATGCTAACCATTACCCCCCTCTCCTCCTCGTGCCTCCAGGCCTGCTACGGCATCCTCAAGGTCCCAGAAGGCAGCTGGCTGTGTCGCTCCTGTGTCCTGGGCATTCATCCACAATGTCTGTTATGTCCAAAGAAAGGTGGAGCCATGAAGACCACCAGGACAGGGACTAAATGGGCTCACGTCAGCTGTGCCCTGTGGATTCCAGAGGTAAGAATTCATCCAGGTCTGTGAGGCCATTTTCTCTCCCACAACGTTCAGACTGATTCAGGCTTCATGGAGATGCTTCATGCCTGCCCAAGTTTCTGAGGTGACAATGGTTCCACTTGACCTCCCTCACATCCTTCTTTTGCAAGTGGGCATGTGAGCCCATGCTAATTAATTTATAGGTGGTACTAACAGTGGTATTGGATAAATTTGGATGAGAGGAGAGGGTATGAGCAGCACATTTTTTAAAGGTAAAACCTACCTTAAAAATACCAGATCTTAAGTGTAGAGTTTCATAAGTTTTTACACATGTATGTATCTGTCACCACAACCCAGACCAAGACATAGGACATCCCAGAAGTAGACATAGAGCATCCCAGAAGGATCCCTCACACCCACTTTCCAGTCCTTATCTGGGTCCCTATTACCCAAGAGTAACTACCATTTTGATTTCTATCACTATAGTTTCGTTTTGTCTAAAAACGGAATCATACAGTATGCACTCTTTTCTGTCTGGCTAGCAGTCTATATTGTAGTGTGTGTCAATGTTCATGCCTTTCCATTGCTGAGTAGTATTCCATTTTTTAAGAGTGTCTTTATTCAGAATGCCACCCCTCACTATTTAATCTGGTCCTTCAGTTGCTGATATTTCCTGAGGGCTTCCAGACATTACTTCTTACTTTTTATGGCTGCCCTTTTTATTTTTATTTATTTATTTATTTATTTTTAATTTATTTTATTTATTTTTGGCTGCGTTGGGTCTTTATTGTTGCGCGTGGGCTTTCTCTAGTTGCAGAGAGCGGGGGGCTACTCTTCGTTGCAGTGCGCAGGCTTCTCGTTGTGGTGGCTTCTCTTGTTGTGGAGCACGGGCTATAGGCGCGTGGGCTTCAGTAGTTGTGGCTCGCGGGCTCTAGAACACAGGCTCAGTAGTTGTGGCCCGCGGGCTTAGTTGCTCCACGGCATGTGGGATCTTCCCGGACCAGAGCCCGAACCCGAGTCTCCTGCATTGGCAGGCGGATTCTTAACCACTGCGCCACCAGGGAAGCCCTATGGCTGCCCTTTTTTTAAAAAAAAAAAATCTGTTTGGACAGCTCATTCACATTCTCTCTCCCCAAACCCTATCCAAGCCAGCAAATTTGTTAGCATTTTAACTGCAGAACAAGAGAGACTGCAGAATTCAGTTTATTGGGAGCTGATGATACTGTATCAGAAATTCATTCTTCCTTTAAAACTTGCCTGCCTTTATTCTTGTTAACGTCTAATCTGTCTAGCAGTCGAGCTCACAAAGTTAAACTGAAAGTTCTAGGTACATACTATGGTATTCTTATGGATATAGAAGTCAGTTTGTTTTTTTAATTTGAGTAGTGGTTTCTTTTTCTTACTAAGAACATCCAGCTAATAGACATGTGAAATGAACTCTGAGGTTTCTGGCCTGAGAATCACTAATTTCTAGCAGCAAATTCCCCAGCTAATAAAGCAGGCTCTTTCAGAATATTAAAAGTCTGGAACATGACTCAGGAAGAGTTCTTTAAAATTAAAAGAAGATTTCTCACCTGTTGACATTCTCTTATAGTTTCTAATACTGATTTCTAGTACTTTGGGGGCTTTTCTAGATGTCTCTGATCTTTCTACTATTGGTTTCTCGATGTGGGTGGAACTTGTACTAGTTTAACTATCCTTACTCAACAGTCCTTCACTTTTCAAAGTCATTTCTCTCTTAGAAACTCATGTACGTATTTTTAAAGAAAACACTTTTTACCAGAAGTTGCTTGACCCCTTATTTTCACACGGAAAAATTCCGTGTTTTTAAAAAACATCTCTTTCAGCACTCTCTCAAAGACTAATTTAACTTTAAAGCTACTTTGGCTGAAAGAATAGAGTAATCTGGTGATAGTTAGCATGATTTTAAAGACTGGTTTTAAAATGTTATCCTCATCTTTTCTACTTATGTGCTGCAATCTCTTCATTACACAGGTTGCTGCTACTTTCCAACGATACTATGTCACTGCTGCTGTTTTTCAGCATTCATTATTAAATGAAAAAAACACAAGGCATGTGGCACCATCTCAAACATGTGAGAGGTGCTAGATTTTGTGAATCTTAATTCCTTTCCTTAGTAGCTTTCATTGGTTCCTAAGTAAAGTGTAGATATCTTTGATTCATTAAGGTAACCATGCCTAGTCTCTACTCCTGCCCTCTCATCCTATATATGAAGCATTTATATTACTGGAAATGATTGAAGGCCTGAGCAGTGGCTAGAGACGGGTTTTATTTATTCTAAGTCCCATAGTAACCTTAGGAGACATGGCTCACCCCATTGTTTTGATGTTCTGAGCTTCTTGTGATATTATTTATGGTTTGTGAAAGGTACTTCTGGAATGCCTTGGTGCCTTCTGCCTTATGGTGGTGTTTTATTTGTAGGTCAGCATTGCTTGTCCTGAGAGGATGGAACCAATCACAAAGGTCTCCCATATTCCGCCCAGTCGGTGGGCCTTAGTCTGCAACCTGTGCAAGTTGAAGACAGGGGCTTGTATTCAGGTAAGTCCCAATGAGAAGTGGTGGAGTGGGCTAACACCAAATTGGCCAGACTCACCCTCCCAGTGAGAGCATCCTGCTAATTGAAAGGTTACTCAGCAGGCTTCTCACTCACTCCTAGAGCTCTGCTACTGTACAGACCATTTCTGGAGCCCCTTTTTGGATGTTGCCTCTGGACCCTTCAGCTTATTCTTTTCAATAGCCATAGTGGTGGTTAATTTCCATCCTTCACTGTCAAATCTGATGAATTAGGTGAGTTCTGAAGCTAGATGATCCTGGGTGGAAACAAGCCATAACTTCTAAACAACCAGGCCCATGTTCTTGTGTGGCTCACCCACTGTAGATGGATGACTTGGGTTCCAGGATGATTTGACAGACGACCCTGTTGCTGGACTAAGTGCAACTCATTTGATAGGGAAAGATGCATCTGAATGGATAAATTCTGGTTGATAGGTTTGAAAGTCATTCTCATAGGCATATTTGTTGCATATGGTAGTGCAAGTCGAGTTTTCTGAGACATCTGAGGCACAGAAATTCAGCTGCTTGAAGTAGAAGTCGTAGCTGGTGCACCCAAAAGCAACATTGGAGGTGGGGAGGATGGGGCTGGGAGAGGCCAGTCACCCCCAGAAAAGGCAGGAAGGTCGACCCTTCATAATCTAGTTTTCCAGAAAATCATCTCACCTTTTATTCCAAATGTAATAAGGTGGATTTCCTGGTGAGAGGGGAGGAAGGGCTGGCCTTCCACTTCCCAGACCTCTTGCATAGGATACAGTCTGGTTGGAGTTAGGTTTGCATGTTCACCTTCACAGAAAGGGGGCCATATGATGTCATAGCTTAGGGACAGTGGCTGTAGGTGTTTCATGAGGTTCCTTGCTATCTGGCTCATCTTGTAGATTTCTTGCTCTAGACCTGGGATCAGCCACTCCTCCAAGTAACCCTGGTTCTTTTACTGGGAAATGGTATTTAAAGAACACAATCTGGACCCCAAAAACACTTTTAGTTTTTAAACTCGTTTTTACATTTGACAGAATCGGATACTTTGTCTTGCTTTTTTAAAAAAAAATTTTCCTGCTGATTTTATTTATTTTAACTATAGCACTTTAGCAATTATAAGGAGGAAAATTTTTAAGGAAAACTATTCCCATGGGGTCTACTGCCTTAACACATTGCCTGTTTATGCTTTTCTAAGTTCTCTCCTGATTCCGCCCCACATGTGAGCCCCTTGAGGGCCAAGGTTATGTATCATTCTTTCCCTAGCACAAAAGAGAGTTCTTGCCCCTTATCAGTGCTCAATTAGTGTTTATTGAATAAATATATCCGTATTTAATTGTATCATAGATTAGTTTGTAATATGCATTCTCCCCACTAAAAAATAAAATATTTCCCATCTTTTCATAATTATCATTTAGTCATTTTATAATAGCACATTGAATTTATGTCTGTTAATTTACTTATTTTCCTTATTGTGGTACCTGCATTTTCCCCAATTTTTGCTGTTTTAAAGGATGATTTTTTTTTACAACAGTTAGTAATTGGCAGCATGACTGTGGTGAGAGAAAAAATGCCCCATATTGCCACATTCTGCCCTCTATTGTAGTTATTTATCTATGAGTCTTAGCTTCCCTAGTAGGCTGCAAGCTCAAACTGTTTCATCCTTAGATCCTGCAAACCCCCGACATGGCCAATGAACAATAAATATTAGATTGATAGATGGATAGTGGATGAACAGATGGATGGAAGAAACATTCTGGAGTGGGTTTTTTTATTTCAGGGCAGTGGTTTTGTTTTTATTACTTAGAGTTTAGATTCTGCATTTTGTAAAGGTCTTTCCAAATTAAGACTCTTAAAAAAATTTTTTTTACTGAGTAAATTAGAGATTTAATGAAGCTCCAGTGAAGTCTTTGTTTCTCTCAATCTTAACAGATCCAACACCTTTTTATAACAAATATTTTGTAATGCATCTATACTACCTTTACTTTCGTAATACCTCTACTTAGTAAACTATGAGTTTACTAAATGAAAGTCGTGGCTTAAAATATGGTTGTTAAAATACAGGTATATAATTGCTAATTCTTAGTTTTCTTGCTGAGGTAATAAAAGGAAATACATTAATGATTTTACTTGTTTCAACATTCCCTATCCAGTTCCTCTGTTGCATGTAGGTTCATAAACCAGCATTAAGTTCTAAGCAAAGGATAATCAGGCTTCAAAATTCTGACTGTGGTGTTTCCAGCAAGTAGTGTTAAGCAATGAGAAAATTCAGTAACACTTTTCATCACTCTGATGGCTTTGTTCTGGTGGGCTTCTCTGAATGGCCCAAACTAGAAATGGTTCTTTTTCTGGCCATCTCTGTTTTCTACATAATGACCCTCCTTGGGAATTTAGCCATCATTATCTTGTCATGCCTTGATGCCAGGCTCCACACCCTCATGTATTTCTTTCTGTCTAATCTCTCTTTTTTTGGACCTTTGCTGTACTACTTCCCCTGTCCCCCAAATGCTGGTCAACATCCAAAGCCACTGGAGAAATATCAGCTACCTAGGATGCATAGCTTAACTTTTCATATTCCTTAGTTTAGGATCCACTGAATGTGTACTTCTTTCAGTAATGGCCTTTGATCGTTATGTAGCTATCTGCCAGCCTCTCCATTACACAGTTATCATGCACTCTTGGCTATGCCAACAATTGGCAGCAGTGGCTTGGGTAACAGGTTTCAGCAACTCTTTGGTGCAAATAGTGTTGACTTTCTTGTTACCTCACTGTGGTCCATATCAGATGGAGAATTTCTTCTGTGAGGTACCTGCCATGCTTCAATTATCATGTGTTGATACATGGATCAATGAAGTGGAGATGTATGCTGCTGTGGTGGTCATAAAAGTCTCTTAAAATTTTGATTATAAGGAATTTCACTTATTCAATGAATATTTGAGTGCCTAATTGTGTGCCAGGCACTGTTCTAGGCACTTTGGATTTATCAGTGGACCAACAAAGAACTTTGCACCATGGAACTTACATTTTGGTTTGGGAGAAATCAATGATAAGCAATAGATACTAAATATCGTGTTAGAAGATGGTAAGTGCTCTGGAAAGGAAAAATGTGGAGTATGGTAAGATGGGGATTGTGGGGCAGGAGGCATACATTGCAAGTTTAAATAGAGTGGTAAGAGTAGGACTCACCGTAGCTGTGGCATTTGAGCAAAGACTCGAAGGTGAGAGAAGACAATGCAGATATTTGGGGTAAAAATGTTCCAGGCAGAGGGATCAGCCAGTGCAAAGGCCCAGAGATAGGAGTGTGTTTGGCTTGTCCGAGAGATAGGAAAGAGGCCAATGAGAATGGAATGGAGTGTGTGAGAAGAAAATATCAGAGAGATTACACAGGGACCTGATTGGTTAGGGCAGGGGTTGGCAATTTTTTCTGTACAGGGCCAGATAGTGAATATTTTAGGCTTTGCAGGCCATATGGTCTCTGTCACGACTACTCAATTCTGCCTTTGTAGCACAAAGGTGGCCATAGACGATACTTAAAGCTTTACTGGAATATAGCCATGCTCATTTGCTTATTTATGGACTCTAAATTTATTTTATATGTCATAACATATTCTTTTGATTGTTTTCCACCATTTAAAAAATGTAAAAACCATTTTTAGCTCCCATTCTTAGCTCATGGGCCACATAAAAACAGGTATCTGGCTTGTATTTGGTCTGTGGGCCATAGTTTGCAAGCCCATGGTGAAGGGTTTCCAGGGCCCTTATAAGATCTTTTGTTTTGGGACTTCCCTGGCGGTCCAGTGGTTAAAACTCCGCGCTTCCAATGCAGAGGGCACTGGTTCGATCCCTGGTCAGAGAACTAAGATCCCAGATGCCACGTGGCGTGGCCAAAAGATTTTAAAAAAAAAAAAAAGATCTTTTGTTTTTACTCAGAGTTTAAAGGGGGAGCCATTAGCAGGTTTTGAGCAGATAAATAAAATGATTTGATTTATATTTTTAAGGGATCACTCTATGGAATGATGTCTAAGATTTGCTTCAAAATAATCTGGAGGGCAGGGTACTATGGGGGTTAAAGATGAATCAAGATGGGTCATACATTAATAATTATTGAGTCTGTATAATGGGTATATAGGGTTTAATATAGTATTCTCTATGCTATTATGTAGGGTTTTCCATACTAGAAGGTTAAAACAAAAATAGGCACTCTGGCTGCTTATTTGGAGCAGACTGTGAGGAGGGAAGGTTAGGAACGAGAAAAGCAATTAGGAGGCTATTACGGTAATCCTTGAGAGATGGCAGTGGTGGCTTTGTCTGGAGTGGTAGCCCTGGAGGTGGTGAAAAGTGGTTGGGTTCTGGATGAATATTGAAAGTAGAGCCAAGAGGATGAACTGTGGATCGGGTATGAGGTGTGAGAGAAAGATAGGAGTTGGGGAGGCTTCCAGGTTTTGGCCTGAACAGGGAGAAGGGTAAAGTTGCCATAAACTGAATGGAAAAATCTGCAAGTAGAAGAGATATGGGCGGAAAGATCATCATGAGTTCAGTTTTAAACATTTAAGTTGAGATGTCTACCAGATATCCTAGTGGAAATATTAAACCGACAGTTGTCTATGCGAGTTTGGAGTTTGGGAGGAAGTTTTGGACTGAAGACATAAATTTGGGAGTCATTGTCATGTAGGTATCTTTAGCTTGGACTGGGTAAGATCACTGAGTGAGGGAGTGTAGATAGAGAGGAGAACAGTACCAAGCACTGGGCCTTGCAGCATTCCAGTGTTAAGTAGTCAGGAGAGTAGGGAGAGATAGCAGAGGAGACTGAGAAGTCACCAGGGAGACAGGAGGAAAACCAAGAGAGCATAGTAGCCTAGAAATCAAGGAAAGAAAGCGTTTCAAGGAGAGGGGAAAGATCAGTGATGTAAAAATACTGCTTGAGTAAGACGAGGACTACAAATTGACCCCTGAATTTAGCAATGTGATTATTGGTAATCTGGATGAGCAGTTTAGGTGGAGTGATGATGGCAAAAGCTACATTGCCAAGGGTCAGGGCAAAGAAATGGAGTAGGAACAGTCCGGAAAAGTGAGGGAAAGAAGTCCGCTCTTTAAGATGGAAGAAATAACAAGTATGTACAGTCAGCCCTCTGTATCCGCAGGTTCTGCATCTGAAGATTCAACCAATTGCAGATTGAAAATATTTGGAAAAAATTCCAGAAAGTTCCCAAAAGCAAAACTTGAATTTGCCTTGCACAGGCAACTATTACATAGCATTTGCGTTGTATTAGGTTTTATAAATAATCTAGAGATGATTTAAAGTACGGGAGGATGCACGAAGGTTACATGCAAATACTATGCCATTTTATATAAGGGATTTGAGCATCTGTGGATTTTGGCATCCACAGGAAGTCTGGAGCCAATCCCCTGAGGATACTGAGAGACTATTGTATGTATACTTGTTAACATATAGAACATAACAGTATGCATGCAAAGAGAGTGACCCATGGAGAGGAAAAACTGCTGGAGTGAGGTTTTTCAGTAGGTGAGAGAGGGTGGGGTAAAGAGGGTGAGAGAGGGGCGGCTTCAGGTAACAGCACAGATTGTTCTTCCCGGGTAACAGGCTTGAAGGCAGAGTGTGTAGGTACAGTGTTAGATAGGTGTGCTGCTGGGAATCTGCAAAGTGCTCTTTTTTTTTTTTTTAAACAGATTCCTGGTGCCTCCTACTCTGCCATTTTCCCAGAATCCTTGCTCTATTTATTTATTTTATTTTTTAAATTTTTGGCTGCATTGGGTCTTTGTTGCTGCACGTGGGCTTTTCTCTAGTTGTGGCGAGCGAGGGCTACTCTTTGTTGCGGTGCACGGGCTTCTCATTGCGGTGGCTTCTCTTGTTGCGGGGCACAGGCTCTAGGCGTGTGGGCTCCAGTAATTGTGGCCCATGGGCTCAGTAGTTGTGGCTCATGGGCTTTAGAGCGCAGGCTCAGTAGTTGTGGCGCACAGGCTTAGTTGCTCCGTGGCATGTGAGATCTTCCTGGACCAGGGCTCGAACCCACATACCCTGCATTGGCAGGTGGATTCTTAACCACTGTGCCACCAGGGAAGCCCTACTTATTTATTTATTTAGGCTGCTCCACGTCTTAGTTGCAGCACGTGGGATCTTCATTGCGGCATGTGGACTTCTTAGTTGTGGCGTGCGGACTTCTTAATTGTGGCATGTGAACTCTTAGTTGTGGCATGTGGACTTCTTAGTTGCGGCATGTGAACTCGTAGTTGTGGCATGCATGCGAGACCTAGTTCTCCTACCAGAGATCAAACCCGGGCCCCCTGCATTGAGAGCAAGGAGTCTTACCCACTAGACCACCAGGAAGTCCCCAGAGTGCTCTTTTTGATTGTTGTAATTTCCTCAGTGAGATAGGAAACAGGATCATCAGCTGAGAGTGAGGATGTGGGTGAAGTCCTAAGGTTTGGGGAGAGAAGAGGTGTGAAATCGTTTTTTGGTTTCGGGAAGTACACTGTGAGTGCCAGGCTGCATTAAAGATCTTCCCCCCAAGTGAGGGGGAGTGAACTTCAGGTGACCTTGTGAAGTGTGGCTGTATTTTTCTCCACCTATGTTCTGCCTATACTAATTTACTGTTTTTGATCCCCATATAGGGAACAAGATTCTAAATTACTAATTGGTTTGAAATTAACTTAGTGGTGGTTTAAAAGGAAAAAAGGGTTTTGGTCTCTTTTTCCACAGGAAAACTAGGTGTGAACCATGGAAAACAAAGCCCACCCTGTTAGTATAAGCAGAACATAGGTGGGGGTCAAGTTTTATTAGCATCTGTTTGTCAGAGGTTTATTTAAGGGTATTTGTGATTAGTAACACATCTCAGGTATTTTGCTTTATAAACTCTTTATGGAATTCTCTTAACTGTGAATTATGTTCATTCTTCCTATCTCCCAGCAGTGGGGAATACCCACATCTCTCCTCTTCCTTTGATTTGGGAACATTCATTCAGCAAGGATAGAATCTAACACTGGTGGTTTTGGGGTCTAGACTAGCCAATATCTACAGCCTCCATATCTGGGAGCTAGAACCTTTCTCCTGAGGATGAAGGTTTCTGATAATCGTGGAACAGATCCTAAAGACTGGGTTCAAAACAGATGCCCCAGACAGCTCTGAATTTTGCTTAAACCCTGGACACAGTCCCTCTGCCACCTTTCCAGAATTCCTATAGGGTCCTTATATATCTTATGTTCAAGCCCCATTCAACCTAGATCCAGATGTTTTAGGCCTTCCCTGAGAAAAAAGGAAGAACAGTGGTTAAAAATACAGCCTTTGGAGCCAGATTCCTGGGGTCCAAATCCTGGTCCCATCTCTTGTTTGTTATGTAATCTTGAGAAAGTTACCTGCCAAATCTGTTCCTCAGTTTCCACATCTATAAATGGACATGATAAAATAGTACCTACTTAATAATGTGGTGAAGAGCTTAACACTGCCTAACAGATACTAAATACTCAGTAAATATTAGTGGTACTAGTATTTGTACTTGTTGTTATTGTTCATATTATTCCCTGGAGTCAGTCTGACTTTGTTGATGGAAAGCCCTAGCATTCATCCAGCCAAACTGAATAGAATCATTAAACATTTGGTGCTGGAGTAGGTGCCCCTTTCGACAGTAGAGGAATGTGGTCATGTCTGGAGTTACATGCATGTTTAGTGAAGTCAGAATAAATTGGTGGGCCACCATGAGTTTACTGTTAGGCTAATATGAGCTTGACTATGAGGGAAGTGAACTTTTTTAAAACAAATGAAAATCTTTGCCAAGTGGGGAAATGCAAGTACGTCTACTCAGTGACTATTAAAGGTAGTACTAGTAGAGATGGAAATTAAATGTTACAATTAAAGGGCATCAAAAAAAATTAAGAGGGAAAGCACCTTAATATTTTTCTCATATATTCCAAATTTTATTTGTGAGTACAAATTGTTCCTATTCTAAGATATTTCTGGTCCTTGCCTTCAGGTATTTATAGTCTATTAAGGGAGACCAGATATAAACATGAGAAAAGTTAAATAACCCTGAAGTGACATCTCCCCTCAGACCATGCAGACCCTTAGGAATGAGAGATCAGAAGGGCTGGTGGCCACTGTTGGTGCTAGAGTTTAAGTACATGATGGCTAAATAGGTTTTGTGGGCTGACTTTGAATCATTTATGACATGGTTTCAGTGACCAAGTTTTGAGAAAATTGCTCTGATATCACCCATTTGTCTGTTCACAGATTATTGGGGATTAATGGCAACCAAATGGACACTGTCCTGCAGCAGGATAAGAACTGCTGAGGACACATGCACCAGGCCCTTGGTGTTCAACGCAGGTGTCATCTGCTTTTGAGGAGGGCACACTATTTTGTTTTCGGGAGGGTGACAAAATATTTCCTTAAAGAGGCAAGAAACAATTTAATTCCTAAATCAGTCTCTGGTGTTCTTTTTCAAAGGCTTTTATTCCAACCATCCTATCTGATCCAGTTCTCATCCCACAGAAACTCCAACTCCCCTTACAAATGTGAACATATAAGGATAGCATTTTCCCTCTAATGAAAGTATTTCAACAACTCATTTCTCTTCTATAATTTCTGAAGAATAGGTAGAAAATTATTTCTTTTTCCCCCTTTAAAAGTAAATAAACCATAGTGAGATACTACTTCATACCCACTAAGGTGGTAATAATTTTAAAAAGCAGGCAATAACAATTATTGGCAAGAAGGTGTAGAAATTAGAACTCTTATGCATTGCTGGTGGGAATGTAAAATGCACAGCCACTGTGGAAAACAGTTTGGCAATTCTTCCAAAAGTTAGACATAGAATTACTGTATGTCTTAGTAATTCCACTTCTAAGTATATACCTACAAGTTAGAGGTCCCCAAGACCACTCTCGGGTTCAATAATTCACTAGAAGGACTCACAGAACTCAAAAAACCGTTATACTCATGGTCATAGTTTATTACAGTGAAAGAATACAGATTAAAATCAGCAAAGGGAAGAGGCACATAGGGCAGGGTCCAGGAGAGACCAGGCATGGAGCTTCCAGTTTCCTCTCTAAGTGGAATCTTGTGGACAGTGCTTATTTCTTTCAGCATTGGTGTATGATAATATACACAGAGTACTGCCAACCAGCAAAGCCACCTAAGTCTTGGTGTAGAGATTTTCTTAGGAGTTGGTCACATAGACATGGCTGACCACCTGCATGGCTGGCCTTAGTCTCCAGTCCCTCCAGAGGTCAGGCTGATACCACATGGCTCAGAGCTTCCACCATAAATCACATTGTTAGCATAGACTATCTGACATGGCCCAAGGCCCCCAGGTAAATAAAGACACTCTTATCAGGCAGGACATTCCAAGCGTTTAGAGGTTACCTCTTAGGAGCTAGAGGCAGAGGGCCAAGCCTTTCTTTGGCAAGGTTAATCCTTTATTGCACATTACCAAAGAGAAATGAAAACATGTCTGCACAAAAACTTGTACACAAATATTCATAGCAGCATTATTTCATAATAGCTAAAAAGTAAAAATAGCCCAAATGTCCATCAGCTGAAGAATGGATAAACAAATATGGTATATCCAATGTAATGGAATATTATTTGGCCATATTTTAAAAAGAATGAAATTCTGATACATGGTACAACATGGATGAACCTTGAAAACGTGCTAAGTGAACGAAGCCAGATATAAACTGTCACATATGATTCCACTTATGTGAAATGTCCAGAATAGGCATTTCTATAGAGACACAAAGTAGATTAGTGGTTGCTTGGGGCTGGGATTGGGAACAGGGAGTGGCAAATAGGCATGAGATTTCTTTTGGGGGGTGATAAAAATGTACTGGAATTATGTAGTAGTGATGGTTGCACAACTCTGTTAATATGCTAAAAACATTGAAATGTATACTTAAAATTGGTGAGTTTTGTGGTATGTAAATTATATCTCAATAAAGCTGTTCTTTTAAAATGGGCATAATAAAACCTCCCCTATCACCTTAAGTGATTACAGTAGAAATGAGATATATACAAAAGCATTTTGTTTAACAGAATGTGCCAAATATATGTTTTTGGAAAAAAAATTAAAAGTTATTTGGTTAGCATTTCTCCTTTACCACCAAGGTATATGGACTTCTAGCTATAAATATCATAGAATGACCTTTTTTTGAAACTAGATGGATTTTATGGCAGAGTTTCCTAAGGACATTCCATTTTTCATCTAAGTACCCAATTCTTATTCGTGTATTGTCTTTTTATTTTGAGTAATTTATATTTATGTCTCTACGTTCTATAAATTTGACCTGAGAGAGGTGATCTGTTTTTAGCTTCCCATTAGTAGTAGTTTTATGTCACACACTCATCTCCTTGAATAGAAAACAATCCTTTTGCTTTCTCTTCCCATATTTTTGTCAGTTATTAGACAGCAGTAGAGCACTATGCCCAGCACTTTTAATCTTTTGCTAAAGAGTGCCTTTTGCTACTTGTGTTTTAAATGACCAGCTAGTTTCTTATTCAAGGGATAACCAAAGGTACCCAGATAAAAGTATAGTTTGGGGCTCTCATCATCCTCATTTTCATGAGGCTTTTCAAATACATAGAATTTTTAAGAATACAAACTTCGATGTAATGTAACAGACTCTTCCAGTTGCTCTAAGTTGGGGTGGGCTGTTTTAGGAATACAGTAAGTGGCTAGAGTACCACTTAACTGAAAAGTGGAAGGAGTTGAGGGCAGGGAGCAGTGTAGGTAGAATATCAGGTACTTTACAGGAAGTACAAGCAATAATACATGTGAGGTTGGATAAGATGATCTTTGAATTGTTTTCCATCCCTGGAATTCTTTATCCTGTGAAATTAGATTAAATGGAATCTGCCCCCATTAAAGCTTTGATGGTTGCCAGCATTCTCTTAAGTGTTGAATTTCTCAATCTATAAAGAGACCTATCAGGTTTTGCATTTTTTTAGTCTTTATTCATATACAAGGTCATCCTCTATGTTTAGTTATCAAAAACCCAACATATTGAGCAGTCTGCCCTTCAGATGCAAGCTTCCAAAAGATTTGAGACTTGGCTTTAACCATGGGAATTCCCACTATATCTTTTGAAACAAATCCTCCATTGCTTTCCCTCCTTCCTTTGCATAAAAATATAAACACACACATGCATTTTAAATCTTTGGAAGGAAAACTGTAACATAACCATAACAAATGGTAATTGAGACTAACTGAAGCACAAGAGTCCAGCAAACATGGGCCAGGTTCTCTCTGCCTCCCTGTGAGTCTTCAGTGCATGCCACATAGTGATACTTAACAAATGTGTTGCATCTATGAATGGCAGAATATTATAAACTTAATTCCAGATTGTCTGTAACCATACTGTCCAACAGAACTTTCTATGATGTGATGGAAATCTGTGCTGTCCAGTATGGTTGAAATGTGGCTAGTGTGACTGAGGAATTGAATTTTTAATTGTATGTAATTTTAATTCTAATAGCTGCTTGTGGTCAGTTGGCTGCTCTGGCTACCATGTTGGACAGCACATCTCTATAAGACCAATTTCAAGAAGTTAGGTTACTTAGATATTGGAGTTCCTGTGCCCTTTTTTAGAACTAATAGCTGCTCTGGCAATAATATTGATTTTGTTTTTCTTTCGATTGTTCAGAAGCATTTCTTGAGTACTTCCTTGTTCAATAGTTGATGGTAATGCAAAGATGAATGACACAGCTTCTGTCGTTAAGAGCCATGGCCAGGGATTTTACATTTATTATGCTATAGGTACAGTGTGAAAAGGACCATTGTAGAAGCATATAATAAAGTGATATTGGGGTCACAGAAAAAGTACAGCATGACTTTACAGGGGCCAAAGAAGAATTCTCGGAAAAACTTAATGCTTGAGCTAAAATTTAAAGGAGAGTTTGAAAAAAACATTTTTTTGCCTCTGTTTTTACTGTTTTCTATAAGAGCAGATTTCCTGGGTTACTTGTAAAGTGTCCATCATGGTCAGTTTAAGACCAACTTTCTCCCTGTCTTTTCTTTGCTTCCTGTGAGCTCTCAGTTTAGGCTCAGGCGTATAGGGCTTCCCCTTTCCCCCCACAGCCCTGCTGCCTTAACACATCTTTTCTTCCCACAGTGCTCAGTAAAAAGCTGCATCACTGCCTTCCACGTCACCTGTGCCTTCGAGCACAGCCTAGAAATGAAGACCATCCTAGATGACGGGGATGAAGTAAAGTTCAAGTCATACTGCCTCAAGCACAGCCAAAACAGGCAGAAGCTCGGGGAGGCCGAGTACCCTCTACACAGGGCTTCAGAGCAGGGCCAGACCAAAAGCGAGAAGACCAGCGTGCGGGCACAGAAGCTCCGGGAGCTGGAGGAGGAGTTCTATTCCCTGGTCCGTGTGGAAGATGTGGCCGCAGAGCTGGGGCTGCCCACGCTAGCTGTGGACTTTATCTATAACTACTGGAAACTAAAGCGGAAAAGTAACTTCAATAAGCCATTATTTCCTCCCAAAGAGGATGAAGAAAATGGTCTGGTGCAGCCAAAAGAGGAGAGTATTCACACTCGCATGAGAATGTTTATGCACCTACGGCAAGACCTAGAGAGGGTAAGGTGACCAACTGTGACTAGTGTGTAGGTCTTGGTCTGCATAGAAATGGAGGCCCCACTTACAGTTTTTAAAAGAACACAGCTCATTTACATTTATAGTGTAAGCTTCTGTGTCCTTGCTTATCTTCTGATTTCATCGTGGCCCCAAACATTGGGCTTAGTTGAAATTCTGGTAGACACATCAGAGAATGGAAGCGTCCTCACTTAGATGCTCTATGAACCTTAAATTTGAAATAAATTTTCATTTGGTTTACTTTTTATTCACTGTTGAACCTAAATTGGCTCAGCTATATTTTACTGACACACTTATAAGACTACAGGCTGAAGAAAGAATGAATTTTATTTAGGAAAGCACCAGATCAGAGTTTCTTAAACTCGGCACTATTGACATTTGGGGCTGGATAGTTCTTTGTTGTAGGGGACTGTCCTTTGTTGTGGGGAACACTGTAAGATGTTTAGCAGCATCCCTGGCTCTACTCACTGGATGCTAGTAGCAAACCACCACATGCCCAGTTGTGAGAACCAAAAATGTTCCCAAATTACCAAATGCCCTCTGGGGGTCAAAATTGCCCCTGGTTGAGAGCCTCTGTGCCAGATAATTCACTTTAGCTATATATATAAAAAATCAGGTATCTACTAAATTAGGTACTGTAGGGGTTCAAAGATAAGTTAGGCCCTGTGTTTACCCTAGAGAATCTTATAATCAAGTATAATTATAGAGGTGGCTTGTTTTTTTCTCTGCTACCAGAATTTGGAGGGGAACTAATAGATTTGGTTCACTTTTTAAAATTTAACTCACACATATATAGCACTTACTATGTGGCACCACTGTTCTAAGCATTTTATAAATATTAACTCATATAATCCTAACATGCCTATGAAGAAGGTACAATTATTATCCCTATTTACAGATGAATAAACTGGGGCAACAGAAAGGTTGAGTAATTTGTCCAGATGAAGGAGCATGAGAGGGTGAGGATTTCACCCTTGTGGCTGTGGAGACTTGGCTGAGCTGAAAGTGTGAGCAAAAACGCCACTTCCAGTCTTCCCAGCAGACCTTTATCCTGCTGATCCAGCACTCTTTAGAAAACTTTACTGGATCCAGCATTGCTACCATTTACTCGGGGATCTAAAGGGAAAGCTAAAATGTTAAGTCATCATTCAGTTTTCCCAGCCTGGCTATGCAGATAAATATCAACCCCATGATACCACAGGGAGAGTAGACTTCAGAAGATGGCTTTGGAACATTTTGCTTGTGCTACTGATTGATACAGGAACCATGATCCCACGACTGACCATGCTATGTGACTTCCTGTGGAGTGGCTCTCGTTATACAGCTTTTAGGGTCTGTCTTCTCTCCTCACCTGCCCACCACCCCCCAACCCCACCTGACTTTAGTTGTCTTAATTTTAGCTAAACAATTTCAAACGTCAGGTTTGTGTAACATGACAAGAATCTCTTATTTGCTGGGGGTTGGGCTTTCAGGTCCGAAACCTGTGCTACATGATAACCAGGCGAGAGAAGCTGAAACTGTCACAAACCAAAATACAGGAACAGATCTTCAGTTTGCAAGTCCAGCTTGCTAACCAGGAAATTGCTGCAGGTAACCTGTATAAATTTTATATCAATTGTTTAACTTAAAAATCTTTTAAATTCATTTCTTCTAGTCCAGCCCTGATATAACATGGCCCATTTCACTGTTGACTCATGAGGCAAGAAATCCCGGGGTGGGGTTGATGCAGTGGCAGGCCTAGGACAGATAACCTAGGTCCCAGACAGATATTTGAGGCTATTAGTTGGAGCCGTGAAATTATTCTAAACTCATTGGATTCATTTAGAAGTCAGTAGGATAAAAAAAAAAAAAGAAGTCAGTAGGATAGGATCTAATCCTAGTTTCCAGAAAACATTTAATTCCAGGGTTACTTAACTTAATCTATCTGTTATGACAGATCCTTAGCCAGAAGTTAGGAGATCTGGGCTCTTGTCTCTTCATTTATTCACTGATATTTTTTGAGCACCTCCTATGGACTAAGAGCTGAGCTATAAGACAGAGCAGTCAGCAAGACAGAATTCCTTCAGAGAATTCTGCCCACTTGGTGAGAGAAACAAGTGAGCATAATTACAATGCTCTAAGCATGGGAGCTTGGCTGGAATAATGACAGTCATATTCAGAGACATTTGTAACCTCCCTGTGCCTCATTTAACACAGAGGTCAGTGGCAGAGCCTGGGCAACCAGGGGTCACTGGGCAGGGTGTGCAGAAGCCAGCTTCTGCCAAGGGCCAGCTATAGAGCAAGAGAGGCACCCAGAAATACGGTGTCAGGTAGGTATCAAAGGCTCGTGGTCAGTTGTGAGTATCACAGGTCACAGCAAAATGGTGTAGCAGGAGACAGCAGGGCTGCTCAGCCACAAGAGCACCATGATGGACAAGACAAGAAGAACCAAAGGACAGCAGGAAGAGCCTCCATGGTGCCAAGGAAATTGGCCCCTAGACCATGTGGCTTCTGATTAGTGGGACCCAGCCCCATAACTGCTTGTGGCAGCAACAGGTGGCAGGCCCTGGTAGAGATGGGGGCTATAAGTGTTCAGTATGGACCCTTAGGGAACAAATGCTGCCCGTTGGGATTTTTTTTTACTTTCTGAGAAATAATAGTTCATTATTAGTGTATAGAAATGCAACAGATTTGTGTATATTAATCTTGTATCCTGCAGCTTTGCTGGATTTTTTAATTCTAATAGTTTTTGGGTGAAGACTTTAGGGTTTTCTATATAAAGAATTATGTCATCTGCAAATAGTGACAGTTTTATCTCTTCCATTCTAATTTGGATGCTTTTTATTTCTTTTTCTTGTCTGATTGCTGTGGCTAGGACTTCCAGTACTATGATAAATAGAAGTGGTGAGATTGGGCATCCTTGTCTTGTTTCTGAAATTAGAGGAAAGGCTTTCAGCTTTTCACCATTGAGTATGATGTTGGCTGTGGGTTTGGCATAAACGGTCTTCATTATGTTGAGCTATGTTCCCTCTGTACCAACTTTGATGAGAGTTTTTATCATGAATGGATGTTGAATTTTGTCAAATGCTTTTTCTGCATCTATTGAGATGATCATGTGCTTTCTATCCTTCCTTTTGTTAATATGATGTATCACATTGATTGATTTGCAAATGTTGAGCCATCCTTATGTCCCTGGAATAAATCCAACTTTATCATGGTGTATGATCCTTTTTATATGTGGTTGGATTCAGTTTGCTAATATTTTGTTGAGGATTTTTGCATCTGTATTCATCAAAGGTATTGGCATGTAATTTTCTTTTTCTGTAGTGTCTTTGGTTTTGGTATCAGGGTAGTGGTGGCCTCGCAGAATGAATTTGGGAATGTTCCATCCTCTTCGATTATTTGGACTAGTTTGAGAAAGATAGGTCTCAGTTCTTCTTTATATGTTTGGTAGAATTCCCCTGTGAAGCCGTCTGGTCCAAGACTTTTGTTTGCTGGGAGTTTGTTTAAATTATAAATTCAATTTCACTACTAGAGATCAGTCTGTTCAAATTGTCTGTTTCTTCTCAATTCAATCTTGGCAGGTTGTGTGTTTCTTGAAATTTGTCCATTTCTTCTAGGTTGTCCAATTTGTTGGCATGTAACCATTCATAGTATTCTCTTATGATTTTTTTGTATCTCTGTAGTATCTGTTGTTATTTCTTCTCTTTCCTTTCCTATTTTGTTTATTTGGGTCCTTTCTCTTTTCTTCTTGGTGAGCCTGGCTAAAGGTTTATTAATTTTATCTTTTCAAAAAAACATCTCTTGGTTTCATTGATCTTTTCTATTGGGTTTTTTTAATCTCTGTTTTATTTATTTCTTCTCTGATCTTTATTCCCTTCCTTCTGCTGACTTTGGGCTTTGTTTGTTCTTTTTCTAATACCTTCATGTGGTAGGTTAGGTTGTTTACTTGAGATTTTTTCTTGTTTCTTGAGGAAGGCCTGTATCACTCTAAACTTCCCTCTTAGAGCTGCTTTTGTTGCATCCCATAGATTTTGGAAAGTTGTGTTTGCATTTTCATTTGTCTCAAGGTATTTTCTGATCTCTTTGATTTCATCATTGACCCATTGGTTTTTTTAGTAGCATGTTGTTTAGTCTCTACGTGTTTATTTTCACTTTTTTCTTTCTATAATTGATTTCTCATTTCATACCATTGTGGTTGGAAAAAATGTTTGATATAATTTCTCTCCTCTTAAATTTGTTAAGACTTGTTTTGTGGCTTAGCACGTGATCTATCCTGGAGAACATCCCATGTGCACTTGAAAAGAATGTGTATTCTGCTGGTTTTGGATGTAATACCCTATAGATATCTATTAAGTCCAACTGGTCTATTGTGTCATTTAAGACCACTGTTGCCTATTGACTTTCTACCTGGGTGATCTGTCCATTAATGTAAGTAGGGTTAAAGTCTCCTACTATTATTGTATTATTGTCAGTTTGTCTCTTTATATCTTTTAGTATTTGCTTTATATAGTTAGTTGCTCCTGTATTGGGTACATATGTGTTAATGAATGTAATACCCTCCTCTTGTATTGCTCCCTTTATCATTATATAACGCCCTTCTTTGTCTTTGTTATAGCCTTTGTTTTAAAGTATGCTTTGTCTGATTATGAGTATTGCTGCCCCCACTTTCTTGTTATGTCCATTTGCATGAAAATGTACTCTGTCATTTAAAATGAATCTTTCTTTTTCATCTTAGGACTTCCTTTGACAAATGCACTAGAAAATTCATTGTTTTACCCACCACCAAGAATTACCTTAAAGTTAAAAATGCCCAAATCAGCCCCAGAAGACTGCAGAAACAGCTCCACAGAGCCTGATCATGGACCTATCTCTCCTGACGGCAGCTCCCCTGTTTGCAATATGAGGAGCATGCAGGTGGCTCAGGAATCACTAGAAATGAGAATGAAGTCATACCCAAGGTATCCACTAGAGAGCAAGAATAACTGTTTGCCGGCCAGTCTCAGCCATGCTAGGAGTGAAGCAAAGGATCCCAGTCCTGCTTGGATAACTCCATCTCCAGAGTTCTACCATGGGCAGTCTCTGGGAAAGCCTCTGGTCCTTCAGGCTGCCCTGCATGGACAGTCTTCCATTGGGAATGGGAAAAGTCAGCCTAACTCCAAGTTTGCCAAATCCAATGGCCTGGAGGGCAGCTGGTCTGGGGATGCCACCCAAAAAGACAGCTCAAGTGAGATGTTCTGTGACCAGGAGCCCATGCTCAGCTCCCACTTGGGCAGTCAGGGCAGCTTTAGAAAATCTACCATGGAACACTTCAGCAGGTCCTTTAAGGAGGCCACCAACAGGTGGGTGAGGACCACAGAGGACCTCCCGTGCTATGTGAAGCCAACCAAGAATACTAACCCCAAGGAGCAGCTCTGGGGCAGGCAGTTTGTCAGGCGGTCTGCAGGGAGAGCTCCATATCAGGAAAATGATGGGTATTGCCCAGATTTGGAGCTGAGTGATTCAGAAGCAGAAAGTGATGGGAATAAAGAGAAAGTTAGGGTAAAGAGAGATAGCTCAGACAGGGAAAATCCTCCCCATGACTCCAGACGGGATTGCCATGGTAAAAGCAAGACATATCCCCTTTCCCACAGTTCAATGCATAGGTGATTAGAAATTCCAAGAAAAACTCCATCTTTGCCTTTGCCTCATATATTGGGGAAAACCCATACACCAAAAGGATTCTAGTATATGTTAGGAGGAATTGTAGTGAAAAGGATAAAATTTTTCCACAGTAAATTGGCTTGCAGTTTTTGAACCAGTTTCAAGTCCAATTTTCACGAGCACATCATAGAAATTACATATTGTCCAAAAGTTTAGGCGTTTGTTTTGTTTTGTTTTTTTGCCAGAGGCTAGTGAGAACAGCTGGGACCAGAGTATTTGCTCAGTAAATACTTTGGGGCAGCTTTCCAATTATATTAACACATATGTATTAAGAGTCCTTGCATTGTCCTTGATTTGCAGGAGACCATGATTATCAGACACTAAAACTACTTATCTTTTGAAGCTACAGCATGTGACTTCCAGAGCTCCTGTCTGTAAGAAGTTTCCACTGGTACCTGGAAACCCTCTTCAGGGAGAGACCAGGGACCAATATCTCAGATACTGTCAAACTCACTACTCTCTTCCTTTGCTCTGAACAAGGTTGAGTTCCTTTCACAGTATCTTAACTTACCAAGTCAATACACCTAATGCTTATAAGTGTCCAGTGCCTGTTCCTAGACTTGCTTGTTGGGGACGCACTTGTAACTATTTCACCCAGCTAACAAGCGTAAAAGGCTAACTTGTGGATAGTGTTTACAAAAGTACTACTTCCAAGGAAAATGCTCTGATCCTCTCAGTTTAGGCATTTGTGAAGGATCCCAGAGCCTTTCCCAAAGTGAGAACATTTCTGGAGGGTTTGTATCAGGTCAGGGTTTTTGTGTTATTGTTTTCAAATAAGTTTGACTTAAATAAGTTTGGCTGACAGTTTTTGTATACCTGCTTTAATGTTTATAAAATTTTTATTGAGGTATAATTAAGATATAGTAAAATGCAGAGAGGTTAAGTATTCTTACCTGCTTTAATTTTGAAACAGATTTTTATTGTCAAACAGAATTTGAAAGCATGTGTTTAACACATGGATATAATTTAGCTTTGTACCAACTTTGAATCCAAGGCAATTTCCCAAACAAAAGGGCTGGAGCTGTTTTTCAGAAGTTACTCATACTCTGTTCCCAAACTATCAGCCTTTATTAATTTCTGGGAGGAAGAGAATAATTACATTAGTGGGAGATAAAACATACCTGCTTCGTGTTTAAAGAAGAGGAAAATGTTACAGCTTTTAAAGTGTGAAGCCAACTATAATTCTCTGCTCTCTTTTCTTCTTAGCCTTAAATTAATATTCTCTTTCTTCTAGTTTGGGAACATGTAGTGAGACTTTTCAGACAAAAGAGGCCATTTTAGATATTTTAAGTTGCTTCCTGGTGAAACAGCCCAGCTGCAGTAAAGGCAGGGGCCCCTCTTCTCTCCGTCAATACGGGAAGCTCAGCAGTTTTCCTCTCCCCCGCTTTTGTTCCTGTAGCCTGTAGCTTTGTTAATGAGTTCCTTTGCTTTTATTTCTTCCTCCTTTTCTGAAAACTTCTGTATTTTGCCTCTCCTTTGGCTACACCTTCAAAATGTTTCTTTTGTGCCTGTGTACATGTGTGAACATGCCATAGCATGTGTAATAGGTGTCCTATGCTTTGTTTGAATGGAAAAAGCTATGGATTATCCAAATGAGGAACAGTAGTTCTCCTATTTATGCACTAGGTTTCTGTGCTTTTTCTTTGCATTCTCCTGGGTTCGATATTAATTTGATACCTTCATGGTAATAAAATTGTAGTGGATCTATGTTATAAACTCCTTCTGTTAGAGGCCAGTGCAGTAGCCTATGTCCTTTCATGCCTTTCAATTCTGAGTGAGGAAGAAAAGCAAACATTGAAAAAGTGCTTCAGCCAAATTCCATATGTAATGCCATTGGGAGAGTATTGACTAAAATAATTTCAGTCAGGGAAATATAGTTGTAATATTTTTACAGGATTTTCCTAGGTAAATGAAGGAGCCTTCAGTTGTGTACATTTCAATTGCCCCCAAATGTATTTGCTACATTTTGCTGTTGTTTGAAGTATTACCTCTTAATCTTCTTTGTTAAATTTTTTTTTGTTTTGTCTTATATAGTCCAGTTTTCAAAGATAAACTCGGTCTTTTTTCAAATGTCACCTTTTTACTGATACTTTTTCATTAAATTATGAAAACTGTTAACTACTGTCGGTGTGGTAATTTTTTATTTTGGCATATGGGTTTTAGAAAAGCTTACATATGTTTCTTCTATATTTAAAAAAAATCTTATTCATTAAGCACAACAGATGGTAAGGGGAAAGGAAGGAGGAATTGAATGTTTAGAAGCACAAATTCGTGATTCATGTCAATACCAGGGAACAAAGAGAACTCGGAAATTGGACTCTACCTGCAAATCATGATTTCATCAGGCCGATAAGATGGAACCTTAGGATCAACATAAATCACTAGGGGAATGGAGGCTGTCTAAAGTCACAAAGTTCAGAAGGCTTAGATCAGGTCTCACTTAAATGTACATTCTTTACAATATTCATTCTATTTTGGAGTCACGTGAGAATATTAAGATTATAGGGGTTATGTAGTGTCATGGAGGGATTTTTGAAAGCATTTATAAACATTTTCATTATGTTTGAGAAATGTGCTGAAGGTCATTGGGTAAATCATTAGTGAAGATAGTTAAAAGATAAGGTTGTTTCTCTCCCCCATCTTCTCTTCCCCCTCCTTCTCCCCTTCTTCCCCTGCATTCTCCCTCCACCACCACCTCCTCTCTCTCCTTCATAGATAACTGTTTTGATTCAGTAAATTTCTAGGTAAAATGTTGGAGTACTAAAACTACAAATACCACTCTGTTATAGCCAACAAAAGCTTTGGGTGTATTCTAATGCCTATATCTCTAATAAGAGGTGAACCTTTGTTTTCATGTTGAAGAAACTTTTAAATTCATAGAATAAACTAGAGGATGCACAGTCCCAGGGCTTTTTCCCTCCAGGACTTTACAATCCTCAGCATGCTTGCTGACCCTTAAGAATGGAGGAAAAATACATGATAGGATTAAAACCTTATTCACCACTGAATAACGTTCATGGGATATTTTCAAAAATGTATCTTATTTATAACACATGTTTATTAGATTTTCACAACCTTAATTCACCTATTTTCAAGTTTTATGGAAAGCAGCAATTACATATTGATTTTTAAAAATAACTTTAAGTTAATAAACAAAGGCCTACCCTGAGGCTGTCTCTCCTACACATATGGAGCTCTGTAATACTCAGTTCATCATTGTTGAAGGAGGCTTCTGTGAATTCAGTTAATTTTACTTCATGGATTGGAGCAGATTGCATGACCTGAAACCATGAGGATAGTTGTCTTTGAAATGAGCCGAGATGATGGGGGTGGTCACACCCCAGATTGGTGCTTCCTGCCCTGTCCGGTCACTGATGAGTTCTTTGACCTGATGCTCCCTAAATATATTAATCATCTTGACAAACTCTCAGAGCATCCATCATTTCTCATCTTGTTAAAGTGGGTTTGGGTGTGAGCGTTCCAACCTCACAGCCTGGACACCCCCAAGCATTAATTTCTCTTCCCCTGACTACTCTTCCCACCCCACCTTCTTAGTTTCCTTTATTTTTACAAACTAGAAAGATGGAATTGGGCTGATTAAGCTGTACTTACTACAGCAAGTTTCTTCTCAGCTTCTCCCTGAAGAAAACAACCTGAGAGGGGGTTTACTCGTGATTTCTGTACTGCTCCATTCTTGCCATCCTGAACAGAAGATTGGACTAGTCATCTGACACAAAGGCAAACAGTTTAGAAGCTCACATCCAAAGAGCAAGATAATTCACATAAATCTAGACTGGACAGGCCTCGCGATGGAGCTAGGACCTGGTGAACTTGCCTTCTCCATAGCTAGTCTAACCTGTAACTGAGTGTAGTTGGCTAAATAATGGCCCCCCAAAGATGTCCACATTCTAATCCCTGGAACCTGTGAATATGTTACATTGCATGATAAAAAGGACTTTGCAGATGTGATTAAGGTTAAGGACCTGAGATACGGAAATTATCCTTGGTTATCCAGGTGAGCCCAACCAGTATAATCACAAGGGTACTTTTAAGAGGGAGGCAGGGGGATCAGCGTCAGTAGCAGTAGGAGTTGTGATAATGGAAGCAACAGGTTGGAGTGATGCTAAGGGCCGTGAGCCAAGGAATGCAGGTGACCTCTAAAAACTGAAAAAGGCAAGGAAATGAATTCTCCCCTGAAGTCTCCAGAAGGAACCCAGCCCTGTCTACACCATGACTTCTGACTTCCAGAACTATAAGAGAACAAATTTGTGGTGTTTTAAGCCACTAAATTTGTGGTAATTTGTTATAGCAGAAATAGGAAGCCAATACACTAGGCATAGAGCAAGTGTTCCTTATCCTTTCAGGGGCACATTCCTCCTTCTCAAAGGGCCCACCTGGGCTGCAGCTGACCACTCTAGGTTGGTCCTGTGCTTTCTATCTTAGTTGAAACACTTTCTGGAAATGGAAAAATACGTGTTTTTTTCAATCAATAAAATCCTTCCCTATACAAATTAGTTTTCTATTTCCTCCCTCCCACCCACTTTTTCCAAGGTAGCCTTTGGTACGTCTCAGGTAGCCTTGGGTAATCTTCCATGGCTTGCTTGATCCAGTGTGCCTGGATCTGGCACTGCCTAAGGACTTGCCATAGGTTTGGACGTCCCTGTTGTCTGAAAAACTGTCCTCGGGAAGTGGAAATAATTCACTGAGTGTAACTCTGGGGAGCGGGGGGAGAGGTGATAGAAGGTAGGTGGGGCTCATTATGAGGAATGATGCTCTAATTATCAGAGCCTCCTACAAGGAAATGGGTAGCTTGGAGAGTTAGAGAGTTCTTGAAGATCCCAGGGACCTGAACAGAGCTTGGGGATTAAAGAATGCAACTCTATGCTGCCTATAAGAAACACACTTTTAAGTATAAAGACACAAGTTAAAAGTAAGAGGATGGAAAAAGATACCGTGTTCACACTAACCAAAAGAAAGCTGGAGTGGCTATATTAGTATCACATGAGGGCAAATTCATCAAGAGGACATAAAAACCCTAAATGTTTATGCACCTAATAACATAACTTCAAAATACACTAAGGAAAAACTAGTAGAACTTCAAGGAGAAACAGACAAACCTGCAATTACAGTTTATGTCTAATTAGTAGCACAAGTACATAGAAAATCAGGATATAGAAGATTTGAACAAAACTATCAACCACCTAGATTTAATTGACATTTACCACTCCACCCCACAGCAGCAAAATATACATCTTTTTCAAATGCAAATGGAACATTAACCAAGTTAGACCATATTCTGGGCCATTGAACAAGTCTTAATAAATTTAAAAGGATTCAAAAACAAAGAACATTCTCTGACCACAATGGAATAAAATTAGAAATCAATAACAGAAACATCTCTGGAAAATGTGATTACTGGAAACTAAACACACCTCTAAATAACACATGAGTCCAAGAAGAACTGAAAAAGGAAATAGAAAGTATTTTGAACTGAATGAAAAAGAAAAAATAAAATTTGTGGGATGGTGCTAAAGCAGTGCCTTGGGGAAATTCTATAGCACCAAATGCTTATATTAGAAAAGAAGGGTCTCAAATCGGTGGCCTCACCTTCCACCTTAAGAAATTCTAAAAAGAAAAGGAAATGAAATCCAAAGTAGAAGAAAGGAAATAATAAAGATCAGAGCTGAAGTCAGTGAACTAGGAAGGAAAATCAGTAGAGAAAATCATTGAAACCAAAAGCTGGATCTTTGAGAAGTGATAAACCTCTAGTGAAACTGATCAGGAAAAAAAAAAGGCAAATTATCAACATTAGAAATGAGAGAAATGACGTTGCTACAGATTCTACAGATATTAAAAGACTAATAAAGGAATATTATGAACAACCTTATGCCAGTAAACTCAACAACAAAGACAAAATGGATACATTCCCTCAGAGACACAAACTACTAAAGCACATTCAAAAATAAATAGATAACCTGAAAAGCCCTTTATTATTAAGTAAATTGAATTTGCAGTTAAAAACTTTCTTATGAGGAAAACTCCAGGCCCAAAGGATCTTGCTGGTAAATTCTAACAAACATTTAAGGAGCAAATAATATCAATCCTACACAACTCTTCCCAAAAAATTGAACGGGAGAGAATAGTTCTCAACTCATTCTATGAGGCCAGCATTAACCTAATATAAAAACCAGACACAGACATAAGAAAACTACAGATCGGGAGTTCCCTGGTGGTCCAGTAGTTAGGACTCGGCACTCTCACTGCCGTGGCCCCGGGTTCAATCCCTGGTCAGGGATCTAAGATCCTGCAAGCAGTGTTGGCAGCACGGCACCCCCCCCAAAAAAATACAGGTCAATATCCTTTATTTAAAGCAAATGCAGGCTTCCCTGGTGGCGCAGTGGTTAATAATCCGCCTGCCAATGCAGGAGACACGGGTTCAAGCCCTGGTCCTGGAAGATCCCACAGGCCGCGGAGCAACTAAGCCCGTGCGCCACAACTACTGAGCCTGCACTCTAGAGCCTGCGAGCCACAACTACTGAAGCCCCTGCACCTAGAGCCCATGCTCCGCAACAAGAGAAGCCACCGCAATGAGAAGCCCATGCACCACAACAAAGAGTAGCTCTTGCTCGCCGCAACTAGAGAAAGCCCGCACACAGCAACGAAGACCCAACGCAGCCAAAAATAAATAAATAAATAAATTTATAAAAATAAATAAGTAAATGCAAAAAAGTTCTTAAGGGGCTTCCCTGGTGGCGCAGTGGTTGAGAGTCCACCTGCCGATGCAGGGTACACGGGTTCGTGCCCTGGTCAGGGAAGATCCCACATGCCACGGAGCAGCTAGGCCCATGAGCCATGGCCGCTGAGCCTGCGTGTCCGGAGCCTGTGCTCCGCAACGGGAGAGACCACAACAGTGAGAGGCCCACGTACCGCAAAAAAAAAAAAAAAGTTCTTAAAACTGTAGCAAATTGAACTCCAACAATATATGAAAAGGATAATACATCATGACTATCTCGGTCCACTTGGGCTGCTATAACAAAAAACTATAGACTGGGTGGCTTAAACAACAGGAATTTATTTCTCACAGTCTGGAAGCTGGAAAGTTTATGGTCAAGTTGCTCTCAGATCCATGTCTGGTGAGGGCCCACTTCCTGGCTTGTAGACAACTGCCTTCTCACTGTGTGCTCACATGGCCTTTCCTTGGTGCCTACTCTCATGGAGAGAGAGAGAAATCTTCCTCTTATAAGGGCACTAATCCCACCATGAGGTTCCCACCCTCCTGGCCTAATCTAAACCTAATTATCCCCCAAAGACCCCACCTCCAAATACCAAATCATTGTGGGCTAGGGCTTCAACATATGAATTTGGGGGCACACAAACATTTCAGTCTATAACAACCAAGTGAGATTTATTCCAGAAATGCAAGTTTGAGTGAACATTCAAAAAATAATCAGTGTAATTTGCTATATCTCAAAGATACATAAAAAGCATCTGACAAACTCCAATATTCACTCCTGATAATAATGCTTAGCAAATGAAGAATAGAAGGGAACTTTCTGAACCTGATAAAGGACATCTATGAAAAACCTACAGCTAACATCATAATAGTGAAAGACAATGTTTTCCCCCTAAGATCAGGAATAAGACAAGAGTATCTGAACTCACTACTTCTCTTCAACACTGTACTGGAATTTCTAGTCAGTGCAGTAAAGCAAGAAAAATAAATGAAAGGCATCCTTACTAGAAAAGAATAAATATTTGTTTATTTTCAGATGACATGATTATCTATGTAGAAAATCAGATGGAATCGACAAAAAAAAGCTACCAGAATTAGTAAGGAAGTCTAGCAAGGCTGCAGGATAAAAGGTCAACTTACAAAAACCTATTATATTTATATACTAGTAAGGAACAATCAGAAGTTGACATTTTAAAAATAATACCATTTATGACAGCACCAAAAATGTGAAATTCTTATGTATAAATCTGACAAAAGATGTGAAAGACCTTTACAATGATATCCATAAAACATTACTGAGAAAAATAGGAGACCTAAATAAATGGAGAAAGACACCATGTTCATGGATCAGCAGGCTCAATATTATCAAGATTTCAATTATCCCCAAGTTGGTCTATAGATTCAATGCAATTCCAACCAAAATCACACCTGGGTTTTTTTTGGGGGGTGGTGAATTAATAAACTGATTTTAAAATTCATATGAAAGTGCAAGGGACCTAGGATAGGCAAAACTGCTTAGAACAAAAAGAATGAAGTTAGAGGACTGACACTACCTGATTTCATGACTTATTATAAAGCTACAATAATCAAAACAATGTGGTATTGGGGTAAAGATAGACATATAGCTCAGTGGAACAGAATGAATTCAGAAGTAGACTCATATATGTGGGCAACTGATTTTCAACAAAGGTGCAGAGCAATTTAGTGAAAAGAGGAGTGTCTTCAACAATCCTCTTCCCAAAAAGCATGCTGGAAAAATTGGATACCCATATGTAAAAAGTAAAACATCTCCTATCAATACCTCACACCATATATAAAATTAATTTCAGAATGGGTCAAAGAACTAAATCTAAAACTATAAAACTTCTAGACAAAAACAAAGAAGAAAACCTTTAGGATCTTGGTTAGGTAAAAACTTCTTAGATATGACACCAAAAGCACTTTCCTTAAAAGAACATACTGGTATATTGGACTTCATCAAAATTAAAACTTCTTTTTGAAAGACACTGTTGCTAGGATGAAAAAAGAAGTCAGACTGGGAGAAAAGGTTTGCAAAATCATTTATCTGATAAAGGAGTGGTATCCAGAATGTGTCAAGAATCCTCACAACTTAATAACAAGAAAATAACCTAATTAAAAAATGAGCAGACCATCTCAACAGGCACTTTGGTGAAGACAATGAATGGCAAATGCTCACATGAAAAGATGCTCAACCTCATTAGTCATTAGGGAAATGCAAATTAAAACCACAGTGAGATACTGTTACACCCCTATTAGAATAGCTAAAATTTAAAAGACTCACCATACCACGTGAACTGGAACTCTCATAAGTGGGTGGTGGGAATGTAAAATGGCACAGCCGCTTTGAAAAACAGTTTGGAAGCTTCTTACAAAGTTAAACATACACCTACCATAAGATTCAGCCATTCTGCTCCTAAATATTTACTGGAGAGAAATGAAAGCAAATGTTCATATAAAGATTAGTACACAAATGTTCATAGTAGCTTTGTTTGTGATTGCCGAAACTAGAAACAACTCAAATGTCCAACAACACTTAAATGGATAAACAAGTTTTGGTATTTACATACAGTGAAATACCTCTTAGTAATAAGCAGCCGCGTAGCACAGGGAGATCAGCTCGGTGCTTTGTGTCCACCTAGAGGGGTGGGATAGGGAGGGTGGGAGGGAGACGCAAGAGGGAGGAGATATGGGGGTATATGTATACGTATAGCTGATTCACTTTGTTATACAGCAGAAACTAACACACCATTGTAAAGCAATTATACTCCAATAAAGATGTTTTAAAAAATGGAATGAACTACACACAGCAGGATAGATATTTTGATTCTCAAAATAATTATGCTCAGTGAAAGGAGCCAGACAAAACAGAAAATGTACTGTATAATTCCATGTATATAAAAATCTAGAAAATGAAAACTAATCTAGAGTAACAGTGGATCAGTGGTTGCCTGGGAGTTAGGAGCACAGAGGGGCAGGACTGAGAGATAGTAAAGGGGCCAGAAGAAACTTTTGAGAGTGATGGATATATTCATTATCTTGATGATGGTAATGGATTCAGGCATATGTGTATGTGTCAAAACTAACCAAATTATACTCTTTGTATATGTCAGTTTATTGTATGTCTCTTATACATCAATAAAGCTATTAAAATAAAACCTTAAAAAGACTTCTTCAATTATGTCTCTGTGTCCCTAGGAACTCTGTTTCATTAGCCTGCAAACAGGAGGTTTTATTCAGCTTCTGATGGGTAATGGTTGGGCTTCAGCCACGCTCTAGAGACACAAGATTGCACAAGCACCATCCTTATGGCCCATGGAAGTTCTCATGGCGTCTTCTGAATCTAAAACTGCAACCCTTCTATGCTAAACACCTGCCTCCTTCATATTTTCCTACTATCATGTTCTCTACCTGGCATAATTTATCTAGGGTCAATTTGAAATTACCATGGCCACACTGGGGAATTTCTGACGTGAACAAGATTGTTCACTTAAGAAGTACCTCAGGGGATTTCCCTGGTGGTCCAGTAGTTAGGACTCGGAGTTTTCACTGCCATGGCCTGGGTTCAATCCCTGGTCCGGAAACTAAGCTGTGCTGCACGGCCAGAAAAAAAAAAGGGGGGGGTACCTTAGAACAAAAAGGGAAGAAACCCTCATGAGTCATGTGGAGATTGTTTTTATCTAAAAGAGAATTTTTTTTAACATAGGAGACTATATTAGCTTTGTTTCTATACTTCAAGGATTAATGAATGGTAGCTTTAAAATTATTTAGATTGGTAAAATTGTCAGTGGCCTGAGTTATTGTCTAAACCAGCTGTAATATCAATATCTATATATCTATTTATCTTTCTATTTCTTGTGTTTGTCAAAATGGGGTTTCTGTATCAATACACTCTTCATTCTTCAAAAAGCAACATAATTACCCTTTAAAAATTGTAATTTCATATTTGTCTGAAGCTGGGTCCCTCTTAATTTTTGTCCCTCTCCCTCTGTTTTACCCCCTTAGGAAACTTTTAAAGATTAACTGATCAAAAAACATTCAGTTGTTATGTGTACACTTTTTTTTCTAGTTCAGATAAACTGTCAAAAATGTCTAAAAAAAAGAAAATGTTATTAAATTGTTTCTTTTTGTAGACACTGAAAAGTGTACTTGCATAATAGCCTTTGTTATTCTAGTTATGAGAAAAGAAGAAAAGAGCTTAATTCCAAGATGAAGAAGAGCTTTTGATACAACTTAGTCTTTATTTATTTATTTGGCTGAGCTGGGTCTTAGTTACAGCACGTGGGCTCCTAGCTGCGGCATGTGGGATCTAGTTTCCTGACCAGGGATGGAGCTTGGGCCCCCTGCACTGAGAGCACAGAGTCTTAACCACTGGACCATCAGGGAAGTCCCATGACTGAGAGTTTTTAAAAATTAGTTTACCATTTAAAAATAATGTCAGCACAGTATTTTGGTTTGTACAAAACCAGGGTTAAATTATTTAACCTTTCTAAATTTCCTACACTGGTTTTATGAGTTAAGTAAGTTACCATTGTTTCCATAACTTCCTGAAAAAATATATTTATGAACAATTAAATGAAATGATAATAACTTTTTAAAGAGTTATGAAATTTTATGAAATTCTTAAACTGCTACAAATCACAAAGATTTAACATATTAGCTAAACTTGAAATTTCCAGATCCTGACTAATTTTAAGGCCTTAGATAAATGGTTAAGTTAATTAATAAATAATCTTTGGATATCTGGACAGTTTCTAAGTAAGAAACAGATACAAAACACTGGCCACTGAACATAACTCTTTATTCTTATCTCCTAGAACGGCACTGTACTTATCGTCCATAAATTCAGGAGAAGTGCAGAGAACTAACTGAATTCTAAAACCAAAATTTTTAAAGTTCTCAGAAACCCCTTGAACGTCCATGGCCTAAAGTCTTGCCATTATCCTTGATAGCAGTAAGATCTGTCCCCTCTAGGATCCACAAGTTACCTCCTTCTGAGTTAATAACGAGTTGCCCCATGGATTTGGAAAGTAATCCCAATCCTAGACTCTACCCTATGACATGCTGATATCATTAATTACAGCAGGGGACTCATAAAATACCTCCAGCTTTATCACCAACAAGTACAGCTGCTTTTTCAAAACACCCACCTAAGCAGCCTCTGCATGATCCCAAACCTGAAAGCTTGGTTTTCTGAAGAGGCATCAGAGAAAAACTGCCCTTGAGCCTCAGTGGAAAAGACCTTTTCAGGTACTGTTAGCAACCGACACAACACTAAAACTCCAAGGTACTGGTACTGAAGTTCATGTTTCCCAGCTTATAAGATATACAGACCACCTAGAGGGGTGGGATAGGGAGGGTGGGAGGGAGGGAGACGCAAGAAGGAGGGAATATGGGGATATATGTATACATATAGCTGATTCACTTTGTTATACAGCAGAAACTAACACACCATTGTAAAGCAATTATACTCCAATAAAGATGTGGAAGAAAAAAAAAAAAGATATACATCACTTCATCCTGACTACTGGATGGCCATTCCATTGGAATACTTTAAACAGGATTCTTAGGATCCCTCCAGAAACTGCTGACCGCAGAAGTTGACAGCTTCTGCCCAAGGTTAATTTTCTAATTCTTCAGTGGCCTTTTTCCTTCCTTTTACCACTCATCTTGCCTGTTATTGTACTTTACATTCCCTAGGAACTGACTCTAAGGCTCAATATGTTCTTCCTTATCTTCATCCTATGACTTTTGACCCTTTATGATCTTCTCCCACTTCAGAAAAAGTAAAATGTTCTGATGGGTTTTTCTCAGACCATAGCTACTGCTCTGAATTTAACCGTTTGCTGACAAAAATTTAATCTTTTTTCTTTTAAACACCTCTGAGAAGGTACGTTTCCTTTTATAGACCCTTTCTGGTTCTTAAGTTTCCCCCACATCATTAATCCCAAGCTTCAGTCACATAAAAATTGACCTCACATCAACAAAATGCTTCTACTGAGGTTACTACAACCCTATTAGCAAAACGTAGCCCGTAAGGAATGAGAACTAATATTAGCTACAAACATTTTTTTTTAATTTGACCGCACCACACAGCTTGCAGGATCTTAGTTCCCCGACCAGGGATTGAACCCGGGACCCCAGCAGTGGAAGATTGGAGTCCTCACCACTTGACCGCGGGGAATTCCCTACAAACATTTGTTCTCTTCAGAGACACTCTTTTTGGGAACTGTTTACCTCCACTCGCGTTATCTGCCCATTTCAAGGGACATATAATTAGCTCATGCAAAATGATACTTATACTCCCAATAAAGTCTGTGCTCCATTGGGATACCATTTCTGAGGTGGACCTCAGACTTACACCAACCTGCCACACACTAACTTATCCAATATATTTGGGGTAATTGTTAGAGACTTTCAGATATTTAAAACTACCTCTCTTCCAGAGGATCAAATTTTCATGAAAAGAAGAGGGCAGGGGCTTCCCTGGTGGCGCAGTGGTTGAGAGTCCGCCTGCCGATGCAGGGGACACGGGTTTGTGCCCCGGTCTGGGAGGATCCCACATGCCGCGGAGCGGCTGGACCCGTGAGCCATGGCCGCGGGGCCTGCGCGTCCAGAGCCTGTGCTCCGCAACGGGAGAGGCCACAACAGTGAGAGGCCCGCGTACCGCAAAAAAAAAAAAAGAAAAAAAAAAAAAAAGAAGAGGGCAGCATAGCAGAATCTGGACAACTCCCAGAGAGATAACTGGCTCCTCCTGCATTCTCTGTGAGCTGCGGTTCCCACAGATGCCATAAATGACACAACTTCTACTCTAGAAGGCTCCCCCACCCCCAGAAAAGTCTAAATTCTTTAGCCAGGCTGTCACGAGCAATCCGAGGAGCGAGTTAGCTTTAGCAATACCTCTTGCTGCACTTATATAAATACTACAGGTCAAGTAGAACAATTTCTGATGAGGCTAAAAGAAAAAGGCACCTGGCTCTCTACAAGAGACCAGCTGAAACATGGGACATATTCCCATGGCCTGGGTTGGGTCATCTAGGCCCCTGTGCCCAGAGTCTATTACGAGGCTGAATCATCATCTTGTTTCTGGTAACTGCCTGTGGTGATTTTGGCCGATGGATCCTGTCCAGAGTCGTAAATGCCACTGTGCAGCCCTTGTCACATCAGAAGGTTCAATACCTCATCCTGCAACAAAAGGAGCAGGAGAGACTTGCCCAAGTCCTCCTGCAGACAATTTTCTCGGTGCCCCCTCCAGATCAGCAATATCTCAGCAATGGTGATGATTAGAATATATAAATTCATGTCCTGTGGCCTGACCTCATCTGACCTTGGATGAAAGGGGGGGAATGAGAAAGAAATGCAGCCCCTGACATCCAGGAGCTGGCCTGGCACTCACAGCAAGGCCTTGGTGCTCTCCCGATGGACATGACCAATTTCACAGATTCCAAACATCAGACAAGGCCACTCTATGACTGTAATAGATCAAGACAAAAACTAGACCAATAAGCATTGTCCAAATTCCCCAAATGACTAAACATCACCCTCTCCTAGCTCATATGAACGGGTGCTGCTACTTTATCAATCACTCCCTTCGCCTCACCTTTCTAGATAAGGATTAAGATACCCAATCATAGAATCACCCCCACTTACTGACAGCCTCCAATCCTTGGACTCTCCCCTCAAATTGCCTAACACAAGGCCACATCCCATAATAGAATCTAACACCTTACCGAGACATCGCATGGTGTATATGTTCTCCTTCATGGCAAGGAATCAATGAACCCAGATTTGTGTGACTGGATGAAGAAATTAATGAATGAAGGGACTTATAATAAAAGATCCAAGACTTACCCTCTAAGAGCTCATAATGTAGCAGGAGAGACAGACAAACCAACGGTTCTCAGGCAGTGTGATGAGTATTATAATAAAACGTAAAGACAGGGTGCTGTACAAGTGACATGTCAGAGCCAGGGGTTTCAGTGAAGGCTTCCTGGTAGAGGGGACACTAGGGTGAATCTTAGGTAGGAGTTAGCCCAGTACAGATGTAGGGGTTGGATTCAGTGGGAGGAAAAACGTGTCTAGGCAGAGAATAGAAAGTTCAAAGGCAAGAAGCAGAGAGAGTATATAGCTAGACCATGACTGAGGTCAAGAAAGGACTACCAGCAAGTCTGCAGGGCCTTATATGCTTTTAGGTCCATTGAAGGGTGGTAGGATTAGATTGTATTTTATAAAGATTCAATAACCACATAATGTGATCAAAGTTAACAAATCATTTACCTCCAGATGTTAAGATGGATACAGCATCACTTTTATTGTATCGCCAAAAAGGCATAAATTGAATTAACCATGAGGAAAAAGCAAATAATCCCAAATTAAGGAACATTCTGCACTTTGAACTCCAAAAATATCAATGTCATAAAGGAAAAAAAGGCTAAGGAGCTGTTCCAGGTTAAAGGAGACTAAACAGAGCTAAACACAATGCTTTACCCTGGATTGGAATTGGGAACGAAATACTTTTTTTCTTTTGCTAGAAAGAACATTAGTGGGACAACTGATGAGACTCAGCTAGATAATACTGTATGGATGTTAATTGCCTGATCTTGGGAATTCCCTGGTGGTCCACTGGTTAGGACTCTATGCTTTCACTGCGGCTGTGAGCCCGGCTTCAATCCCTGTTCGGGGAACTAAGATTGCCACAAGCCACGTGGTGTGGCCAAAAAAAAAAATTCCCTGATCTTGATAACTGTACTGTGGTTATATAAGAGAATGTCCTTGTCTTCAGGAAATGCACACCACAGTATTTAAAGGTAAAGGAGCACCATGTCTGTAACTAACTCTCAAACTGTTCATAAATATATATATATGTGTGTGTGTGTGTGTGTGTAAATGAGAGAAGGATAAAGCAAATGTGGTAAACTGTTAACATTTGGGGAATCTAGATGAAGGGTAGTCATGAATTCTTTATATTATTCCTGCAACTTTTCTGTAAGACTGAAATTTTTTCAAAATATAGTTACCCCTTCCCTACCAAAAAAAAATGCATGTAGTTGAACAAGCTCTATGTGTCAGTACTGTGGTGGGACCTGGGAAGGAGAGGGTAAATAAGATGCATCCCCTGCTCTACAGGACTCATGGTCTAGCGGGCCATCTTGGCAGCAGATCCAAAGGTATGAGACAAGACCTCCAAGAAGATGACAACAATTTGGGCAAGAAATGGGGAAGGCCTGAATGAATTAGGGCAGTGCCAACGTAGCTGGAAGGACATTAAAGGGACAATATTTATGATCTGGTGACTAACTGGACTTGAGGTAGGGAACAAGAGAAGTCTAGTGAGGTGTCTGGGCTTCTTACACAGTCCATTGGCTGGACCATGGTCCCAGTCACCAAGACAGAGTGCTCAGGCAGTTTGTGGAGAGTAATGGGATTGAGTTTGGACAGCTCAGTGGTGCTGTTAAGTAGAGGGTTTGAGCTACAGGACTGTAGTTTAGGGGAAAGATCTGAGCTGAGATATATTTGGAGGAGTCATCAGCATTGAGGAGTTAGAGGAAGCCACGAGATGAGAAGAAGGCACAAGAGAACCCCAACATCTGGAGATCGCAGTCCCAGTCTTTGCCTCACCCAAGAAAATGTCCTTCAAGTTCTTACTTTTCTACCGATGGTTTGGGCTCTTTGCCAGATTTTTCCCAGCTGGATGTGTGGCTTTCGGAGGCTCCTCACTTTGTAGACTTCCTTCCCACACGTAAATGGGGACATGGGAGAGTAGTTGTCTTAAGTACCTCCCGGTGTGAAGGCGAAATAATTGAGGCCATAAACACCAGTTATTCTAAGTACTGACCGTAAACTGAACTGAGATTGCTCCAGCCATCTCCTGCCTGTGCCTTTAGGTATTGATTTCTGGTTCTTCCTCCTTAGTGAATTAAAGGAAATTAGAATGCCACAATGATCGTGATTTGAGTGCGATTTGATAGTGCAGATGGCAAAGAATGGGACACTTGATTGAGAGATATAAATAATGAGGTAACACTGACCTTGGATTCAACACATATAATAAAATGCATAAATCTCAAGCGTGGCACTGGATGGTTTTTGACAGTACATACACCTGTGCAACTCACGCCTCCATCAGGTTACAGAACAGCTCCATCACCCCAGAAAATTCCCTCAACTCCCCTTCACAGTTAATACCTGACTCGCACCCCTCAGGAGCAGCCACCATTCTGTTTGCCTCCCTCCCTTAATTTTATTTTTTAATGTTTTAAACTTGTGGGTTATTTAGAGAAAGTATGGTCAGGTGGCAGAGCCAGGAATGCATTTAGGCTCTCAATGGAGAATGTGAAACTGAGTGCAGTTTAGGAATATTTATTCCACAGGATTTTTTTTATTGAGGTATAGTTGATGTACAATATTACGTAAGTTTCAGATGTACAGCATAGTGATTCACAATTTTTAAAGTTTATATTCCACTTATAGTTATTATAAAATATGGGCTATATTCCCTGTGCTGTACAATATTTCCTTGTATCTTATTTATTTTATACATAGTAGTTTGTGCCTCTTACTCCCCTACCTCTACCTTGCCCCTCCCCGCTTCCCTCTCCCCACTGCTAACCACTAGTTTGTTCTCTGTGTCTGTGAGTCTGCTTCTTTGTGTTATATTCATTAGTTTGTTGTATTTTTTAGATTCCATCTATAAGTGATATTACACAGGATTTCTCTTTCTCTGTCTGACTTATTTCACTAAGCATCAAATAAAGCCTCTCCTCTTGCCCCACCAAAAACGTTTTGCAATAGTTGGCCTCCAGTTGACTCTTCTCCACTAGGAAAATAGGATTTGTTTAACCGTTTGAACTTTCCTTTTGAACCTGTTTGTGTTTAACCGGACCCTCGACCCAATCTCTCGGTGAGGCATTTGGATAACTTTTTTTGGTTAAGTCAGAGATTACGTTTAGCTATCCGTCCAAACTCCAAAGCTTAGGTTCACTGGGCTCCAAGCCTCTATCCCACCTCCCTGCCCCGGCGGGCTCTGCTGGATTCTTCCTGCCGAGGAGGAGGGAAGGCGTGGAGGGAATCGGTTCCCACCCACAGCCCCGGCCGGGTGACTCTCCACCGCGGGCCCTGCTCTGCCACCTGACCTCTGAGCCACCTGCAAGTCATCAGGCTGGTGAGTGCCCTGCTCAGGCCGGCCTCCCCGCCCCCTCCCTGGAGAGGGGACATCTGGCGACAGCCAGCCCCACCCCCAAACCCGAGCGGCTGAAAGGAGACCGACCCCCTCTGCCACCCGGGGACCCGCGCCCCACTCGGCCGGCCGGGGCTGGGGAGGAGGCGGGCGCAACCTTCAGCTTCCCCGCGGCACCCTAGGCCGCGGCTGCGCCGCCAGCCGGTACCGGGCCCCGCGCCCGCACAGGTGGCCCGAGCAGAAAAGGGACATTTGCCAGACACCCCCTCCCCCCTTCTTGCACCACGGAGCGTGGGGTTAAAAGTTGCGATTGCAAAAGTCCCGCGTCTGATCTTGGGCCTTACCTCAGATAGACAGCAGGAAGGCCTTTAGAACCTCTGCCAATTTTTAACAGCCAGTGACGACTGCAAATGCTACAGCGCTGGCAGGCAGCATTTGAGGACGATTTGAGCTGTGTTTCTTAAAAATAAAAAAAAAAGCGATTTATCAAAGGTAATATTAAACCAAAGATTATTTTCCCCTACCATTAATTTGCCCATCCATGTGTGGGACCAGTGACTTCAAATCAGATAATTGTCAAGGAGAAGGGTGAAGATGCAGGCAGTTTTGATCACCATCAGGACACAGTCTGGGAAAGAGAGAATGCTCTTGAAAGTTGTCTGTCTTTCCTCTCCCACGTGGGTTTCTTAAGTAAGGATGTTTTCTTTTCTGATTATTTTTCTTTTTCTTCTACCTGTTCGCTGGTCACAGCCTCTGGCCTAAAGTCCCAGCATAGAATGTTCCTGCCTATGGAGTTCAAGACTCCTTGCCAAACTGGCATGGTGCCTTCCTAGGCAGCAAGAAATAGCTGAGGGGCTGTCATTTCCTACAGTGGTGCCCCAACAATGTCCTTTTCTCCCCCCTTTCCATTGTCTGAATTTGAAAATGGATGTTATAGAGAACAGACTGGTGGTTGCCAAGGGAGAGGGGGCTGGGGGAGGGATGGAGTGGGAGGTTGGGATTAGCAGATGCAAACTACTATATATAAAATAGATAAACAACAAGGTCCTACTGTATAGCACAGGGAACTATATTCAACATCTTATGAAAAACCATAATGGAAAAGACTATATTAAAAAAGAATGCATATATATATATATATAAACTGAATCACTTTGCTGTACAGCAGTAATTAACACAACATTGTAAATCAACTAGACTTAAATTAAAAAAAAGAATATGGATGTTATTTCTACTTTAGTGTATTATCACTGATGAACTGCATTTCGAAAAATGCAGTTCAGAAAAGTGCAGAGCAGGAAGATTGGCCTTTGGGCCGTTAGAAAAGGAAATCAACACTGTGCACGGATGGGAAGGACAGCAGGAGAAGGATGCCCAGAGGGCCACCAATGAGGTAGTTTCCCACCCCCTGACCCGCCTTGGGGGCTTGGGTGCTGGCATAAAGGCAGCCTTGCCTTGTAGAAGCAGCCAGCTCTCTCTGGGGGTCACTAGCGCCAAGGTGTGGATGTTGGAGTGTTGCTTTTTCTCTCTCTCTTTTTAAGAGAAACCTTGAAAAAAAAAAAAGCACCGGTAAGTTGACTGAAGATGTCTTGTGTTATGGCCTATCAGCTCTTTCTTCTTTTTTATCTGTCTCCTCCTGCCACATTGCATGTTTTGTTCTGATTGGGGAAAGTGTGTCCAGCCTTTCCAGTTCTGATTTTAAAAACTCAATCTGTATTGGGATCTTACCAGCGTCTTAGGTGTTTTGCTGAATTTGCTCCATGCGATGACATTTCACTTTATCTCTGTTGTCTTCAGTAAATCTCCCCCATGACAATGTCTTCCGCTAAGATTGAGTGTGTTTTGCGGGAGAACTGGCGCTGCGGTGAGTCTCCAGTGTGGGAGGAGGCATCCAACTCTCTGCTCTTCGTAGATATTCCTGCAAAAAAGGTTTGCCGGTGGGATTCGCTCAGCAAGCAAGTGCAGCAAGTGACCGTGGGTAAGGATGAAGGATGGGCTTGGATCTGCCCAGACAGCCATCTCTTCCCTGGGGAGGCGCGGTCACCTATTGTGTCATTCCTCCGGAACCTTCTTGTTAAAGCGTACTGAATATGCTTGAAAACTGTTGGATTGTCATCCTTTCTGTGTCCCCCACTTTGACCCAGGAGTAAAATCTGGATGGTCGATACTTTCCTCTTCCCCTGCGGGTGCCGGGCAACATTCCCCATTATGTTTTGGATGGTGAGTCACGGTAGGATCTTTCCTTCATACCTTCAGTTAACAGCCGTGAAAGTTGGAGACCCGGTTTGTGGCACAGCAAAGGTTATCTACCTTGGGTCAGGCCAAGGCCTTAATTTGAAAAACAAAATAATAACAACAGATATATCCCCTCTTTGTGCAAAGAGGAGCTTTTGGACTTAGAAAGCATTAACCGGGGCTTTCTGTTCACTGTTCAAAACAGGATTCACAAAGGAATTTCGAGTGCATTGGAGTATTATTCTGTTAATGGCCCTGTGATTTCCCATGGAGGGGTTTATCACATTTTATGGCCCAAGGATATGGGCTTGACTAGAGATAAAGAAGTTTCTTCTTTTCATTATTGTGTTCCTGGGAAAGAGATACCAGGAATTCCTGTGACCTCAGGACACTCTCAACCCAGAACTGGGGACCTTTTTTTTTTTTAGATGAGAGGGAACAGCTTTTAATTCACTCACGGGCATGACTGTGGCTCGAGGCAAAATGACTGTGACCCGCTGTGATCAGACTTGGGGGAGGGACCCATCACCTTCCCTAGTCTCTCTTTCCCAGTATGCACACATTAAGGATATATTCCTACCCCTAATCTTCAAAACAAAAACAAAACAAACAAACCCCCCCCCAAACCCTGGGAAGGGCTTGTGGTGTCCACAGCAGCTTAAAAGCTAACAGAAGCCTCGGGCCACAGGTTGGGATCCCTGATGAGGATATGACGCTCCTACTAGTGTCTTGCACATTCCCTGGGACACTCCACGGCTCCAATCAACTTCTGCACAGGGCACCAGGCGTCTTGCACTGAATAGATGCTTAGGAAATGTTTTCACAATAAAGTCTGTCAATTTGTTTCCTGTGAGTACTCACCATGGTAATCAATCTCTCCACTTAAAAAGAAGTTTCCTTATATGTGGAAAAATATTAAACCCAGAAAACCTAAAATTTAAATATACAAAATATAGTAGTATAAGGAAGACGTGATTTTTTAAATCACTGCATCTACATTTCTTTTTTTTTTTTTTTACTATTTATTTTTATTTATTTGGTTGTGTCGGGTCTTAGTTGCTGCAGGCGGGCTCCCTAGTTGCGGCTTGCCGGCTCCTTAGTCGCAGCACGTGGGATCCTTAGTTGCGGTATGCATGTGGGATCTACTTCCCTGACCAGGGAACGAACCCGGGCCCCTGCATTGGGAGCGCAGAGTCTTATCCACTGTGCCACCAGGGAAGTCCCTCTATTATTTTTTAATCATGCTTACTTCCAAAAAGGATTTAAGAAACAATTTTCAATTAAATACATACAAAACAGGGTACCTTTAAAAAGACAAGTCCTAATTAAAAAAAAAAAAAAAAAGACAAGCCCTGTACTTGAGGGAGAGAGAGATGTCACAAAACCCAGTTGCTGGAACTAAACACAGTTTGTGTCCCTGCATTTCCTGAAGATCAGGCAAACTGAGCATCGCTTGCTCTGTGAAAACTGCCCTGGCTTACACACCACCCCCTTAGGAACCTCTCCTCTGAACTTGCTGTGGCACCTGCCCCAGTGTATGGTGGCTGCTGTGATTTGACTTCTCTGCTTCTCCCGCTAGACTCGGAGCTTCCAGAGGAGTTGGGTTTCATTCATCTTTATATCCATGCTGCCCGGAACAGCACACGGAGTTCATGGTCAACGAATATACTGGGTTATGTAACCTTCACTGTTCAACAGAGAGGAGGGAGCACTCCCCTTGTCAAAAGAGCTGCAACCTCTTAGAGATGCCGGGTGGCGTGATGGACACAGTGTGACTACTGGCTGCCCCCTGACTGCTGCTTTTACCTCTGCAGATGCCCCAGTCAGCTCTGTGGCCCTTCGCCAGTCAGGAGGCTATGTCGCCACAGTTGGAACAAAGTTCTGTGCTTTGAACTGGGAAGATCAGTCAGCAGTTGTCTTGGCCACAGTAGATAAAGACAAGAAAAACAATCGATTCAATGACGGGAAGGTGGATCCCGCTGGGAGATATTTTGCCGGTATGGTTTACCTTTAGCACATACTTACTGAGCTTTGGGGAAGACCAGAATGTGACTTACAAAAGCCTCACAGCTGCAGTAGTAAAATAAGTGTTCATAACGGGTTTGGGTTCTTCTTTCATTATTACTTAAGTCACTTGTATCCAAAAAAAAAAAATCCCATGAGAAAAACTTCATAGATATCCCTTTCAACTGTTGTCTCTAGCAGACTAAAATTTGTATTGTATTTTTGTAGTTTAAATGAGTTTTTTTTTAACATCTTTATTGGGGTATAATTGCTTTAAAATGGTGTGTTAGTTTCTGCTTTATAACAAAGTGAATCAGTTATACATATGTTCCCATATCTCTTCCCTCTTGCATCTTCCTCCCTCCCACCCTCCCTATCCCACCCCTCCAGGCGGTCACAAAGCACTGAGCTGATATCCCTGTGCTATGCGGCTGCTTCCCACTAGCTATCTACCTTACGTTTGGTAGTGTATATGTGTCCATGCCTCTCTCTCGCTTTGTCACAGCTCACCCTTCCCCCTCCCCATATCCTCAAGTCTGTTCCCCAGTAGGTCTGTGTCTTTATTCCTCTTACCTCTAGGTTCTTCATGACTTTTTTTTTCTTAAATTCCATATATATGTGTTAGCATATGGTATTTGTCTTTCTCTTTCTGACTTACTTCACTCTGTATGACAGACTCTAGGTCTATCCACCTCATCAAAAATAGCTCAATTTCGTTTCTTTTTATTGCTGAGTAATATTCCATTGTACATATGTGCCACATCTTCTTTATCCATTCATCCGATGATGGGCACTTAGGTTGTTTCCATCTCCAGGCTATGGTAAATAGAGCTGCAATGAACATTTTGGTTCATGACTCTTTTTGAATTATGGTTTTCTCAGGGTATATGCCCAGTAGTGGGCTTGCTGGGTCATATGGTAGTCCTATTTGTAGTTTTTTAAGGAACCTCCATACTGTTCTCCATAGTGGCTGTACCAATTCACATTCCCACCAGAAGTGCAGGAGTGTTCCCTTTTCTTCACACCCTCTCCAGCATTTATTGTTTCTAGGTTTTGTGATGATGGCCATTCTGACTGGTGTGAGATGATATCTCATTGTAGTTTTGATTTGCGTTTCCCTAATGATTAATGATGTTGAGCATTCTTTCATGTGTTTGTTGGCAGTCTCTATATATTCTTTGGAGAAATGTCTATTTAGGTCTTCTGCCCATTTTTGGATTGGGTTGTTTGTTTTTTTGTTGTTAAGCTGCATGAGCTGCTTGTAAGTTTTAGAAATTAATCCTTTGTGAGTTGCTTCATTTGCAAATATTTTCTCCCATTCTGAGGGCTGTCTTTTGTTCTTGTTTATGGTTTCCTTTGCTGTGCAAAAGCTTTGAAGTTTCATTAGGTCCCATTTGTTTATTTTTGTTTTTATTTCCATTTCTCTAGGAGGTGGGTCAGAAAGGATCTTGCTGTGATTTATGTCATAGAGTGTTCTGCCTATGTTTTCCTCTAAGAGTTTGATAGTTTCTGGCCTTACATTTAGGTCTTTAATCCATTCTGAGCCTCTTTTTGTGTATGGTTTTAGGGAGTGATCTAATCTCATACTTCTACATGTACCTGTCCAGGTTTCCCAGCACCACTTATTGAAGAGGCTGTCCTTTCTCCACTGTACATTCCTGCCTCCTTTATCAAAGATAAAGGGACCATATGTGCCTGGGTTTATCTCTGGGCTTTCTATCCTGTTCCATTGATCTGTCTTTCTGTTTTTGTGCCAGTACCATACTGTCTTGATTACTGTAGCTTTGTAGTATAGTCTGAAGTTAGAGAGCCTGATTCCTTCAGCTCCGCTTTTCGTTCTCAAGATTGCTTTGACTATTCGGGGTCTTTTGTGTTACCATACAAATTGTGAAATTTTTTGTTCTACTTCTGTGAAAAATGCCAGTGGTAGTTTGATAGGGATTGCGTTGAATCTGTAAATTGCTTTAGGTAGTAGAGTCATTTTCAAAATGTTGATACTTCCAATCCAAGAACATGGTATATCTCTCCATCTATTTGTATCATCTTTTATTTCTTTCAACAGTGTCTTACAATTTTCTGCATAAAGGTCTTTTGTCTCCTTAGGTAGGTTTGTTCCTAGATATTTTATTCTTTTTGTTGCAATGGTAAATGGGAGTGTTTCGTTGATTTCACTTTCAGATATTTCATCATTAATGTATAGGAATGCCAGAGATTTCTGTGCATTAATTTTGTATACTGCTACTTTATCAAATTCATTGATTAGCTCTAGTAGTTTTCTGGTAGCATCTTTAGGATTCTCTATGTATAGTATCATGTTGTCTGCAAACAGTGACAGCTTTACTTCTTCTTTTCCGATTTGGATTCCTTTTATTTCCTTTTCTTCTCTGATTGCTGTGGCTAAAACTTCCAAAACTATGTTGAATAAGAGTGGTGAGAGTGGAAAACCTTGTCTTGTTGCTGATCTTAGTGGAAATGCTTTCAGGTTTTCACCATTGAGGACAATGTTGGCTGTGGGTTTGTCATATATGGCCTTTATTATGTTGAGGTAGGTTCCCTCTATGCCCACTTTCTGGAGAGTTTTTATCATAACTGGGTGTTGAAATTTGTCAAAAGCTTTCTCTGCATCTATTGAGATGATCATATGGTTTTCTCCTTCAATTTGTTAATACGGTTCATCACATTGATTGATTTGCAGATATTGAAGAATGCTTGCACTCCTGGAATAAACTCCACTTGATCATAGTGTATGATCCTTTTAATGTGCTGTTGGATTCTGTTTGCTAGTATTTTGTTAAGGATTTTTGCATCTATGTTCATCAGTGATATTGGCCTGTAGTTTTCTTTCTTTGTGACATCCTTGTCTGGTTTTGGTATCAAGGTGATGGTGGCCTCGTAGAATGAGTTTGGGAGTGTTCCTCCCTCTGCTGTATTTTGGAAGAGTTTGAGAAGGATAGATGTTAGGCCTTCTCTAAATGTTTGACAGAATTCGCCTGTGAAGCCATCTGGTCCTGGGCTTTTGTTTGTTGGAAGATTTTTAATCACAGTTTCAATTTCAGTGCTTGTGATTGGTCTGTTCATATTTTGTATTTCTTCCTGATTCAGTCTTGGCAGGTTGTGCATTTCTAAGGATTTGTCCATTTCTTCCAGGTTGTCCATTTTATTGGCATAGAGTTGCTTGTAGTAATCTCTCATGATCTTTTGTATTTCTGCAGTGTCAGTTGTTACTTCTCCTTTTTCATTTCGAATTCTATTGATTTGAGTCTTCTCCCTTTTTTTCTTGATGAGTCTGGCTAATGGTTTATCAATTTTGTTTATCTTCTCAAAAAACCAACTTTTAGTTTTACTGATCTTTGCTATTGTTTCCTTCATTTCTTTTTCATTTATTTCTGATGTGATTTTTATGATTTTTTCCTTCTGCTAACTTTGGGGTACTTTTGTTCTTCTTTCTCTAATTGCTTTAGGTGCAAGGTTAGGTTGTTTATTCGAGGTGTTTCCTGTTTCTTAAGGTAGGATTGTATTGCTATAAACTTCCCTGTTAAAACTGCTTTTGCTGCATCCCATAGGTTTTGGGTTGTCGTGTCTCCATTGTCATTTGTTTCTAGGTATTTTTTGATTTCCCCTTTGATTTCTTCAGTGATCACTTCGTTATTAAGTAGTGTATTGTTTAGCCTCCTTGTTTTTGTATTCTTTACAGAATTTTTCCTGTAATTGATATCTAGTCTTATAGCGTTCTGGTCAGAAAACATATTTGATACAATTTCAATTTTCTTAAACTTACCAAGGCTTGATTTGTGACCCAAGATATGCTCTTTCCTGGATAATGTTCCATGAGCACTTGAGAAAAATGTGCATTCTGTTGTTTTTGGATAGAATGTCCTATAAATATCAATTAAGTCCATCTTGTTTAATGTATCATTTAAAGCTTGTGTTTCCTTATTTATTTTCATTTTGGATGATCTGTCCATTGGTGAAAGTGGGGTGTTAAAGTCCCCTACTATGAATATGTTACTGTCGACTTCCCCTTTTATGGTTGTTAGTATTTGCCTTATGTATCGAGGTGCTCCTAGGTTGGGTGCATAAATATTTACAGTTGTTATATCTTCTTCTTGGATCGATCCCTTGATCATTATGTAGTGTCCTTCTTTGTCTCTTCTAATAGTCTTTATTTTAAAGTCTATTTTGTCTGATACGAGAATTGCTACTCCAGCTTTCTTTTGGTTTCCATTTGCATGGAATATCTTTTTCCATCCCCTTACTTTCAGTCTGTATGTGTCTCTAGGTCTGAAGTGAGTCTCCTGTAGACAGCAAATATATGGGTCTTGTTTTTGTATCCATTAAGCCAATCTGTGTCTTTTGGTGGGAGTATTTAGTCCATTTACATTTAACGTAATTATCGATATGTATGTTCCTATTCACATTTTCTAAATTGTTTTGGGTTCATTATTGTAGGTCTTTTCCTTCTCTTGTGTTTCTTGCCTAGAGAAGTTCCTTTAGCAGTTGTTGTAGAGCTGGTTTGGTGGTGCTGAACTCTCTCAGCTTTTGCTTGTCTGTAAAGGTTTTAATTTCTCCATCAAATCTGAATGAGATCCTTGCTGGGTAGAGTAATCTTGGTTGCAGGTTTTTGTCCTTCATCACTTTAAATATGTCCTGCCAGTCCCTTCTGGCTTGCAGAGTTTCTGCTGAAAGATCAGCTACTAACCTCATGGGGATTCCCGTGTGTGTTATTTGTTGTTTTTCCCTTGCTGCTTTTAATATGTTTTCTTTGTATTTAATTTTTGACAGTTTGATTAATATGTGTCTTGGCGTATTTCTCCTTGGATTTATCCTGTATGGGACTCTCTGTGCTTCCTGGATTTGATTAACTATTTCCTTTCCCGTATTAGGGAAGTTTTCAACTATAATCTCTTCAAATATTTTCTCAGTCCCTTTCTTTTTCTCTTCTTCTTCTGGAACCCCTATAATTCGAATGTTGGTGTGTTTAATGTTGTCCCAGAGGTCTCTGAGATTGTCCTCAGTTGTTTTCATTCTTTTTTCTTTATTTTGCTCTGCAGTAGTTATTTCCACTCTTTTATCTTCCAGGTCACTTATCCGTTCTTCTGTCTCAGTTATTCTGCTATTGATCCCATCTAGAGTATTTTTCATTTCATTTATTGTGTTGTTCATCATTGTTTGTGTCATCTTTAGTTCTTCTAGGTCCTTGTTAAATGTTTCTTGCATCTTGTCTATTCTATTTCCAAGATTTTGGATCATCTTTACTATCATTATTCTGAATTCTTTTTCAGGTAGACTGCCTATTTCCTCTTCACTTGTTAGGTCTGGTGGGTTTTTATCTTGCTCCTTCATGTGCTGTGTGTTTTTCTGTCTTCTCATTTTGCTTATCTTACTGTGTTTGGGGTCTCCTTTTTGCAGGCTGCAGGTTCATAGTTCCCGTTGTTTTTGGTGTCTGTCCCCAGTGACTAAGGTTGGTTCAGTGGGTTGTGTAGGCTTCCTGGTGGAGGGGACTAGTGCCTGTGTTCTGGTGGATGAGGCTGGATCTTGTGTTTCTGGTGGGCAGGTCCACGTCTGGTGGTGTGTTTTGGGGTGTCTGTGGACTTATTATGACTTTAGGCAGCCTCTCTGCTAATGGGTGGGTTAGTGTTACTGTCTTGCTCTTTGTTTGGCATAGGGTGTTGAGCACTGTAGCTTGCTTGTCGTTGAGTGAAGCTGGATGCTAGTGTTGGGATGGAGATCTCTGGGAGATTTTCGCCATTTAATATTATGTGGAGCTGGGCGGTCTCTTGTGGACCAGTGTCCTGAGGTTGGCTCTCCCATCTCAGAGGCACAGCACTGACTCCTGGCTGGAGCACCAAGAGCCTTTCATCCACCCGGCTCAGTATAAAAGGGAGAAAAAGTAGAAAGAAAGAATTAGTAGAAGTAGAAAGAAAGAAAGGAGGGAGGGAGCAAGGAAGGAAGGAGGGAAGGAAGGAAAGAAAGAAGATAAAGTAAAATAAAGTAAGATAAAATATAATAAAGTTATTAAAATAAAAAATAATTAAGAAAAAAAAACGGACAGATAGAACCCTAGGACAAATGGTGGAAGCAAAGCTATACAGACAAAATGTCACACAGAAGTATACACATACACACTCACAAAAAGAGGAAAAGGGGAAAAAATTATAGGTCTTGCTCTCAAAGTCCACCTCCTCAATTTGGGATGATTCGTTGTCTATTCATGTATTCCACAGATGCAGGGTACATCCAGTTGATTGTGGAGCTTTAATCCACTGCTTCTGAGGCTGCTGGGAGATATTTCCCTTTCTCTTCTTTGTTCTCACAGCTCCCAGGGGCCCAGCTTTGGATTTGGCCCCGCCTCTGCATGTAGGTCGCCAGAGGGAGTCTGTTCTTCGCTCAGACAGGACAGGGTTAAAGGAGCCGCTGATTCTGGGGCTCTGGCTCACTCAGGCCGGGGGGAGGGAGGGGTACGGAGTGCAGGGCGAGCCTGCGGCGGCAGAGGCCAGCGTGACGTTGCACCCGCCTGAGCCGCGCCGTGCGTTCTCCTGGGGAAGTTGTTCCTGGATCCTAGGACCCCGGCAGTGGCGGGCTGCACAGACTCCCCAGAAGGGGGGTGTGGATAGTGATCTGTGCTCACACACAGGCTTTTTGGTGGCGGCAGCAGCAGCCTTAGCATCTCCTGCCCGTCTCTGGGGTCTGTGCTTTTAGCCGCGGCTCACGCCCGTCTCTGGAGCTCCTTTAAGCAGCGTTCTCAATCCCCTCTCCTCGCGCACCAGGAAAGAAAGAGGGAAGAAAAAGTCTCTTGGCTCTTCTGCAGCTCCAGATTTTTCCCCGGACTCCCTCCCGGCTAGCTGTGGTGCACTAACCCCCTGCAGGCTGTGTTCACGCCGCCAACCCCAGTCCGCTCCCTGCGCTCTGACCGAAGCCCGAGCCTCAGCTCCCAGCCCCGCCCTCTCCGGTGGGTGAGCAGACAAGCCTCTCGGGCTGGTGAGTGCCGGTCGGCACCGATCCTCTGTGCGGGAATCTCCCCGCTTTGCCCTCCGCACCCCTGTTGCTGCGCTCTCCTCCAGCTCCGAAGCTCCCCCCTCCGCCACCCGCAGTCTCGGCCTGTGAGGGGGCTTCCTAGTGTGTGGAAACCTTTCCTCCTTCACAGCTCCCTCCCACTGGTGCAGGTCCCGTCCCTATCGTTTTGTCTCTGTTTTTATCTTTTTTCTTTTGCCCTACCCAGCTACGTGGGGAGTTTCTTGCCTTTTGGGAGGTCTGAGGTCTTCTGCCAGCGTTCAGTAGGTGTTCTGTAGGAGTTGTTCCACGTGTAGATGTATTTCTGGTGTATCTGCTAGTGTTGGAGGTTCTCCAGCAGAGGCAGGGGGTGGCTGTTGCTCACCGTGGGGACAAGGACACTGGCAGCAGAAGTTCTGGGAAGTACTCCTTGGCGTGAGCTCTGCCAACGTCTCAACATTGCCATTTTTGAAGACTACAATCTCGCCCAACTCCCCTCTTTTTTAACAGAACATTCCTCATGTTTTTGCGTCTAATGTTTCCTTGTGATTAGATTGATGCTATATATTCACGGCTGGAATCACTGCCTAGGTGCTGTTCTGTCCTTCTCGGGGTATCCCATCTGAATACCATCTGTCCCTCATTGGTGATGTCAGTTTTGATCACCCAGTTGAGGTCTTAGATTTCTCTACTACGTAGTTACTATTTTTAAATTGCAATTTATAAGCAGTTTGTGGGGTCTGTTAGTGATCTATTGCTGTGTTACAAATTACCCTGAAATTTAGTGGCTTAAAATAGCAAACATATATTATCTCACATAGTTTCTGAAGGTCAAGAACCTGGGTCTGGCTTGGCTGGATGGTTCAAGGCTATGTCCTGAAGTTGCAGTCAAGCTGTTGGCTGGGGCTACAGCCTTGGAGGGAGCTGGAGTCTCTGAAGCGGCCTGGAGGATCTGCTTCAAATCTGACTTACATGGCAGGCAGTTGGCAGGAGGCTTCATTTCCTTACTGCGTGGGCCTCTCCATAGGACTGCCCGGGACATGGCTTCCCCCAGAGCCAGTGATGAGAGGCAGAGAGAAAGCCCAAGATGGAAGCTACAGTCCTATTATAACCAATCTCAGAAGTGACATAGCATCACTTCTGCCATGTGCTATTGGTCACAAAATTATGGAGGGGACTAGACAAGGGTGTGAATACTGGGAGGCAGGGATCATTATGGGTCAACTTAGAGGCTGGCTACAACATGGGGAGATACTTTAAGTCCAAGCAAATATCCTGGTCCTCATCAAAATATCTTCCTTAGCTTTTACATTCCTTGATGATTCTCACTTGAAGCCATCTTTATTATGATGGCTGCAGAATGACTTATATACAGATTTAAATGAATTTTAACTCTAAGTTTGAAATTAAATAATGCATTTCACATTTAGTTCTCATTTAGCTCCCATCCTAACAACCCTATAGTTAGCCAAAGTTGATTCTAAATCCCTGCTGTTTCCACCTCCCCACTCTGCCCCTCACATCATCAGCCATGCTGTCCTGGCTCCATTCTCTTTCTTTCTTTCTTCCTTTCTTTCTTTCTTCCTTTCTCTTTCTATCTCCTTCTTTCTTTCACTGTGCTGGGTCTTTGTTGCGGCATGCAGGATCTTTAGTTGTGACATGCGGGATCTTTTAGTTGCAGCATGTGAACTCTTATTTGTGGCATGCATGTGGGATCTAGTTTCCTGAGCAGGGATCAAACCGGGGCCCCTGCATTGGGAGCATGGAGTCTTAGCCACTGGACCTCCAGGGAAGTTCCTCCATTCACTTTCAACATGGAAGGTAAGTAAGATCTGAGCAGGTGGTGTGGATTGTTTCCCATCTTCCTGGACTTTACACAACCACAGATCTAGTCCAGGACAGGTTGAAAGATTAAAGATGAGAATCCATTGGAAGCCCTTCTGCCAGTAATTTCTGCAGGATGAAGAAATATGATTGGATACTCTACCTCTTGTTGAAGTTGATTTTCTCTCTCCTTTATGGCTAGAAGTTTACAGCTCTGTGGCACTTGGTGAGACAAAATTAAAATGCCCTCAGAGGCCTGAGTTCTTAGCCTGGAGTCCCCAATTCTTAACCTTTGCCCTCTGGAGACCCCTTAAAATTGTAGGCATCAGTGTGCATACATACTGGTCATGTACATCTGCCAGAAGCACCTGAGAAACTTTTTCTAGAGAGAGTTTATAGCTTTCAACAGGTGTGGAGAGCTGTCCCTGACCCAGAAAAGGGTGGGGTCATCTGATAGTCTGGATGAGGGTCTCTTAGTGGTGGGTAGTACCCTGAAGATGTCCCAACACCCAAGGTCTCACCTGTCTGGGCTCACTACTAGATAATGATAAACCAGGGATCCAGTTTCTTTCCCACTAAGGAAGAGCCCTTTCTAAGCAGTGGGGGATCCACATTCATGTTCCAGGCATCTCCTTCTGTGAGGCAGATAGTGGGGGAAGGGGGTGGGTGGGTGGAATAGAAATAATAGAAACAAGCCCAACTGCCCTATAGCAAAAAAACAAGGAGGGAGGTCTGGCTTGCTGTTCAGGCTTCCCAGTTTCAGTCCATTTTCCTCTAACTCACTCTTCTTTCAGATAGAGCATGTTATAGTAAATGAGCTTTCCAATTTCTTCATTATGTTAAATTCTGCTCTGTCCTCTGAGATCACACTCAAGTCTAAGTGCATATTCCATGGGCACATGGGAAGAATGTGTATTCTGCTGTTGTTGAATGGAGTGTTCTCTATAAATGTCACTCAAGTCCAGTTTGGTTAATGGTATTCAGTTCTTCTATTTCTTTGCTGATTTCCTATCTACTTGAGTCTATTACGGAGAAAGGGATGCTGACATCTCCAACCGGAATTATGGATTTGTTTCTCCTTTCAGTTCTGACTTTTGCCTTGTGTATTTTGAAGGTCTGTTGTTAAGCACATGCACATTTAGGATTATTATGTCTCCTTAGTGAAGTGACTATTTTCACAATATGTAGTTACTCCTATTTATCCCTGGTAGTTTTCTTTGCTCTAAGTATATCTTGTCTGATACTAACATAGCCTCTACAGTTTTTTTAAATTAATATTTGCATAGGATAGGTCTTTTCCCATCCTTTTACTTTTAAGCTACCTATATCCTTATATTTGAAGTGAGTTTCTTATAGACAGCATATAGTTCTATTTTCAAAAAGTTTATTCTGACATTATCTTAATTGATGTGTTTAGATTATTTACATTTAATGTAATTATTGATATGCTTTGAGTTAGATCCACCATTTTATTATTTGTTTTCTCTTCTTTCCCTCTGTATTTTTTGTTACTCTGTTTCCCCTTTCCTGCCTTCTTTTAGGTTATTTGAATATTTTTTAGAATTCAATTTTAATTTACTTATTGTGATTTTTCACTATATCTCTCTGTATAGTTTTTTAAGGGTTCCTGAATGGATTACAAATGTATACTTAACTTTTCACAGTCTGTCTAGAACCAATATTTTACCACTTCAGTTGACAATCACCCATTTATGTCATAGTTGTCTTTATATACATGGATTTAAAATCCCATCAGAAAATGTAATTTTTGCTTTCGATCATCAGAAATATTTTAAGGAACTAAAAGGAAGAATAGTCTATTATATTTACTCATATACGTGCTATTTCTATTGCTCTTTCTTCATTCCTGTTGTTCCTTTTGGTATTTCCCTTCTGTCTGAAGAATTTCCTTTAGCAATTCTTTTAGAACAAGTCTGCTGGCTATAAATTCTCTTAGTTTTACTTCACAGGAGAATGTCTTTATTTCACCTTCATTCTTTAAGGATATTTTCACTTGATATAAAATTCTAGGTTGACACATTATTTTTCTTTCAACAAATTAAAAATGTATCACTTTCTTCTGACCTCCACAGTTTCTCATGAAAAATCAACAGTCATTGAAATCATTATTCTCCTATATGTTGTATGTATGTCATTTTTCTTTCATTAATCTTAAGGATTTCTATTTAACTTAAGTTTGGTTGTTTGTTTTTTTGGGTTTTTGTTTGTTCTTTCTTTTTTGCCATGCCACATGGCATGTGGCATCCTAGTTCCCTGACCAGGGATCAAACCCATGCCCCCTGCATTGGAAGCATGGAGTCCCAACCACTGGACTGCAAGGGAAGTCCCTATTTAACTTAAGTTTTTAGAAATTTGATTATGATGTGTCTGGGTATAGGTTTCTTTGGGCTTATCCTGTTTGGGGTTTTCTCAGCTTCTCAAATATATAGTTGTATGCTTTTCACCAAACTTGGAGAGTTTTGAGCCATTACTTCTTCAAATATTTTTTGGCCCTGTATTCTTTGTCCTCTTCTCTAGGAATCTAGTGACACATATGTTAGCTCTTTTGTTGTTGTCCCACAGGTCCCTAACACTCTATTTTTTTTCAGTCTTTTTTTCTCTCTGTTGTTCAGATTGGATAATTTCTTGATCTAGCATCAGATACACTGACTCTTTCCTCTGTCATCTCTATTCTGCTATTGAGTCCATCCAGTGGGTTTTTTATTTCATTAATTTTATTTTTCAGTTCTAAAATTTTCACTTGGGGATTCTTTATATTCCTCCTCCTTTGCTGCTATTTTGAGTTTTGTTTTAAGACTTTGCAGATCGTTCATTTGAGCATTTTTATAAGAATTGCTTTAGTCTTTGTCAAGTAATTCCAATATCTGTGCCATCTCACTGTCTGCCTCTTGATTCATTTTCCTATACGACTTGAGATTTTCATGCTTCTTTGTGTTGCCAAGTAACTTTGGTTGTATCCTGGACATTTTGACTATTACCTTATGAGATGCTGGGTCTTGTTTAAATCCTATGGAGAATGTTGATATATTCGTTTCAGTAAGCAATCTGTATGTTTAGGTTCAGATCACAAGTTCCAACCTACTTTCTATTAGGTGCCATTAGGTGTGCCACTCAGTGGTCAGTCTGAGACCTAGAAGGTGTTCATCCATTAGCTCCATTCTCCAAATCTTTAGCATGCTAATTAGAATCAGATCCATGCATGTACAAACAGATGAGCCCAGCAAATCACAAACAACTTTATGGGGTTGCATTCCTGAGCATCATCCCTCTTCTAGTACTTTCCAGCTTCCTGTAGCTCCTTTTCATTCTTCCAGTCAGAAACCACCCACTTCTATGACTGTTCTGCCTCCAGGGCCAAGTGGCAGCAGGGGAGAGAGAGAGAACATGAAAGCAACGGTGTTTGATCTGCCCTTTTGTCCCTGCAGCTTCACTAAATGCAGAGGAATGTCGCCTTCCCTCAGAGTTTTGATTCCTGTAGTTTCCTGTTGCTGACCTCTCTCTGCCTTTGCTACCCTCACTGCAGAATTGCCTGGGGGCTGGTGCATGAGAAAATGGAGAAAAAGGAGTAGAAAATAAGCAGGGGGTTTCTTCCACTCTCTCTGAGCCGTAGGAGAGTTTTCTGCTCCTTGCGCCAGATCTAGAGGTTTCTCTCGGACCTCTTTCTGCCTGCACCATGGTGCTTACTTCCAAGTTTCAAGCTGGGTTGAGTTCAGGCCAGGACATACTAGAGGATAAAATGGAGAGCTCAAGAACTCGCCACCAATTAGGTGATACTTCAAATTCTGTGTTCTTCTCTGAGCCGCCTGATAATTCACATTGCAGAGTTGTCAAATAGCTATGCCATGCATTTTGTCCAGGTCTTAGAATTGTGTTCAGTGCGAGAAAATGAGGTTGGTGCAGATGTCTGGAACCAGAACCTCTCAAGGTAGTTTTAATTTGCATTATAAGCAAGGCAGTTGTCATTTTAAAAAAAAAACCCATAGGACCCAGATTGGGATTGTATAATAATTTCCTTGATTTCATCACAGGGAAGGAGTCCTGGTGAGAGAAGATGGTGCAGTGCATGGGCGGGATGCTGTGCAGCTGAGCTCCATACTCTTTGGGTTTTGTAGGTACCATGGCTGAGGAAACAGCTCCAGCAGTTCTGGAGCGGCACCAAGGGTCCCTGTACTCCCTCTTTCCTGACCACCATGTGGAAAAGTACTTTGACCAGGTGGACATCTCCAATGGTTTGGATTGGTCTCTGGACCACAAAATCTTCTATTACATCGATAGCCTGTCCTACTCGGTGGATGCTTTTGACTATGACCTGCAAACAGGGAAGATCTGTATGTACTTTTTCATTATTTTTCTTAATATTGCTGGTATTTTTTTCATATGCATATGACTAGCAGGCTGCCTCGCCCTTAACCCATTTGAAAAGGTCCTTACTTTTCAAACAAAGAACTACCTAATGTTATGATTCCAATATTGTAATGATTACACAGACTTGACTCTGCTGCCAGTCAAGCCATGGCTCTCAGCACAACTAAATATGGCCACAGTTTGCATAATATGGCTAGATCCTTAATCCTTTTTCTTGCAACCATCACTAGAAAGAGGCTCACTGTAAAACGGATCCTGTTCTACCAGCTGGTGCTTAAAGGCAAATAGTATACAGCAGAATGGGACAAAAGAACAGAAAATTAGAGTTTGGGGTTGATATTTCTTATTTGTACTTTAGCTAATGATAGGCAAGTACTTAAAGACAAATTAACAACCTTTCAAAATGGAAAAGTAAAACAAGTAGTTGCAGATTGTTCAACTCCACCAACGGATCTAAATGAGCCATAGTTGGAAACTGGGAGGGAAGGAATTATTGGAAAGAATTTAAAAAGGAGTATTTGAAACTTTCATGAAAGGTGCCAGACCACAAGAGCAAAACCAATCATAAAAATGACTTGAAAAAAATCATGAGTCTCATGTAGATTTAATCAGAGGCTAAATATTCCAGCACAGATGTTTTGCTTTGAAATATGTAGTGCTCTTTTTCATGACTGTTTTTACCCACTTTACTTACACATGGTTTTAACATTTTTCCCCTTATACCTCAATCTGATTACTGTAATGACCTGGATTTTGTAGTGTAATGTTCCTCTGGATTTTGATGCTTGTTTTTTGTATATTATTATTCCCTTTAAGGCCGGCCAGCTGGTTTCAGAATACCCTTCTTTTCAGAAACAAGCTCTTTTAATATTTAGATAAGGTGATTTTGGAGCATTTAGTTGGGCAGAAACAGAACTCATACACCTTGTTAGTTTTTGTGCGTGAACTGTTGGCAGCTCGAACCTGGGCCCTTGACTGTGAGAGCGTGGAGTCCTAACCACTGTACCACCAGGGAATTCCCCAAAGTAGGCATTTTTGGAAGTAAAACAGCAAAGGTCTAACCACAGACTGAAGTGTGTCTGAGGTGGGCATGCAGGGCTTCAGTTCAGGTCCCTCAAAAAGATCTTTTGTTATTTTATTAAGAATTCTGCTTTCTTTTTTCTCTCCTCCTCTGAAAGCTTAGGTAGCTGTGTCTGTACCCAAACCAAAGGGAGTGAATCCACCCCAAATCCTACAGTACAGATCCTTTGTTGAGGGGTGCCCACTCATGTTTTTAGACATTTTTAGAGTTAGGAATCCTCCTGAATCATCCCGCCTGTGGTACCCTTTTGCCAGACACTGGATAAGCAGAAGCGATCAGTATTTATAATCAACTTGATTGCTCATTGTTTGATGCTCGGTATTGAGTGGCCTGTGGTTTTGGGGTGTGTGTGTGTGGTTGGTTTGTCTGTTTGTTTGTTTTTTTAACCATAGCCAACCGCAGAAGTGTTTACAAGCTGGAGAAAGAAGAACAAATCCCTGATGGAATGTGTATTGATGTTGAGGGGAAGCTCTGGGTGGCCTGTTACAATGGAGGAAGAGTGATCCGTTTGGATCCTGAGACAGGTAGGCCCACAGCAGAATGGAAAAACCCCGCCATGTCTAGAAAACACCAGACACTAGGGGCCAGAGAAATTTCATTACTAATAAAGTTATATAGAGATATATTCAAAGGTCTCAATTGGATGATTTTGGAAATAAAGGCCAAAGATATAGCCCAAAATGTTATAGTCAGAACTCTTTTTCCTGTAGAGGTAAATCTTTTTTGCCCAGAAGAAATTGTCAGGGAAGGTAGGTGAAATACCTGGGCGAATTCTGACCTCCAAATCTTCTTTGAACTTTCCTATTGCTCCACAAGGGGTCCCGAAAAGTTGTGCGGGTGGAAATTTGCTAGAGCTAGACTTAAATGAAATATTTGGTGACCTAGGGAAAAGACTCCAAACTGTGAAGTTGCCTGTTGTTAAAACAACCTCATGCTGCTTCGGAGGGAAGGATTACTCTGAAATGTATGTGACCAGTGCCCGGGATGGGATGGACCCCGAGGGTCTACTGCAGCAACCTGAAGCTGGTGGAATTTTCAAGGTGATCTGGCTATATCTTTTATTTTGAGGGTGAGGTGGGAGATCTTCAGTTAAGTAACTGAATGATTGGTGCTTTTTCATACTTCCCAAATACAATTGTATTTGGCATTTAAGCTCATCATGCTAGACTTAAAAACATTTTATTGAGATTTTCTAGACCTGAAGTCCAGGACAATGTGTTTAGCCCACTTTGTACAGTGCTTTAAAATATTTTTTTGCTTCAGTGGTGTTTGAAATTCTATAAATCAGTAGAATAGGCTTGGAAAACCAGTGTTTGAAACACATTTATAAGATTAGTTGATTGTTTTGATGTTGCAAGAATATTTTCAGGTTCTTAACTTTTTTTGGCAGTGAAATAAACACTGATAAGAGCTATAGATCTCTTGAGCTGAAAAGAAATGTAGAAATCATCTGGCGCAAACCCCTTTCTTAACAGATGGGAAGAAGATAGAAATAAATTCAGTTTTCAATCCTAGTTGTAAATGGTTGCTAGTTGAATTATTATCTATGTGAACAATTGGGTTGGACCATAAATACCTAATCAAATAGTTCCTTTTTATTATAGGAAACAAAACAAGGATAATAGGTGGCTAAATATATTATTGTGGATCATAAAAATGTTTTTGGAGAATACTTGTGAATTACCTTGTATCAGAGTTTCTCTCTTTTCTTTTTTTAACAGATAACTGGCCTGGGGGTCAAAGGAATTCCTCCCTATCCCTATGCAGGATGAGTGACAGGCCTTCCTTCATAGTGGAAGAGACTTAGAAGACAACTAGAAAATTCTGGTGCTGAAATTTCAGTCTAGTTACAAAAAAAAATGAAGTAATGATATTAATAGGATTAAATTTTTAATTACAATTTTTAAAACATAGAGCATTTTTAACAAGGGGTGACAGGTGGTTTTGATAACATACTATAAGGCCTTCTGCAAAAGTGCTATAGAAATATAGAGGTGTTCAACCATCAACCAGCCTCTTGATTCTTTGCAAATTGCTGGTGGAATCGGGGAAGGGGGAAGGAACCATATTTGTTCTTTACTCTGCATTCGATACTTACTATACCTAAAGCTTTAAAACATTAATAAATAGTAGTCTGGTAATGACTTGCTATAATTATGTTCCTTTTTATTTTCATCATAATCTTATAAAATATGCTGCAGTGCCGACCTACCTTCATATTACTTTTCCTGTATGTTATTTTACAAATTAAAATATTGCTGGAGGATAAGAATCAAACATTTTGGCAAAATCTATGGTTCCGACTGCCACCTAGTAGATGTAATGTATCACTTTGGAAAGAATACTTTAAAAATAGCCTTATTGAGTTATAATTGACCTACACATATTTAAAGTGTACAATTTGATAAGTTTGACATATATATACACATTAATGAAACCAACACCTCAAGTAAGATAATGAATCTATCCACTACCCCAAGATTTTCCCTATGTCCCTTTGTAATCCTTCCCTTTGGTCCTTCTGTATGCCTGCCCCCATCCCCAGGAAACCACTGATCTGATTTCTGTCACTATAAATTAGCCTTAAAATTGGGTACTGTGATTTCTCCAACTTTGTTTTTCCAAATTGTTTTAGCTCTTTTAGTTCCTTTGGCCTTCCATATAAATTTTGGAATCAGCTTGACTATATCTAGAAAAAATCCAGGGGCAATTTTAATTGGAATCACTTTAAATCTGTAGAACAATTTGGAGAGAATTGGCATCTTTACGATTTTGAATCTTCCAACCCATGAACATGGCATGTCTTTCCAATTATTTAAGTCTTCTTTGATTTCTTTCATCAGCATTTTGTAGTTTTCAGCATACAGATTTTTGTTTTGTTCTGTTTTTGTTTTTGGCCGCACCATGCAGCATGTGGGATCTTAGTTCCCCGACCAGGGATCAAACCTCTGCTCCCTGCAGTGGAAAAGTGGAGTCTTATCCACTGGACCGCCAGGGAAGTCCCAAGCATACAGATCTTGTACATGTTTTGTTAGGTTTATATCCAAGTATTTCATTTTCTGGAGCTATTGTGTTATTATTATTTAAATTTTTTGTTTCCAGTTGTTCATTGCTCATTTATGGAAGTATGATTGGTGTTTGTAGCTTGAATTTGTATCTAATGACTTTGCTAAACTCACTTATTAGTTCTAAGAGTATCTCTATAACTTCTCTGGGATTCTTTGGATATATAATCATGTCTTCTGTGAGTAGACAGTTTTATTTTGTCCTTTCCAATATGTATATTTTAATTTCTTTTTCTTACCTTATTGCACTGACTAAAACTGCCGGCATTACGTTGAATAGGAATAGTAAGAGTGGATATCATTGCCTTGTTCCCAATCTTAGGAGAAAAGCATGCAGTCTTTCTTCAGTAAATATGATGTTAGCTGCAGAATTGTTTGTAGATGCCCTTTCTTAGGTTGAGTAAGTTCTCCTCTTGTCTAGTTTGCTGAGAGTTTTTATTAGTAGTAGTATTTTGGTTTTTTATTTTATTTTATTTATTTTTTATTTACTTTTGGCTGCGCTGGGTCTTCCTTGCTGCACACGGGCTTTCTCTAGTTGCGGCGAGCAGGGGCTACTCTTCATTGTGGTGCACGGGCTTCCCACTGTGGTGGCTTCTCTTGTTGTGGAGCACAGTCTCTAGGTGTGTGGGCTTCAGTAGTTGTGGTGCGTGGGCTCAGTAGTTGTGGCTCGTGGGATCTAGAGCGCAGGCTTAGTAGTTGTGGCGCGTGGGCTTAGTTGCTCCGCGGCATGTGGGATCTTCCTGGACCAGGGCTCGAACCCATGTCCCCTGCATTGGTAGGCGGATTCTTAACCACTGCGCCACCAGGGAAGCCCAGTAGTAGTATTTTGGATGTATTTTATCAATTTTTTTCTGCATTTGTTGATAGCGATCATATGGTTTTTCTTCTTTAGACATTAATATGATAGATTTTTGCATCCTTGGGATAAACCCCGCCCTGGGTGGTGGCATATTATTCTTTTTATATATTACTGGATTCAACCTTCTAAAATTTTGTTGAGGATTTTTACATCTATGTTCATCACGGATATTGGTCTCTAGTTTTCTATATTTCTAGTGTCTTTGCCTGGTGTTGATATCAGGGTAAGACTGGCCTCAGAAAATGAGTTAGAAAGTAGTCCCTCTTCTTCTATTCTCTGGAAAAGATTGTGTCTATTTATGGTTATTTATTCTTTAAACATTTAGCGAAATTCACCAGTGAAGCCATTTGGACCTGGAGATTTCTTTTTCAGAAGGTTTTTAAAACTTTCCCTAATAATTATAGGACTACTCGCATTATCTATTTAATCTTGGTGAGGTTTGGTAGTTTCTGGCTTTCAAGGAACTATTCATTTTCGTGTAAATTGTCAAATTTATGTGCTTAGAGTTGTTCATAGTATTTCCTTATTTTTTTTAATAATGTCTATGAGGTTTGTAGTAACATCCCCCTTTCTCCCTGGTACTGGTTATTTGTGTCTTCTCTATTCTTTATCAGTCTTGCCAGAGGTTTATCAGTGTATTGATATTTTAAAAGAACTGATTTTTTATTTCGCTGATTTATCCTCCTATCTCCATTCTTTTCTTCCTTCTGCTTTATTTTGATTTATGTTGTTCTTTCTCTAGCTTCTTAAATTGGAATCTTAGATTATGAATTTGAGACATTTCTTCTTTTCTAAAATAAGCATTTAATGCATAAGTTTTCCTCTCAGCACTTCTTTTTCTGCAGCCCACAAAGACTGATATGTTGTATTTCCATCTTTGTTAAGTTCAAAATATTTTCTAATTTCCTTGGAGAATTTTTGAGTGTGTTGTTTAATTTCCAAATGATTGGAAAGTTTACTGTTATCTTTTTGGCATTGACTTCAGGTTTAATTCCATTATGGTCAGAGAGCATATTTTCTATAATTTCAAGTCTTTGAAATTTATTAAAGTTTGATTTATGACCCAGGTTATAGTCTATCTTGCTAAGTGTTCTATGTGCACTTGAGAAAAATGTGTATTCTGCTGTTATGAGTGGAGTGTTCTACAGTTGTCAGATTCAGTTGATGGTGTTGTTCGATTTTTTTTAATTGTTTTATTTTATTTTATTTTATTTTTATTATTTTTTTTGGCTGCGCTGGGTCTTCGTTGCAGCGTGCGGGCTCTTCGTTTTGGACTTCTCTCTAGTTGTGGCACATGGGCTCCTCTAGTTGTGGTGCACGGGCTCTAGAGCACATGGGCTCAGTAGTTGTGGTACACAGGCTTCTCTCTAGTTGCGGTGTGTGGGTTTTAATTGCCCCTCAGCATGTGGGATCTTAGTTCCCCGACCAGGGATCAAAGCCACATCGGAAGGCGGATTCCCAACCACTGGACCACCAGGGAAGCCCCCAGGTGTTATTCAGTTTTATATCCTTCTTAAGCTTCTGTTTTCTAGTTCTATTAATGAGAAAGGAGTGTTGAAATCTCCAACTATAATTTTGGATTTGTTTATTTCCCTGTTCAGTTCTGACAGTTTTTGGTTTGTGTACTTTGGAACTCTGTTGTTAGGTACATATACCTTTAGAACTGTTTGTCTTCTTGGTAAACTGACTCTTCTTCAATATGTAAGGTCTTTCTTTATCTCTGGTAATTTTCTTTGCTCTAAAGTCTACTTTGTCAGGGACTTCCCTGGCGGTCCAGTGGTTAAGACTCCGTGCTCCCAATGCAGGGAGCATGGGTTCGATCCCTGGTCAGGGAATTAAGATCCTGCATGCCCCATGGCATGGCCAAAAATAAATAAATAAATAAAGTCTACTTTGTCAGTTTCTTTTAGTTCATGTTTGCATGGTATATCTTTTTCCAACCTTTTACTTTTCAAGTACTACCTATATCATTATATTTGAAGAGTTTCTTCTAGATAGCATATATAGTTGGGTCATTTTTTAAATTGAGCTATAGTTGATTTACAATATTGTGTTCGTTTCAGGTGTAAGCTGGGTCATTTTTTTAATCTTCTGACAATCTCATATTTTAATTGATGTGTTTAAATCATTTACACTTGGTATAATTTCTGGTATGTTTGCATTTAGTCTGCCATTTTATTATTTGCTCTCGCTCTTTCTCTTTTTCCTGTTTATTGTTCTTCTGTTTGCCCTTCCCTGCCTTCTTTTGGGTTATTTGAACTTATTCTTGTACCTATCGTGATTTTGACTATATCTATTTGCGTTAATTTTTATGACTACTTTGGGGATTATAAAATACATAGTTAATTCTTCATAGTCTATTTAGAATCACTTTAATTGGTATGTATAAAACTTACCACCATATAGGTCCCTTTACACTTCCTCCTTCATGTATAAGTGTATTGTATACTGTATCTATATACACTGAAAATTCATCAATGTTAAATTTTTTGCTTTCAACTGTCAAGCATGTTTTATTCTTTTTGTTTGTTTGTTTGTTTTTGGCCATGCTGCATGGCTTGAGGAGTCACAGTTCCGTGATCAGGGATTGCACCCAGGCCACAGCAGTGAAAGCCTGGAATCCTAACCACTAGACCACCAGGGAACTCCCAAGCATGTTTTAAAGAACTCAAGAGGAGAATAGTCTATTATATTTACCAAGATACTTACCATTTCTGTTGTTCTTCCTTCATTTCTGATGTTCCAAGTTTCCTTCCTATATCCTTTTTATTGTATGAAGAACTTCCTTTAGCAATTCATTTAGAGCACGTATGCTGGCTATGAATTCTCTTAATTTTCCATGTCTTTATTTCACCTTCACTCCTGAAGGCTATTTTCACTGGATATGGACTTCATGGTTGGTAGTTCTTTTCTTTCAGCCTTTTAGCAGTTTTAAAATGTTGTGCCATTTCCTTCTGGTTTTCACGGTTTCTGATGAGAAATCTGCAGTTGCTGAAATCATTGTTCCCCTACAGGTAATGAGTCATTTTTCTCTCACTGATTTCAAGATTATTCATTTTGTCTTTAGTTTTCAGCAATTTGATTATAATGTGTCTGGATATGGATTCCTTTGGGTTTATCTTGTTTGGGGTTTGCTCAGCCTCTTGAATCTGTAGGCTTATGTCTTTTACCTAACTTGAGAAGTTTGGAGGTCCATTATTTCTTAAAATACTTTTTTCTGCCTCACATTCTTCTTTCTTGGACTCCAATTACTTGAATATTAGACTTTTTGTTGTTGTGCCACAGGTTCCTGAAGTACAGTTCCTGAAATTAACAGTTCCTGGTAATTTTTTTCAATATTTTTTCTCTCTTGTTCAGGTTGGATGATTGTTATTGCTCTATCTTCAAGTTCACTGGCTTTTTTCTCTGTTATCTCTATTCTGCTGTTGAGTCCATTGAGTGATTTTGTTGTTGTTGTTGTTATTTTATTTTTCAGCTCTAAAATTTCCATTTGGTTAATCTTTATGTCTTTTTTCTATTCCAATACTTTCCGTTTTCATATTTGTTTTGAGAATTTTCATGATTGCTCAGTCAATCATTTTTATAATAGCTCTTTAAAGTGCTTGGCAGATAATTCCAACATCAGCATTATCTCATTCTTGGCACCTGTTGATTGTCATTCCCCACTTGAATTGAATATTTCATTGTTCTTTGTATGCTGAGTAATTTTGGATTGTATCCTGGACACTTTGAATATTACATTATGAGACTCTAGGTCTTATTTAAATCCTATGAAGATAATTCAGAAAGAGTCAGGTACCACAGTGTTCATTGCAGCTCTATTTACAATAGCCAGGACATGGAAGCAACCTAAGTTTCCATCGACAGATGAATGGATAAAGAAGATGTGGCACATATACACAATGGAATATTACTCAGCCATAAAAAGAAACGAAATTGAGTTATTTGTAGTGAGGTGGATGGACCTAGAGTCTATCATACAGAGTGAAGTAAGTCAGAAAGAGAAAAACAAATACTGTATGCTAACACATATATATGAAATCTAAAAAAAGAAAAAAAAAGGTTATGAAGAACCTAGGGGCAGGATGGGAATAAAGACGCAGACCTGCTAGAGAATGGACTTGAGGACACGGGGAGGGGGAAGGGTAAACTGGGACAAAGTGAGAGAGTGGCATGGACATATATACACTACCAAATGTAAAATAGGTTGCTAGTGGGAAGCAGCCACATAGCACAGGGAGATCAGCTTGGTGCTTTGTGACCACCTAGAGGGATGGGATAGGGAGGGTGGGAGGGATGGAGACACAAGAGGGAAGAGATATGGGGATATATGTATTTGTATAGCTGATTCACTTTGTTATAAAGCAGAAACTAACACAGCATTGTAAAGCAATTATACTCCAATAAAGATGTTATAAATAAATAAATAAATAAATAAATCCTATGAAGAATGTTGATACATTTGTTTTAGCAGACAATCTGCATGGTTAGTTTCAGTCCACAAGTTCCATCCTGTCTTCTGTGAGTCTGGTTCCAGTGTCAGTTCAGTTTTCACAGGCTTTTCAGTGTTATTCATGTCTGTCTCATGTGTGTACCCCCCAGTGGTCAGTCTGGGACCAGGGAAGGGATCTAGCACTAGCTCAGTTCTCAAAGTCTTTGCTATATTAATCAGGATCCAATCCATGCACATGCAGGTCAGGAGCTGGGAAAAGCAACTCCATAAAATTGTTTATGAATACCTCAGCTCAAACCCAATCTGCAAAGGCCTTTTCATCAGGGATCTCCAGGGAGCATGTGGGTCTGAAGCTTCAGCCAGCCTCTCCCCCCATCTTCACTGCAGTCCACTAGCTGTCTGATCTCTGCTTGGCCCTTTCCCAACCCCATTTCTCAACGGAGTTCAGAGAGCAACAGAGCTGGCATGAGGAGACTCCCAGCACTCCAAGAAGGATGTAGAAAGCTTTGTTGTAGGCCATCAAGAGACCAGGGATGATCTGAAGCACAAAATAGAGCACCTTCCCCTTCCCCCCAATACAACTGGCTAGCCTCTTAACCCATTCACTTCCAAACAGAGATAGAGGTGGAATGGCTGAGGAGGTAGGTCAGAGAGGTAGATAGGTGAAATGTCTGAGGAGCTCCAGGGACCAAGGTGGGGTATTCTGAGGACTGTGAGGAGGAAATCTGGAATTTCAGTTGATCCCAAGCCCCCAGAGTAGCTCTCCTGCTCTCTCCAGGACCCCTAGCCCCAGGAACTCAACCTAGTGGGACCCAGGCTCTAGCCCCCTCCCCTGGTGGTGGAAGCCTCCCCCATGACAAACATTAACCCCCTTGCACTGAGTCTCTTCTGGCTAATTGTCCAGATGACCATCTAATCAACCAAACTTCTAAAACGACATCTACTTGGCAGTGAATCAAGACATCTGGTTAACTTACGAACACAGAAGTAAGATCAACCCCCAAATCAGAACACCTTGTCAAACCCCAAAGCAGGTCATGTGGTCAGCTTGACTTAACAAAAGGAAATCTTTCATCATCCCTGAGGGTACCTGCACCTTTCTTGCTGGGCATGCCAAGAATGCAAGGCCCTAGTCACTCTACACAGTTTCAGAGTTGTATTTGTAGCAAGCTCCCTTGAGAAATGAGGTAGTATTTCCTTCCAGACAAAAAGCAGGTTTGTTGCTGCTCATTATAGGAGCAATTAATCCCCCACATTCAGTGTTCCGCTTCTATAACACCACCCACTATGTGCACAGGCATGCATCTAAGCCCACCTGTATTACCCCCTTGGAGAACGAGTTCAAACAACACACTAGCACTCTGGCTACTGCTTTTGCTGTGAATAGTAAAATCCTTTATCTCTGACCCAGGAGTCTCATGTCTTCTGCTTGTATCCATGAAACAGGATAGATTGTTAGCTTGCAAGTAGGGTAAAATCTCAGACCCTTTACATTTCTGGACATTGACCTGCACTCATCAGACACTGAGTCCAATGTCCTCAGGCCAGGTGGTAACACCAGGCTCCTCACACCAGGCACTAGGTCCTGTCTCCCCACTGCCAGACACCAACTCCAACCTCTGCTGCCAACTACTAGTGCCCAATTCCCCCTCCAGAGGCTAACAAATAGCTCCAGAACCTACCTCTTACCTTTTGCTTCAGAGACTAGGTTCCAACCTCTCCCTCCAGAGACCAAGTCCTGACCTCTCCTGCCAGAGATTGTCAGGACCTCTGCCTCCCAACCTGTGCCACGATCAACTAGGTTCCCCAATTTCCCCTCTAGAGGCCAAACCTCCAGTACCCATTGAGATGCTAAGTCCCAATTTCAGCTCCAGAATCTAAGTCCTCATTCTTAGTCATGAGATGAAGTCTCCAATTTTCACTGCAGAGGATGTCCCAACTTTCACAAGTGGTCACCAAAGCTGTCTAGCCACCTGACCTCAACCAAGTATTTCATGATGCCATTTCTCATGCAGAGGAGAAAGGAATGGGGAGAGACCAGCAAAGGTAGACCCTGGAGTCTTACAGAGAAGGTACAGGGTCCATTCAGGACTGATCCTAGGAAAACCAGGAACAGTAACAGACCCTGAGCAGGCCCTTTCTACCCTCTGTGGCTGGTTGGTCTGTCGATAATGACCCAAGCGCCTAGAAGCCCCATTTCTTGGGTAGAGGAGGTTGGGGAGCAGGGGAACAACCTCAGGGGCCAACACCAAGGGTACAGAGGCCTTTTAGGAAGGACTCACTGGGAAAAAGAGGTAAAACCAAATACCAGCACATGCTCCTGCAACAGAGTTGGCTAGACACACAGCCTGCACCTGGGCACTTAGTGACCTCATCTCTTATGCAGGGGAGAAAAGAATTCATGAAAATGGCACAAGTCAACCCTGGGGTTCTCCGTGGTGGGTGCAGTGAGTGGCCTCTCAGGAGGGACAATGCAGGAACTGGATGGATCTGAGGCCCCAAGCAGTGCCCCTCTCTGCATCCAGCTGGTCTTCCAATAACTACCAGGGATCTGTGGCCCAGTTTATCATGTGAGGGAGCAATGGAATCCCATGGAATGACCCCAGGGACCAATGTGAAGCATAAAAAAATCTTTCAGGGGAACCTCCTATGGAACAGGGACTATCTGAAACCTCATCTAAGCTCCACCCTCTTCAGCCAGCTTGTGATCTGACATTGTCACTCTCTGATGCCATGGTCTGGAAGGTTGACTGACTTGCTCAGCTTGACTCTGGAAGCTAGATTGACTTGCTCAGCCCCCATGGACCTCCACACAAGGTGCAGAGACCTTTTAGGAGGTCCCTTCCAGACACTTAGCTCTAGGAAAAGCCCAAGATCAAGCTCCTCACACCTCAGGAGGTTAACTCTTCCACCTCTACCCTGTTGCTTCCCAGCCCCAGTTCTCAGCAGGTGAGGTCAGAAAGAAGTAGGACAGGCTCCCTGGTCCTTTGAAGGCTTCAACAGAGGATAGGCTTGCTGGGCCCTGGGTTCCTACCTCTGCAATCAGTGGGACCAGTGCCAGGAGCCCCTGTGGCCTCTTCAGGGGGAGAAGAGGCCTTTTTGAAGAATGTCCTGACATTCAGGGCTGGTCCCTACCTCCAGACCAAACTCCTCCTCCAACTGCAGCAAGTTAACCAGGCTACTACAAGCCAGTGACATCCTGGCCTTGGTTATCAGCTAGGAGAAATCAGATAGCATGTGAAGTGACTTGAGTCCCTGAGAGTCCCTGCAGTGAAGGAAGAAGACTTTCAGGTGGAATTTCAGCAGACCAGGAGCCATCTGAAGCCCAACACTATGCTCCCTCACCTGTAAACAGCTAGCTGTCTAACGTAGACCTGGTTATCCTCTGACCCCCCTTCTTAATCTGAGGAGGTCAAGGAAGAGAAGGACTAGCACCAGGAGGCCTCTAGGACCTGTTAGGGGGTGCAGAGACTGTGGGAGATGTCTCTGGGAAGTCCATGGAGGCCAACACAGAGGACTCAGAGACTTTTTAGAAGAGGCTTACTGTGGAACTGGGGTGACCCCGATCCCCAAGATGTGCCGCCCCAATCCCAATTGTAGCCAGCTATCTAACCAATCTCAAGTAAAGAACTTCTTTGCCCTCTTTCTCACCCATATCTAACGCTGACCCTGAAATCAAACAACTGAACATTGACCTCACCCTAAACTTAACCCTAACACTGATTCTGACCATGAACTCGACCCTTACATTAATCATAATCCTAAACCTGGCTCTAAACCTGATTATAAACCCTAACCCTAAAGCTAACCATAAACTACATCCTAAACATTACCTGATCATGACCCTGACTCTAAGCCTAACCCCTAACCTAATCCTAAATTTGATCTTTACACTAAACCTATCCCTAACCATGAACCCGGCCGTGACTTAAACCTAACCAGAACACTGACCCTCACCCAGAACCTGACCTAACTCGACATCTAACTCTAACCCTGACCCTGATGTTAATACTAAACATAACCCTAATTCTGACCCTGACAATGAACTTGGCTCATCCTGATAGTGATTCTGGAACTAACCCTGACCCTAATCATGAAATTAACTGTTTCCCTGATCCTGCACCTTACCCTGATACTAAACCTAGCCATATCCCTGACACTAACATTAACCCTAAACCTAACCTTATGCTGACTTTGTAGGAAAATGTGTTATTCTAATCTTATTTTTACATACACTGTTTATAATAATAAGATTTTCTCTAGCCATAAGAAGTTACTTTTAAGAAAACTGGGTTATTTTGATGTTGTTTTCACTGAGCTTGTCCCCACAAATACTGCTGAGTTTCATCTAAATTTACCCTAACTTACAGTAAGAAGCTACTTTGGAAGAGAATGTGTGATTCTGGGCACATTTTTACTTACACTGCTTAGATTAATCTAAATTTGCTCTTTCAGGAATTGGTTTCCTTGGCAAAGAGTGTGAGGTTCTGAGCTTGTTTTAAAACATACTGCTTCTCTTCATCTAGGTTTGCCCTAACCTGCTTTGGGGAATTACTTCTAAGAAGAACGTGTGATTCTAAGCTTGTTTTCACTTATATTGTTTAAATCCATTTAAGTTGCACTAAATCACCACGAGTTATTTTTTAGAATTATGTGTGATTCTGTGCTTATTTATACATATAAAGCTTAGTTTCATCTTCATGTACTCTATCCATATTACTTTTGTGAAAAATTTGTGATTCTGAATATGTTTTAAAATAAAGCTCTTGGGAATTCCCTGGTGGTCCAGTGGTTAGGACTCTACACTTTCACTGCCAAGGGCCTGGGTTCAGTCCCTGGTTGGGGAACTAGATCCCACAAGCCAGGTGATGTGGCCATAAATGAATTAATTAATTAAATAAAGCTCTTAGTTTCACCTAGATTTGCTTTAACTCACTGTAAAGAGTTTATTTACAGGAAATATGTGATTCTGAATTATTTGCAGGGAATTTCCTGGTGGTGCAGTGGTTAAGAATCCGCCTGCCAATGCAGGGGACATGGGTTCGAGCCCTGGTCTGGGAAGATCCCACATGCTGCAGAGCAACTAAGCCCGTGCACCACAACTACTGAGCCTGCGCTATAGAGCCCGTGAACAACAACTACTGAGCCCTTGTGCCACATCTACCGAAGCCCACACCCCGAGGGCCCGTGCTCTGCAACAAAGAAAAGCCACCACAATGAGAAGCCCACCACACACCCAAACGAAGAGTAGCCCCCACTTGCCGCAACTAGAGAAAGCCCGCGCGCAGCAAAAAAGACCCAACGCAGCCAAAAATAAATAAATTTATTAAATAAATAATTTGCACACAAACTGCTTAGTTTCACTAGATTTATTCTAATGTATTGAGAAATTACTTTGGAGAAGAATGTGCAATTCTGAGCTTGTTTTCATATAAGTACTTATGTGGGATCTTCCCGGACCAGGGATCGAACCCATGTCCCCTGCGTTGGCAGGCGGATTCTTAACCACTGTGCCACCAGGGAAGTCCCCAATTAAGATTTTTTTAAGGGTCTAAGTTATTTGAAAGTAAATTGCTTGGTTTTGTCTAGATTTCTTCTAAGTCACATTGAGAGGTTATATTGGAGAAGAATGTATGATTCTGGTTCTGCTTCCATCAAAGATAGGGACCAGATTTGCACTCCCATCTGAAACAATCAAAGGAACCTGACAGAATGAATGAAAGAACAGGTTTTAAGCATTGAACAGCAGGCATCCAAGAAGTGAGAGATGGGAAACAAATGAGGTGAGTACTTATGATTCCCCCAGACTGCCTTGAGAAAGTGCTCAGGCCATGGTGCAGGGTGGAGGAACTGAGGCAGAGCCCAACTGACTCCCTGAGTTGAGGATTTGGAGCTGAATCTCATGGGGGATTGAAGCAGCTAGAGTTGATAGAACAGAGTACCAAAGAGCAAAAAGCTGCACAGAGAATGTGACAGTTAATTTTTTATGTGTCCACTTGGCTAGGCCACAGTATCCATATATTTGGTCTAATGTTATTCTAGATTGTTTCCTACTGTTCTAGATTATTCCTGCTGGTTCTGTTTCTCTAGTGAATGCTGACTAATACAGAAAGAGAAGCCTGGAGATCTGAAGATAGTACTCTTGCACATTCAGAAGAGTACCAATTAGTGCATGCATGTGAGGAGAACACAGAAAGAACCATCTGAAAGGATTAGAGGGAACAACACTTGGCACTCACACAGGGGCAAGAATAGGACCTGCTCCCACCAGCCAGACTGAAAAAAAAACGCCTAATTCATAAAGCATTGGGTAAAGTCCTCAGGAAGGTCTTGCCTCAGAATAATTGTCTCAGGAGAATAATTAACCCTAGAATGAGCATTGCTCAGGACCCCATCTAACAAATCCTAAGGGCAAGACCTGAAAGAATAGAAATGTTTCTAAGAAACTTAACTACATCCCAAAACAAAGTCCAAGAATATTTATAGTAATACAAAAGTATTCAACACCCAAAAGGAAAAAATTCACAATATCTGGCAGCCAATCAAAGCTTACCAGTCATGCTAAGGTAGGGAAACATAAAAATAATAATCAATAAAAACCAACCCAGATTTGACACAGATATTAAAATTAGCAGAGAAGGACATTAAAAGTTATTATAATGGTATTCCACAAGGTCAAAAACTCAATGACAGACATGGAAAACATAAAAATGACCAGTGAAGCTACATCTTTAAAATAATGAATTGAAAAAAAAAAAAGATAACCTAGAATTCTATACCTGGCAAAAATATCTTCAAATTTGAGGATTAAATCATCTAGCTTTGAGGGCAAACAGGGCTCAGTATTTGAGTCTCCCAGGACCACAGAGAATAAAGGGTTGTTTTAAAATTGGTGCACAGAAGATGGGGAGATTGGTTCAAGATGGTGGAGTAGAAGGACATGCGCTTACTCCCTCTTGTGAGAGCACTGGAATCACAACTAACTGCTGAACAATCATCGACAGGAAGACACTGGAACTCACCAAAAAAAGACACCTCACATCCAAAGACAAAGGAGAAGCCGCAATGAGATGGTAGGAGAGGCTCAGTCACAATAAAATCAAATCCCATAAATTCTGGGTGAGTGACTCACAAACTGGAGAACACTTATACCACAGAAGTGCACCCACTGGAGTGAAGGTTCTGAGCCCCACGTCAGGCTTCCCAACCTGGGGGTCTGGCAACAGGAGGAGGAATTCCTAGAGAATAAGACTTTGAAGCTTAGCGGGATTTGACTGCAGGACTTCGACAGGACTGGGGGAAACAGAGACTCCACTCTTGGAGGGCACACACAAAGTAGTGTGTGCATCGGGACCCAGGGGAAGGAGCAGTGATCCCATAGGAGACTGAACCAGGCCTACCTGCTAGTGATGGAGGGTCTCCTGCAGAGGCAGGGGGTGGCTGTGGCTCACTGTGAGGACAAGGACACTGGCAACAGAAATTCTGGGAAGTACTCCTTGGCGTGAGCCCTCCCAGAGTCCGCCATTAACCTCACAAAGAGCCGGGTAGGCTCCAGTGTTGGGTCGCCTCAGGCCAAACAACCAACCGGGAGGGACCCAGCCCCACCCATCAGCAGACAAGCAGTTTAAACTTTTACTGAGCTCTGCCCACCAGAGCAACACCCAGCTCTACCCACCACCAGTCCCTCCCATCAGGAAACTTGCACAAGCATCTTAGATAGCCTCATCCACCAGAGGGCAGACAGCAGAAGCAAGAAGAATTACAATCCTACAGCCTGTGGAACAAAAAACACATTCACAGAAAGATAGACAAGATGAAAATGCAGAGGCCTATGTACCAGATGAAGGAACAAGATAAAACCCCAGAAAAACAACTAAAGGGAGTGCAGATAGGCAACCTCCCAGAAAAAGGATTCAGAATAATGAATGTGAATAGTGAATATCTTCACTAATGAATAGTGAAGATGATCCAGGACCTCGGGAAAAGAATGGAGGCAAAGATCGAGAAGATGCAAGAAATGTTTAACAAAGACCTAGAAGAATTAAAGAACAAACAAACAGAGATGAACAATACAATAACAGAAATGATAAATACACCAGAAGGAATCAATAGCGGAATAACTGAGGCAGAAGAACGGACAAGTGACCTGGAAGACAGAATGGTGGAATTCACTGCCATGGAACAGAATAAAGAAAAAAGAACGAAAAGAAATTAAGACAGCCTAAGGGACCTCTGGGACAACATTAAGCGCAACAACATTCACATTATAGGGGTCCCAGAAGGAGAAGAGAGAGAGAAAGGACCCGAGAAAATATTTGAAGAGATTATAGTCAAAAACTTCCCTAACATGGAAAAGGAAATAGCCACACAAGTCCAGGAAGCTCAGAGAGTCCCAGGCAGGATAAACCCAAGGAGAAACATGCTGAGACACATAGTAATCAAATGACAAAAATTAAAGACAAAGAAAAATTATTGAAAGCAACAAGGGAAAAATGACAAATAACATACAAGGGAACTCCCATAAGGTTAACAGCTGATTTCTCAGGATAAACTCTACAAGCCAGAAGGGAGTGGCATGATATATTTAAAGTGATGAAAGGGAAGAACCTACAACCAAGATTACTCTACCCAGCAAGGATCTCATTCAGATTTGATGGAGAAATCAAAAGCTTTACAGACAAACAAAAGCTAAGAGAATTCAGCAATACCAAACCAGCTCTACAACAAATGCTAAAGGAACTTCTGTAAGTGGGAAACACAAGAGAAGAAAAGGACTTACAGAAACAAACCCATAACAATTAAGAAAATGGTAATAGGAACACACATATCGATAATTACCTTAAACGTGAATGGATTAAATGCTCCAACCAAAAGACAGAGGCTCGCTGAATGGATACAAAAACAAGACCCATATATATGTTGTCTACAAGATACCCACTTCAGACCTAGGGACACATACAGACTGAAAGTAAGGGGATGGAAAGAGATATTCCATGCAAATGGAAATCAAAAGAAAGCTGGAGTAGCAATACTCATATCAGATAAAATAGACTTTAAAATAAAGAATGTTACAAGAGACAAGGAAAGACACTGCATAATAATCAAGGGATCAATCCAAGAGGAAGATATAACAATTATAAATTTATATGCACCCAACATAGGAGCACCTCAATACATAAGGCAACTGTTAACAGCTATAAAACAGGAAATTGACAGTAACACAATAATAGTGGGAGACTTTAACACTTCACTTAACCCAAGGGACAGATCATCCAAACAGAAAATTAATAAGGAAACACAAGCTTTAAATAACACAATAGACCAGAGAGATTTAATTGATATTTATAGGACATTCCATCCAAAACAGCAGATCACACTTTCGTCTCAAGTGTGCACGGAACATTCTCCAGGATAGATCACATCTTGGGTCACAAATCAAGCCTCATTAAATTTAAGAAAATTGAAACCATATCAAGCATCTTTTCTGACCTCAACGCTATGAGATTAGAAATCAATTACAGGGAAAAAAATGTAAAAAAAAACCAAATAATGGAGGCTAAACAATATGTTACTAAGTAACCAAGAGATCACTGAAGAAATCAAAGGGGAAATCAACAAATACAGAGAGACAAATGACAATGAAAACACTACAATCCAAAACCTATGGGACGCAGCAAAAGCAGTTCTAAGAGGGAAGTTTATAGCAATACAAGCCTATGTCAAGAAACAAGAAAAATCTCAAATAAAAAATCTAACGTTACACCTAAAGGAACTAGAGAAAGAAGAACAAACAAAACCCAAAGTTAGTAGAAGGAAAGAAATCATAAAGATCAGAGCAGAAATAAATGAAATAGAAACAAAGAAAGCAATAGCAAAGATCAATAAAACTAAAAGCTGCTTCTTTGAGAAGATAAACAAAATTGATAAACCATTAGCCAGACTCATCAAGAAAAAGAGGGAGAGGACTCAAATCAATAAAATTAGAAATGAAAAAGGAGAAGTTACAACAGACACTGCAGAAATACAAAGCATCCTAAAAGACTACTACAAGCAACTCTATGCCAATAAAATGGACAACCTGGAAGAAATGGACACATTCTGAGAAAGATATAACCTTCCAAGACTGAATCCAGAAGAAATAGAAAATATGAACAGACTAATCACAAGTAATGAAAGTGAAGCTTTGATTAAAAATCTTCCAACAAACAAAAGTCCAGGACCAGATGGCTTCACAGGTGAATTCTATCAAACATTTAGAGAAGCATCAACACCCATCCTTCTCAAACTCTTCCAAACAATTGCAGAGGGAGGAACACTCCTAGACTCATTCTATGAGGACACCATCACCCTGATACCAAAACCAGACAAAGATACTACAAAAAAAGAAAATTACAGACCAATTTCACTGATGAATGTAGATGCAAAAATCCTCAACAAAATACTAGCAAATAGAATCCAACAATACATCAAAAGGATCATACACCATGATCAAGTGGGATTTATCCCAGGGATGCAAGGATTCTTCAGTATATGCAAATCAATCAATGTGATAAACCATATTAACAAATTGAAGAATGAAAACCATATGATCATCTCAGTAGATGCCGAAAAAGCTTTTGACAAAATTCAACACCCATTTATGATAAAAACTCTCCAGAAGGTGGGCATAGAGGGAACCTACCTCAACATAATAAAAGCCATATATGACAAACCCACAGTAAACATCGTTCTCAATGGTGAAAAACTGAAAGCATTTCCTCTAAGATAAGCAACAAGACAAGGATGTCCACTCTCGCCACTATTATTCAACATAGTTTTGGAAGTCCTAGCCACAGCAATCAGAGAAGAAAAAGAAATAAAAGGAATACAATTTGGAAAAGAAGAAGTAAAGCTGTCACTGTTTGCAGATGACATGATACTATACATAGAGAACACTAAAGACTCTACCAGAAAACTACTAGAGCTAATCAATGAATTTGGTAAAGTAGCAGGATACAAAATTAATGCACAGAAATCTCTCACATTCCTATACATTAATGATGAAAAATCTGAAAGAGAAATTAAGGAAACACGCCCATTTACCACTGCAACAAAAAGAATAAAATACCTAGGAATAAACCTACCTTGGGAGACAAAAGACCTATATGCAGAAAACTATAAGACACTGATGAAAGAAACTAAAGATGATAAAAACAGATGGAGAGATATACCGTGTTCTTGGATTAGGAGAATCAATATTGTGAAAATGACTATACTACCCAAAGCAATCTACAGATTCAATGCAATCCCTATCAAGTTACCAATGGCATTTTTTATAGAACAAGAACAAAAATCTTAAAATTTGTATGGAGACACAAAAGACCCCGAAAAGCCAAAGCAGTTTTGAGGGAAAAAAATGGAGCTGAAGGAACCAGACTCCCTGACCTCAGACTATACTACAAAGCTACAGTGATCAAGACAATATGGTACTGGCACAAAAACAGAAATATAGATCCGTGGAACAGGATAGAAAGCCCAGAGATAAACCCATGCACCTATGGTCAACTAATCTATGACAAAGGAGGCAAGGATATACAATGGAGAAAACACAGTCTCTTCAATAAGTGGTGCTGGGAAAACTGGACAGCTACATGTAAAAGAATGAACTCAGAACATTCCCTAACACCATACACAAAAATAAACTCAAAATGGATTAGAGACCTAAATGTAAGACCAGACACTATAAAACTCTTAGAGGAAAACATAGGAAGAACCCTCTTTGACATAAATCACAGCAAGACCTTTTTTGATCCACCTCTCAGTGTAATGGAAATAAAAACAAAAATAAACAAGTGGGACCTAATGAAACTTTAAAACTTTTGCAAAGCAAAGGAAACTACAAACAAGACATAAAGACAACCCTCAGAATGGGAGAAAATATTTGCAAATGAATCAACCGACAAAGGATTAATCTCCAAAATATATAAACAGCCCATGGAGCTCAATATTAAGAAAATAAACAATCCAATCCAAAAATGGGCAGAAGACCTAAATAGACATTTCTCCAAAGAAGACCTACAGATGGCCAAGAAGCCCATTAAAAACTGCTCAACATCACTAATTATTAGAGAAATGCAAATCAGAACTACAATGAGGTATCACCTCACACCAGTTAGAATGAGCATCATCAGAAAATCTACAAACAACAAATGCTGGAGAGGGTGCAGAGAAAAGGAACCCTCTTGCACTGTTGGTGGGAATGTAAATTGATACAGCCACTATGGAGAACAGTATAGAGGTTCCTTAAAAAACTAAAAATAAGGGCTTCCCTGGTGGCGCAGTGGTTGAGGGTCCGCCTGCCAATGCAGGGGACGCGGGTTCGTGCCCCGGTCCAGGGGGATCCCACATGCTGCAGAGCGGCTGGGCCCGTGAGCCATGGCTGCTGAGCCTGCATGTCCAGAGCCTGTGCTCCGCAACGGGAGAGGCCGCAGCGGTGAGAGGCCCACGTACTGCAAAAAAAAAAAAAAAAACTAAAAATAAAATTACCATATGACCCTGCAATCCCACTACTGGGCATATACCCAGAGAAAAGCATAATTCAAAAAGACACATGCACCCTAATGTTCATTGCAGCACTGTTTACAATAGCCAGGACATGGAAGCAACCTAAGTGTCCATCGACAGATGAATGGATAAAGAAGATATGGTACATATATACAATGGAATATTACTCAGCCATAAAAAGGAATGAAATTGGGTCATTTTTAGAGATGTGGATGGATCTAGAGAGTGTCATACAGAGTGAAGTAAGTCAGAAGAAAAAAACAAATATCGTATATTAACGCATGTATGTGGAACTTAGAAAAATGGTACAGATGAACCGGTTTTCAGGTCAGAAATAGAAACACAGATATAGAGAACAAACATATGGACACCAAGGGGGGAAAGTCATGGGGGGGAGGGTGTGTGGTTGTGTTATTAATTGGGAGATTGGGATTGACATACATACACTAATATGTATAAAATGGATAACTAAAAAGAAACTGCTGTATAAAAAAAATAAAATTCTAAAAATAAAATAAAATAAAATAAAATGGGTGCACGAGCACTCCTGATGGCTGCTCCCCCTGGCTCAGCCCAGAGCAAATGGGCAAAAACACCCAGTTCCTAGTTTCTCCCTGAAAGGGGATAGACTGCTATCTAATGTCCCGACTTTCCCAACTGCTACCCAAAGGTCATCTCTGATGAACATAGATGCAAAAATCCTATATAAAATACTATCAAACTGAATTCAACAACACATCAAGAATATTATACAACATGACCATGTGGGATTTATCCCTGGGATGCAAGTTTGGTTTAATATATGCAAATAAATCACTGTGATATACCACATGAACAAAATGAAAGGTAAAAATCACATGATCATCTCAATAGAAGGAGAAAAAGCATTTGACAGAGATCAACATCCATTCATAATTTTTAAAAACTCTCAACATAATAGGTATAGAAGGAACTTACCTCAACACAATAAAGCCCATTTATAAAAATCTCATAGCTAATATCATAATCAATGGGGAAAATCTGAAAGCTTTTCCTCTAAGATCCAGTACAATGCAAAGATGCCCACTCTCACCACTTCTATTCAACATAGTACTGGAAGTACTAGCAAGAACAGTCAGACAAGAAAAAGAAAAGGCATACAAATAAGAGAAGTAAAATTATATCTCTGTTTGCAGATGACATGATCCTACTTGTAGAAAGCCCTAAAGACTTCCCCGAAAAACTGTTAAAACTAATAAAAGAATTCAGTAAAGTTGCAGTATACAAAATCTACATACAAAAACCAGTAGTGTTTCTTTACACCAACAATGATCTATCTGAAAAGGATATCAGGAAAACAATCCTATCTACAATAGCAACAACAACAAAAATAAAATACTCAGAAATAAATTTAACCAAGGAGGTAAAAGACTCGTACACTGAAGACTATAGAACGTTGATGAAATAAATTAAAGAAGACACAAATCAATGGAAGGATATCCTGTGTTCATGGATTGGAAGAATCAATATTGTGATATACAGATTCAATACAATCCCTATAAAAATTCCAAATTTGAACAGCCAAAAGCAATCTTGAAAAAGAAAAACAAAGTTGGAGGCATCACATTTCCTGATTTCAAATTATATTACGAATCTATAGTAATCAAAACAGTATGGTACTGTCATAAAAACAGGCACATAGAGAAATGAAATGGAATAGAGAGCCCAGAAATAAATCCAAGCATATACAGTCAACAAATTTTCAACACGGGTGCCAAGAATACACAATGGGGAAATGATAATCTCTTCAACAAATCTTGGGAAAATTGGATATCCCCATGCAAAAGAATGAAATTGGACCCTTGTTTTACACCATACACAAAAATCAAGTCAAAATGGATTAAAGACTTAAATTTTAAGACCCCAAACCATAAAACTCCTAGAAGAAAACATAGGGGAAAAGCTGTTTGACATTGGTCTCAGCAGTGATTTCCTGGATATGACAGCAAAAGTACAAGCAACAAAAGCAAAAATGAGTAAGTGGGACTCCATCGCACTAAAAAGCATCTGCACAGCAAAAGAAACCATCAACAAAATAAAAAGTCAACCTACAGAATGAAAGAAAATATTTGCAAATCATATATCTAATAAGGGGTTATATACAAAGTATATAAGGAACTCCCACAACTCAATAGAAAAAAAAACAAATAACCCAAGTTTTTAAATGGGCAAAGAACTTAAAAAGTTTTTTTACTTATTTTTTGGCTGCGTTGGGTCTTCATTGCTGCACGTGGGCTTTAGCTGTGGTGAGTGGGGGCTACTCTTCGTTGCGGAGAATGGGCTCTAGGCACGCAGGCTTCAGTGGCTGTGGCACACAGGCTCAGTAGTTGCAGCTCACTGGCTTAGTTGCTCTGCAGCATGTGGGATCTTCCCGGACCAGGGATGGAATCCGTGTCCCCTGCATTGGCAGGCAAATTCTTAACCACTGTGCCACCAGGGAAGTGGCAATACATAAGGCAAATACTAACAGCCATAAAAGGGGAAATCAACAGTAACACATTCATAGTAGGGGACTTTAACACCCCACTTTCACCAATGGACAGATCATCCAAAATGAAAATAAATAAGGAAACACAAGCTTTAAATGATACATTAAACAAGATGGACTTAATTGATATTTATAGGACATTCCATCCAAAAACAACAGAATGCACATTTTTCTCAAGTGCTCATGGAACATTATCCAGGATAGAGCATATCTTGGGTCACAAATCAAGCCTTGGTAAGTTTAAGAAAATTGAAATTGTATCAAATATGTTTTCCGACGAGAACGCTATGAGACTAGATATCAATTACAGGAAAAGATCTGTAAAAAATACAAACACATGGAGGCTAAACAATACACTACTTAATAACGAAGTGATCACTGAAGAAATCAAAGAAGAAATTTTAAAAAATACCTAGAAACAAATGACAATGGAGACACGATGGCCCAAAACCTATGGGATGCAGCAAAAGCAGTTCTAAGAGGGAAGTTTATAGCAATACAAGCCCACCTTAAGAAACAGGAAACATCCCGAATAAACAACCTAACCTTGCACCTAACGCAATTAGAGAAAGAAGAACAAAAAAACCCCAAACTTAGCAGAAGGAAAGAAATCCTAAAAATCAGACCAGAAATAAATGAAAAAGAAATGAAGGAAATGATAGCAAAGATCAATAAAACTAAAAGCTGGTTCTTTGAGAAGATAAACAAAATAGATAAACCATTAGCCAGACTCATCAAGAAAAAAAAGGGAGAAGACTCAAATCAATAGAATTAGAAATGAAAAAGGAGAAGTAACAACTGACACTGCAGAAATACAAAAGATCATGAGAGATTACTACAAGCAATAAAATGGACAACCTGGAAGAAATGGACAAATTCGTAGAAATGCACAACCTGCCAAGACTGAATCAGGAAGAAATAGAAAATATGAACACACCAATCACGAGCACTGAAATTGAAACTGTGATTAAAAATCTTCCAACAAACAAAAGCCCAGGACCAGATGGCTTCGCAGGAGAATTCTATCAAACATTTAGAGAAGAGCTAACACCTATCTTTCTCAAACTCTTCCAAAATATAGCAGAGGGAGGAACACTCCCAAATTCATTCTACAAAGCTACCATCACCTTGATACCAAAACCAGACAAAGATGTCACAAAGAAAGAAAACTACAGGCCAATATCACTGATGAACATAGATGCAAAAATCCTCAACAAAATACTAGCAAACAGAATCCAACAGCACATTAAGATGATCATACACCATGATCATGTGGGGTTTATTCCAGGAATGCAAGGATTCTTCAGTATATGCAAATCAATCAATGTGATAAACCATATTAACAAATTGAAGGAGAAAACCATATGATCATCTCAATAGATTCAGAGAAAGCTTTTGACAAAATTCAACACCCAGTTATGATAAAAACCCTGCAGAAAGTAGGCATAGAGGGAACTTTTCTCAACATAATAATAGCTGTATATGACAAACCCACAGCCAACATCATCCTCAATGGTGAAAAACTGAAAGCATTGCCACTAAGATCAGGAGCAAGACAAGGTTGCCCACTCTCACCACTCTTATTCAACATAGTTTTGGAAGTTTTAGCCACAGCAATCAGAGAAGAAAAGGAAATAAAAGGAATCCAAATCGGAAAAGAAGAAGTAAAGCTGTCACTCTTTGCATATGACATGATACTATACATAGAGAATCCTAAAGATGCCACCAGAAAACTACTAGAGCTAATCAGTGAATCTGGTAAAGTTGCAGGGTACAAAATTAATGCACAGAAATCTCTGGCATTCCTATACACTAATGATGAAAAATCTGAAAGTGAAATCAAGAAAACACTCCCATTTACCATTGCAACAAAAAGAATAGTATATCTAGGAATAAACCGACCTAAGGAGACAAAAGACCTGTATGCAGAAAACTATAAGACACTGATAAAAGAAATTAAAGATGATACAAATAGATGGAGAGATATACCATGTTCTTGGATTGGAAGAGTCAACATTGTGAAAATGACTCTACTACCCAAAGCAATCTACAGGTTCAACGCAATCCCTATCAAACTACCACTGGCATTTTTCACAGAGCTAGAACAAAAATTTCACAATTTGTATGGTAACACAAAAGACCCCGAATAGCCAAAGGAATCTTGAGAACGAAAAACGGAGCTCGAGGAATCAGTCTCCCTGACTTCAGACTATACTACAAAGCTACAGTAATCAAGACAGTATGGTACTGGCACAAAAACAGAAAGATAGATCAATGGAACAGGATAGAAAGCCCAGAGATAAACACACGCACATATGGTCACCTTACCTTTGATAAAGGATGCAGGAATGTACAGTGGAGAAAGGACAGCCTCTTCAATAAGTGTTGCTGGGGAAACTGGACAGGTACATGTAAAAGTATGAGATTAGATTACTCCCTAACACCATACACAAAAATAAGCTCAAAATGGATTAAAGACCTAAATGTAAGGCCAGAAACCATCAAACTCTTAGAGTAAAACATAGGCAGAACACTCTATGACATAAATCACAGCAAGATCCTTTTTGATCCACCTCCTAGAGAAATGGAAATAAAAACAAAAATAAATAAATAGGACCTAATGAAACTTCAAAGCTTTTGCACAGCAAAGGAAACCATAAACAAGACCAAAAGACAACCCTCAGAATGGGAGAAAATATTTGCAAATGAAGCAACTGACAAAGGATTAATCTCCAAAATTTACAAGCAGCTCATACGGCTCAATAACAACAACAAAAAAAAACCCAATCCAAAAATGGGCAGAAGACCTAAATAGACATTTCTCCAAATAAGATATACAGACTGCCAACAAACACATGAAAGAATGCTCAACATCATTAATCATTAGAGAAATGCAAATCAAAACTACAATGAGATATCATCTCACGCCAGTCAGAATGGCCATCATCAAAAAATCTAGAAACAATAAATGCTGGAGAGAGTGTGGAGAAAAGGGAACACTCTTGCCCTGCTGGTGGGAATGTGAATTGGTACAGCCACTATGGAGAACAGTATGGAGGTTCCTTAAAATACTACAAATAGAACTACCATATGACCCAGCAATCCCACTACTGGGCATAT